>NW_028261385.1:16609136-16922136 GCF_051295495.1 Thamnophis sirtalis | reverse complement strand
CCACCCATTGCTTCTTGTCCTGCCCTCAGGTTCTTTGGACAATAGCTTGACTCCCTCTTCTTTGTGGCAACCTATGAACTATTGGAACACTGCTATCATCTCTCCCCTAGTCTTTCTTTTCATTAAACTAGACATACCCAGTTCTTGCAACTGTTCTTCATATGTTTTACCCTCCAGTCCCCTAATCATCTTTGTTGCTCTTCTCTGCACCCTTTCTAGAGTCTCAGCATCTTTTTTACATGGAATACTTAATGCAGTATTCCAAGTGTGGACTTACCAAGGCATTATAAAGTGGTATAAACATTTCACGTGATACTTCCAGGGTTCCTTTAAAATAACTAAGTGAGGAAGGAACCATGAGGAATATAGTATTTGAAAAGCCTGTAGTTGCGCTCGCTTCGGCAGCACATATACTAAAATTGGAACGATACAGAGAAGATTAGCATGGCCCCTGCACAAGGATGACATGCAAATTCGTGAAGCGTTCCATATTTTTGGACTTGTAAAATGGTTAAAGCATTTTGGATAAAAATATGGTGGATTATGCAAAATGTTCTTTAAAAAAGGATAAAGTTTACCCCTCAGTTATTTTTGTTAGGTATAATTACTGATTGTACAGTTGTAGAGAATAACCTGATTTTGCATTTAATAACCGCAGCAAGACTGCTGGTGGCACAATACTGGAAGAAGGAAGATTTGCCTACTATTCAAGAATGGACATTAAAAGTAACAAACCTAGCAGAGATGGCTAAAATATCAGCATATCTCAAGGACCATTCAAATGAGAGATATAAACTGGAGTGGAGAAGATGGATTGACTATACTCAAAATAAATATGGGTCTAAGAAATTCCAGATAGCTTATGACTGAAGAAACAAGGAATGATATAATGTGTTTAGAGCTAGCCTAGCAAAGAGGAGTTAAAGCTCAAATGAAAGATGATACTAACTTTTTTTAAAGTTTATCTTAGAATATCTTTGTTAAAGATTTTTACCCTGTATTGGTTCTGGGAAGCGGGGGGGATTTCTTTTGGGGGGTGGGGAGGGTAGGGGGAGGGAGGTAAACATTTGTAAACGTTTTTTTTCAAAATTTTCAATAAAAAAGAAAATGTTTTAGAAAAACAACAACAACAACAACAACAACAACAACAGCCTGTAGTTTTCCTTGGATTTGCAGAGAAAATTGGAAGCCCAAATATTTTAATGCAACAACACCCGATAAGTTGATATTATTGCATTCCATGTTACTTGTGGAATATAACAACATGGATATTATACTTTGGACCTTTAATATCTTCGGAGCCAAGGAAGAGCTAGAGATGGCCGGGAGCTGAAAGCTGGTTTATTGTTCCTGAGAGCAGGAGCTGACCAACCCTTCTCACTTGTCTCAGCTTGTGACTGTCAGATATGCAGCAGATGGAACAGACCTACCGTAAGTAATTGACTGCTATAAGATTCATTGAGGAAAAAGGGAAAAATTGCCTTAGGATGCTGCAAATTTGCCACAATGGGAGCCAGCCTTAGCCTTCTTAAAGGTAAAGGAGATCAACAGAGTTGGAAGGGACCTTGTAGGTCATCTAGTCCAACCTCCGCTCAAGCAGGAAACCCTACACCATTTCTGACAAATAGCAGTCCAATCTCTTCTTGAATGTCTCAAGTGATGAAGCTCCCACAACTTCCGAAGGCAACTTCTGTTCCATCGGTTGATTGTTCTCACTGTCCACCTTATTTCTAGATTGAATCTCTCCTTGTTCAGTTTCCATCCATTATTCCTTGTCTGGCCTTCAGGTGTTTTGGGAAATAGCTTGACCCCCTCCTCTCTGTGACAACCCCTCAAATATTGGAACACTGTTATCATGCCTCCCCTGGTCCTTCCCTTCACTAGTCTAGCCATGCCCAGTTCCTGTAAGTGTTCTTCATATGTTTTAGCCTTCAGTACCCTAATCATCCTGGTTGCTCTTCTTTGCACTCTTTCTAGAGCAAGGATGTCAAACTTGAGTTCATTGAGGGTCGCATCAAGGTTGTGTTTGACCTTGTGGGGACAGGGTGGTCATGGCCAATGTAGTCATGGCCAGCTCGATGTCACTCATGTTGGTTGCGCCTGTGGTGGCCCGAGCCGTCAGCCAGAGAAAACGGGCTCCCGTTTTCGGCTGCGACAGCCTCCTGCAATCCTCTGCCAGTGAAAATGGAGCTCAGGAGAGACTGGGAGACTACTATCATGTCTCCCTGCCCTGATCCTTCTGTTCACTAGAGTAGCCATGCCCAGTTCCTGTAACTGTTCTTCATAGGTTTTAATCTCCAGTCCCCTAATCATCCTGGTTGCTCTTCTCTGCACTTTTTCTAGAGTCTCAACATCTCACCGGCTCAGGGTTGACTCAGCCTTCCATCCTTCCGAGGTGGGTAAAATGAGGACCCAGATTGTTGGGGGCAATATGCTGACTCTCTGTAAACTGCTTAGAGAGGGCTGAAAGCCCTATGAAGCGGTATATAAGTCTACTGCTATTGCTATTGCTATCTTTTTTATAGTGCAGTGACCAAAACTGGATGCAGTATTCTAGGTGTGGTAGCAAATATGTTATGCATACTGAGTAATACCAATGAAAGAGAATATTTGTAGATCAAGGTTGAACTGTAAGTTCTTTGGTGCTCTCTGAGCTTGGTGGTTTTCTTGAAAACATTTCATTTCCAAACAAGGTGACATCATCAGTACACTGATGATGTCACCTTGTTTGGATGATGTCACCTAGTTTGATAATGAAATGTCTGCAAGAAAACTACCAAGCTCGAAGTGCAACAAGGACCTCATTAAGAGTGATTTCAGAGCCCACCATGCATTCAAACTACAACACAGTAGCAGTCTTTGAAAAGTAGGTCAACAGAAGACTGTCCAAAGGATTCTCTGACTATTTTAATCAAAATATTTTAAAAGTTATTGCTATCATAGGTCTCTGCCAAGCTAGAAGCCTATGAGTGGGAAGAGAACAAGGATAGAGGTAAGGGAGAAGGTGTTCCAGATGGAAGTCCAGATGGAGGTCCAGATGGACCTTGTGTTCCAGATGAAGGTATGGGAGAAGGAGACACAGCCATGTTCTTTGTCCCTGAATGCTAGATGAAACCTAATATGGATAACATCTACTGACTATGTTTAGTTGACAATTTCCAAGTCTCATTTTGAAGAGATCTTGTGGAAGTCTCCTTTCAAACCTTTTATGGACATTTCTCACCAACAATATGGAAAGCAGTCTGATTTTTTTTTACTGAGCTGCTTTTTCATCATCTCATGTAGTCTCCAGCTCTGGTATTTCTGGTAGCCATCAGAGGTGGGTTCCTACTGGTTTGGACCGGTTTGGCCGAACCAGTAGTGATTTTCCAACCTGGGTCACTGGAAACAGCAGCTGGGTTCCCGGCCTCTTCTCCTGTCACCAGTATGTTTCTGCGCATGCGCCAGTGACGTGTGGTGAGGGATACCATTAGTGAGGCAAGAGCGCGGCAGCGGTGAGAAGCAACGTCCCCACCGCTGTGTCCGACAGGCGTCTCTCGTTTATGATGGACAACGGACTCTGCCGCCTCGCCCGCCGCCTCCTCCGTCCCCGCTGACATTCTTGGGAGCAGGTCGGGTGGCTGGCTGGCTGGGAGGAGAAGAGCGGTGAGTCTTTGTGCCGGCTGGCCGGCCAGGCAGGGAGCAGGTCGGGTGGGGGTGGCTGGCTGGCTGGCTGGGAGGAGAAGAGTGGTGAGTCTTTGTGCCGGCTGGCCGGCCGGCCAAGCAGGGAGCAGGTCGGGTGGGGGTGAGTGGCTGGCTGGCTGGGAGAAGAGCGGTGAGTCCCTCCCCAGCCAGCCACAAGGGCTCATCGCTCTCCTCCTCCTCCTCCTCCTCCTCCTCCTCCTCCTCCTCCTCCTCCTCCTCCTCCTCCTCCCCGCTCGGTGCTGGGCTGGCTGCAGAAGAAATGGCGGCTGGTGAAAGAAAAACCTCTCCAGAATCACCCTTGCACTTGCGCAGTCGCTCAAGTGCAAGACATGATTCGCTGCTCTCAGATCAGGAGGCGGGAGAATCAGTGCCTCTTTTGCATATTAAATCTTTTGCTTTTTAACTCCGCCTTAACTTTTAAAAGGCGAAAAATTCCTTAAGCAAAAGAGGCCCCGAGTTCTCTGGCCTCCTCCTAGTTAACACTGAGAGCAGACACCAAGCCACTGTGACTTGAAATCTGGTAACAACTATCCTGGCTTTAATTCATTAAAAAAAAATATTTAAAACTCTTTCCTTTCTTTCAGGAGACTGGGGAGGCTCCGCCTCCCTTGCCTCTAGTGACTGCACGTCCCTGGCATGCGCAGAACAGTTTTCAGTAAACTGTGCATGCACAAAACACCCTCTCTCAGTGAACTGGTACAAACCAGTTAGGAACCCACCACTGGTGGCCATCTATCCCAATACTAAACAGGAACAAGCTCACCTAGCCTTTTGGCAAGGTTGGCAAGATGCGGCAATCTTTAGAACAGGGCTGGCTGGGGGAAATGCTGGGAGTTGAAGTCCGCATGCTTCAAGAGGCCAAAAACTGTACTGTTGCAGAGAATCAGAGGTGAAAAATTTGGGGCTAATTTTGAATTTTGTTTCTTCCTTATTCTTGGTTTTTATAACATCTCACTTGCAGTCTTGCAGAATTTGAATGTTTTTTTTTTAATTTCTAGGTTGAATCCTAGAAATTCGATTAGTTTGCATCCATTGTTCCTTGTCTGGCCTCCAGGTGCTTTGGAAAATAGCTTGACTTCCTCCTCTCTATGGCAGCCCCTCAAATATTGGAGCACTGCTATCAGGTCTCCCCTGGTCCTTCTCTTCACTAGACTAGCCATGCCCAGTTCCTGCAACTGTTCTTCATATATTTTACCCTAATCATCTTTGTTGCTCTTCTCTGCACTCTTTCTAGAGCGGGAGTGTCAAACTTGATTTCATTGAGAGCCGCATCAGGGTTGTGTTTTACCTTGGGGGGGCCAGGATGGGCATGGCCAGGGTGGGTGTGGCCAGCTCGATGCCACTCGTGTTGGTTGTGCCTGTGGTGGCCTGAGAAAAAGGGCTCCCCTTTTCAGCTGTGACAGCCTCCTGCAATCCTCTGCCAGTGAAAACAGATCCATTTTCACAGGCAGAGGTACTGCAAGCTGGTCTTTTGTTTTTCCAGGGTGGCCCTGCGGGCCAGATCTAAGCACCCCATGGGCCAGATCTGGCCCCAGAGCCTTGAGTTTGACACCCCTGTTCTAGAGTCTCACCATCTTTTTTATGGTGTAATGACCAAACCTGGATGCAGTATTCTAGGTGTGGCCTTACTAGGGCTTTATAGAGTGGTATTAGCACTTCACTTGATCTTGATTGTATCCAGAGGTGGGTTCCTACCAGTTCGCACCAGTTCGGTAGAACCAGTTCGTCAAATCTACCAAACCGGTTAGAAGAGGTTCCACCAGTGGACCCGGAAAGCAGGCCACACCTACAGAAGAGGTTCCAAAAAATTTTGAAACCCACCACACACACACACACACACACAAACGCACGCACGCACACACACGCACAAAGACTCACACAGAGAGAGAAAGAGAAAGAAAGGAAGAAGTAAATAAATAAATAAATAAATAAATAAATAAATAAGAAAGAAAAAGTGAGAGAGATGAAAGAAAAAAAGGAAAAAGGGACAGAGAGACAAAAGGAAGGAAAGAGAGAGAGCGCGAGAGAGAACACATGGCCGGCAAGCCAATCCCACCAGGTCACATGGCCAGCAAGCCACTCCCACAAAGGAGGCCACACCCACAGAGTAGGTTCGAATTTTTTTTGAAACCCACCACTGATTGTATCCCTCCTGTTAATGCAGCTTAGGATTGCATTGGCTTTTTTGGCTGCCACTGCACACTGCTGGCTCATATTTAGCTGGTTGTCCACTAAGACTCCAAGATCCCTCTCACAGTCACTGCTATTAAGCCTGGTTTCTCCCAATCTAGGTGTGCACTTTTTGGTTTTTCTTGCCTAAGTGTAAGGCTTTCAAGAATATCTTTCGGTGCCTGATATGAATTCCAAGGGTTTGTTTCCACAGACTGGTTTTGTGATGATTGCTTACTGTGCTTGCTATTACTCAAGGGAAATCCTCAAGAGAAGGTTTTGCTGCTGTTTGTAAATTCATACCAGAGGAAAGATTTAAACTTGTGCATCCAAATTAATCCCCCCAACCCCTTCAAATTTATAAATAAGCCCCCCCCCACTTTCAAAGAACAGAGACGTGTTTCTGTCCAATCGTGCAGATTCTCATTTGACATTAAGGAAAATACATTTCCATTTTTATAGAAATCTGTATTTTTAACTGAGAGCAATGGGTTGTCAGTTCCTGACTTCATATTCATATAAAATCAACCGGAGGGTGGGAGCGGTTGAACCACTCCAGAGAAAACTGTCACCTTTTAATTTTTCATAGCTGATTAATTTTTAATCCCACAACTTCAGGGACCAAGGAAGGAATCCTATGAAGACGAGGCTTCAAAGGACTTTCTTGAATGCCTTCCTGTTTAATTCTTTAGCCTTGAAGGTCCTGGGTGCAGCCAATGTACTGCTCCAGTCCTATTCTTTTCATCTTCTCATCCCTTTTCTCTTTTCTAGAAGTTCAGGGTTGCAAGCAAAAAAATAAAATAAATGAACATTTGAACACAAATGTCCAATTTGTCTCTGAACTGGATTGCTTCCTTTAGAGAAAACCAAGTGTGTTTACTGTATGCAGGGTGACAAATGAGACGCCTCTTTTAGGGAAGGGGCAAAACAGCATTTATTTTAAATGTTTGATAACTAGGATTGTTCTATATGGAGGGAGGGGGGAGAGAGAAACTGGTTGCTGCTGAAAGATTTAGTCCACAAACTAAGATTAGCTTAAATTTTTAATACAGTGGCAGTGTAAACTCCAGCTGTGTTCAAACAGGCAGGATAAAGCACTAGGAAGCTTTAAGCTGACATGCTGCTGAGAATGAGTGTGCACTGGTTTTATTTTTATTTTATTTTACTTTATTATATTATTTTATTATTTTAGAATAGAATAGAATAACATAGTTGCAAGGGTGGTCTTCTAGTCCACCCCCCTGCTTAGGCAGGAAGCCCTACACCACTTCAGACAAATGATTATCCAACATCTTCTTAAAAATTTCCAGTGTTGGAGCATTCACAACTTCTGGAGGCAAGTTGTTCCACTGATTAATTGTTCTCACTGTCAGAAAATTTCTCCTTGGTTCTAAGTTGCTTCTTTCCTTGATTAGTTTCCACCCATTGTTTCTTGTTCTACCCTCAGGTGCTTTGGAGAATAGCTTGACTCCCTCTTCTTTGTGGCAACCCCTGAGATATTGGAACACTATTATCAGGTCTCTAGTCTCTCTCTCTCTTTTTTTGAAAAATAAATGTTATTTTATTTCATTTCATTGGAATTGTTTTACTTTCTCTGCCCTGTTTTGCGCTTTCCTTCACTCTTTACTGCTAGATAGGTTTCTAGTCCTCTTTTTATGAACTTCTACCCAAATACCTTGTTAAGAAGTAGATTCACACAACCTGCTGAGCTTTTATGTTTTTAACCAAGGTTTACTGAATAAGGCACGAGGGACTGAGCTTGCATAATTTGAGAGAACTGGTTTTGTATGTTTCATTTTCATTTTTCATTTTAATTTATTTGTATGCCGCCCTTTTCCCTAAGGGGACTCAGGGCGGCTCACAACTCAAAAGGGAGGGGAAATACAAACCGAGTTACACAAGACATAAAAACCATACATAGTTAAAAGCACAACAATCATACCATTCGAAGTGGGGCAGCGAGTCTTTAGCCCCAGGCCTGTCGGAACAGCCAGGTTTTAAGGGCTGTGCAGAAGGCCTGGAGGGTGGTGAGGGTACGAATCTCCATGGGGAGTTCGTTCCAGAGGGTCGGAGCAGCCACAGAGAAGGCCCTCCTCCGGGTAGTCGCCAGTCGACACTGGCCGGCTGATGGAATTTGGAGGAGGCCTAGTCTGTGGGATCTAATTGGTCTAGTGGAGGTAATTGGCAGTAGGCGGTCTCTCAAGTACCCAGATCCAATACCATGAAGGGCTTTGTAGGTGACAACTAGCACCTTGAAGCATACCCGGAGATCAACAGGCAGCCAGTGTAGCTCGCGGAGGATAGGTGTTATGTGGGTGAACCGAGGCGCACCCACGATCGCTCGCGCGGCTGCATTCTGGACAAGCTGAAGTCGCCGAATACTCTTCAAGGGCAGCCCCATGTGGAGCATGTTGCAGTACTCCAGTCTAGAGGTCACAAGGGCACGAGTGACTGTTATGAGAGCCTCCCGGTTCAGGTAGGGACGCAACTGGTGCACCAGGCGAACCTGGGCAAATGCCCCCCTGGTCACAGCTGACAAATGGTGTTCAAAAGTCAGCTGTGGATCCAGGAGGACTCCCAAGTTGCAGACCCTGTCTGAGGGGCGTACTATTTGACCCCCCAGCCTGAGAGATGGAACACTTGGCCAATTAGTAGGAGGGAAGCACAGCAGCTACTCGGTCTTATCTGGATTGAGTACAAGCTTGTTATCCCCCATCCAGTCCCTAACAGCCTCGAGGCCCTGGCACATCACGTCCATCGCTTCATTGAGGTGGCACGGGGCGGACAGATACAGCTGTGTATCGTCCGCGTACTGGTGGTATTTTATCTCGTGCCGTCGAATGATCTCACCCAGCGGTTTCATGTAGATATTAAAAAGGAGGGGGGACAGGACCGAACCCTGCGGCACCCCATATGTTAGGGGCCTAGGGGTCGATCTCTGCCCTCCGACCAACACCGACTGCGACCTGTCCGAGAGGTAAGAAGGGAACCACCGTAAGACAGTGCCTCCCACCCCCACCTCCCGCAGTCGTCGCAGAAGGATACCATGGTCGATGGTATCGAAAGCCGCAGAGAGGTCAAGGAGTACTAGTATTAGTATTTAGTATTTAGTATTTATTGATGCTTATAGGCCGCCCTTTTCCCTGAGGGGACTCAGGGCGGCTTACATAAAATAAAGGGGGGAGGGTATACAGACAATAGACACAACAATACATAGAAGTAAAATAGTAAACAACATTCATTCATCATTCGGGTGGGGGCAGTTATCTTTGTCCCCAGGCCTGACGGGCTAGCCAGGTCTTAAGGGCTGTGCGGAAGGTCTGGACGGTGGTGAGGGTACGAATCTCCACGGGGAGATCGTTCCAAAGGGTCGGAGCTACTACTGAAAAGGCTCTCCTCCGTGTAGTTGCCAGTCGGCATTGACTGGCAGATGGAACTCGGAGGAGGCCTAATCTATGTGATCTTATTGGCCGCAGGGAGGTAATTGGCAGGAGGCGGTCTCTCAAGTACGCAGACCCACTACCATGAAGGGCTTTATGAGTGATAAGTAGCACCTTGAAGCGCACCCGGAGATCAACAGGTAGCCAGCGCAGCTCGCGGAGGATAGGTGTTATGTGGGTGAACCGAGGTGCACCCACAATCACTCGCGCGGCTGCATTCTGGACTGTACTAGGATGGAGGCATGACCTATCCCAGCCAAAAACGGAGATTGGTAGCCCATGTTCAGATAAGCAGCTGCTGTTTTGGAGTAGCATGTTGAATATTCCAGCTATGGGCTGGATTTACATGTGAAACCAAAAACATAAGATTGTATGTAATGTAAATATTGAACAGTTATACATTGCAAGTGCAGTAGCTTCAAATTTGTCTTCTTCCAAATAATCCTACAAATTAAAGTTTACTAGATGGCTAGTGAGAGATACAGATAGTTCTCAACTTACAACCACTCATTTAGCGACTATTGTTTTTTAACGTTTTTGCCTGGGACAGCCTCCTGCAGTGCTCTGTTTTCACTGTCAAGAGGATTGCAGGAGCCTATCCCAGCCAAAAACGGAGATTGGTAGCCCATTTTCACTGGCAGAATGTTCAGGCCACCACAGGCGTCCCCAACACAAGTGACATCAAGCTGACCATGTCCCACCACCCTCCGAGGTCAAACACAACCCTGATGTGGCCCTCAATGAAATTGAGTTCGACACCCCTTATCTATGGGGTTGCTATAAGTAAGAGTAGGCCAACCTATTCTCCAAAGTTTCATTTTCGTTTTCGTTTTCCTTTATTTGTATGCCGCCCTTTTCCCTGGGGGGACTCAGGGTGGCTCACAATTCAGAAGGGTGGGGGGGGCAAGACAAACAGTATTCCAAACATGGAGACAATACAACATATTAAAAGAAGGCACAACAGTCACACAATTCGGGTGGGGTTAAAATCTTAACCCCAGGCCAGCCGGGACAGCCAGATCTTTAAAGCGGCGCGGAAGGATTGGAGGGTGGCGAGGGTCCGAATCTCCACGGGGAGTTCGTTCCAGAGGGTCGGAGCAGCCACCGAGAAGGCTCTCCTCCGGGTAGTTGCCAGTCTGCACTGGCTGGAAGATGGGATTCGGAGGAGGCCTAATCGATGCGATCGGATCGGTCTAGTGGAGGTAATTGGCAGTAGGCGGTCTCTCAAGTACCCAGGCCCACTACTATGGAGAGATTTATAGGTGATAAGTAGCACCTTGAAGCGCACCCGGAGATCGACAGGCAGCCAGTGCAGCTCACGGAGGATAGGTGTTACGTGGGTGAAGCGAGGTGCACCCACAATCGCTCGCGCGGCCGCATTCTGGACTAGCTGAAGTTGCCGAATGCTCTTCAAGGGCAGCCCCATGTAGAGCACCTGAAGGCGGGACAAGAAGCAATGGATGGGAACCAATCAAGGAGAGAACCAACTTAGAACTAAACAGAAATTTCTTTACAATAAGAATAATTAACTGGAGGTTTTTTTAAGGAGATTGGACACCATTTGTCTGAAATGGTACAGTGTACGGCCTTCTGCTTGAGCAGGGGGCTGGACTAGAAGACTTCCAAGGTTTCTTCCAACTCTGTTATTCTTTTATGTCTGAAACCATTGCAGGAAGCATTGCAATGCTGCATGTATGTTACCTACACTGGTGTCCCTACTCCCAGGATAGCTGCTAAAAAAAAACCCCCATGCTTGATTCACTTGGGCAACAATCTCAGCTGTAGTAGCTTCCCTGTATCCATGTGCTTGCTTAGATAAAATGAGAATTTCCATCCCTATTCAAAACAACATGGGGCTTTCCAGCTCTAAGCTTTGGGTCCAGAAAGGGAGATCATTCCCTTGGCTAAGCACCCTTCCGAATGCAGAGCTCTAGCAAACCATCACATCGAGGATGGCCCTAGAAATAAAAATCTAGACGGCAGCCTGAGGGTAGATGGGCAAGCTGAGAGCTATAATAGGCAAAAAAAAAGCAGGCAGGAAATCCAAGGACTTTAATTCAGTCACTTAGAGGGGATGACAAGGTGCAGCTGATCACACAATCCCTGCTGTTTTCCAGTGAGTCAAAAGCCTTGGGCTATAATGCATTCATGCAGCTTATCCTGGTCACCACATCAAGGTTTAGGTGCTGGCATCAGTGGGGGGAAACCATGGTCGATTTCAGATGCTGGAAAAAGGTCCCCTCCCTATCTTTCTCTCCCCCTTCGCGGCTCAAAAAAGATAAAAACAAATCTCTGAACCCTTTTCCACCTGCGCAGTGAGAGCGTCAGGCTTGAGATGAGCGGTAGCCCTGGTTAGGTTTGGATGGGAGCCTGAACATCAGGAGCCCGACGAGGGAGAATGCCCTAACCAGTACACACCACACTGGATGCCTCTCTTAAATCGAGGCGGGTATGTTTGCGTTTTGTTTTAGAAAACCCTTTCCCATCACTGGAAGAAAAACGAGAATCCATTTGTTCTGATTGAATTTCTCAGTGAACTTTAGGGAAAACTGGCTCCTTCCAAACAGTGGACATTAAAAAAAAATTGGTAAGAACAGAAGTACAAATTCTACAACAATTTTAAATTACATTCAAGCTTTCCACTCAGATTTTTAAAAAAATAATCTTCTGCAATATATATCATAACACGTGGCTTTTTATAACTCAATGCATTATTTCCTTCCTTCCTTCCTTCCTTCCTTCCTTCCTTCCTTCCTTCCTTCCTTCCTTCCTTCCTTCCTTCCTTCCTTCCTTCCTTCCTTCTTCCCTCCCTCTCCCTCTTGCTCCCATCTCCTTTGCTTCCTTTCTTTTCCTTCCTCCCTCCCTCTCCCTCTTGCTCCCATCTCCTTTCCATTCCTTTCCTTCCTTCCTTCCTCCCTCCCCCTCCTGCTCCCATCACCTTTTCTTTTCTTTCCTCCCTCCCTCCCCCTTGCTCCCATCTCCTTTCCCTTCCTTCCATTCCTTTCCTTCCTTCCTTCCTCCCTCCCCCTCCTGCTCCCATCTCCTTTTCTTCCCTTCCTTTCCTTTCCTTCCTTCCTTTCCCTTCCTTCCCTTCCCTTCCCTTCCTTAACACAAACCCAAACAACCTCCCCCTCTCCAAACACAACTTGAAAGAAAGGTTACGTGCCATAGGTTAATGCCACAAAAGGCACCTGCGCTGTCAGTCTGAGAAGGACATAATGTTGATGTTTAGAAACTCTGCCAACGCATCCATCGGAACAGAAGCCAATCTTCTGTGACAAAAGAGCAGACAGTTGTAATTTCCTATAATACTATTTTTCCTATAGAGCTCAAGTGCTCCTCTCATTACAGGTATCTTCTCCAAGTGGAGTTTGTAGAGCTTACAACAGATGGATCATCCATGATATTGAAGTAATTAGCCAGTGGGGTTCCTGGCCATTAAGCAATTTGCCATTGATGGACGCAAAGCTGCACTTCCGTTAGGAAGAGACCCTCTCCTGCGCGGCTCCTCTTCGCCCCCTCTTTGTCTTCCACTGTCAGGGTTTCACCAGTCGGCCCTGGTGGTGTAACCAAAAATAAACATTTAAATCCCACCACTACTTTGGATGGAAGAAAAAGAGGGAAAAGAAAACAACAACGGGCTTTCAATGATCTTTGTTTTTCCTGTGATGGGTCTGGATTTCAATGCAACGGATTTTAAAAGGTTTTTCCGAGCGCCAGAGCACAAAATGTCGATGTGATAAATTAAATATTGTAAAAACACACGGGTAGAAAAGTGCTTGCTTGGAAATATTGACGTGCAATATTTGCATTTTTGCAAAGGTGTTTGGATACTAGGGCACTAGTTATTACAATTTACATCTGTTAAACTTAACTTAGCCACCAAAGCTGCATACCAGTTAGCCTAATGGAGGAATATAAATGAGCTTTCTCTCTAGGTAACTTAAAGCTGTGTGTGTGTGTGTGCGTTTGTCCACGTATATATGATCTGATAATAACACTATCAGCTAAAGAAATGGTAGCTGTGACTTCATATTATTGAGAATATAATAAAGTTATAATTTCAGGGAACATGTTATAGTGATTTCATTGAGTCACACTTTCTCTCTCCCCCCTCCCCCAGCTTTAGGTGTTTCAGAGACATTTTCAGTTTCAAAGCCGGAAATACAAATCTGTTTCTATTTTGTTTTCCAGGCATTTTCCTATTTTCCATATTATTATCAGGAAGCAAAATTTGGGGGTTCTTTCTTTCTCCTGATTGGTTTGGTTACAGTGTTGAAACTGCAAGCTATATTTTTTTAAATATAATACAGTTTTTATTAATTTATAATATGACATACATACAATATGACATAAAGAGAATACAAAAGTAAATATTAGGGAAATTAGGGAAGGAAAAAGGGAAGTGGATAGTGGGGGAAAGTAAAGGAAAAACAAAAAAAGGGCATTGACTTCCCACTCCTTTGGTGCAGTAAAATAAAGCATTAACATCTACCTTCAACTTTTTACTTTTTCATAATAATATAAACTAGCCATTTCTATAACAATAAATCTATCTCACTGGTAAAATCTAAATCAAAGTTTCATTTTTTTCCCACCTCAAGCGCAAAGTCCAGAAGTGGTTTCTAAGTAGAAATAAAAGTATTTGTGCTTTTTTTCTTTAACCAAAACAGTCAATTTAGTCACCTCTGCTAATTCCATCAGCTATAATTTTTGAATGCAATTTTGCCATTCACAGGTAGGTTCTGAAAGAACATCAGTAGAATGTCAGTATTACCCAGAGGTGGGATTCAAGCAATTTAACAACTGGTCCTCTGCCCTGTTGACCAGCTGGGGCTCGGTAGTCATGTGACTGGGTTGGCGTGGCCAACTCAACTTCACTCCTGTCGATAAGTGCTTCACCTTAGCTGTTGCAATGTAATAAGGGTTAACTGGAGAGGCAGTTTCTGTAAGCAGGACAATAAAGATTAGGCTAGAAACAATGTTTAACTGTTTATTAAATTTATAGGCCGCCCAATCCCAGAGGATTCCGGGCGGCTTGCAGCAACAGAAATTAAAAGAAATTAAAAACAGATAAAACACGACAAATTTAAAAAGACACAACATGCACCCAATCTAAGCGGGGCTGGACCTCAATCCAGAGGTCAACTGCCCCAGGCCTGCCGGAATAGCCAGGTCTTAATAGCTTTTCGGAAGGCCATGAGAGTGGGTAGGGTCCGGATCTCTGGGGGAAGCTCATTCCATAGGACCGGAGTGGCAACAGAGAAGGCCCTACTCCAAGGCGTCGCCAGCCGGCATTGTCCAGCTGATGGCACCCGGAGAAGGCCCATCCTGTGCGATCTTATCGGTCTTAGGGAGGTGTGCGGCAGAAGACAGTCTCGAAGATATCCAGGTCCTAAGCCATGTAGGGCTTTAAAGTGATAACCAGCACCTTGAATCGTGCTCGGAGACCAATAGGGAGCCAGTGCAGCTCGCGGAGGATAGGTGTAATGTGGGTGTACCTAAGTACACCCAGTATCGCTCGCGCGGCTGCATTCTGGACTAATTGTAGTCTCCAAACACTTTTCAGGGGCAGCCCCATGTAGAGAAACAACACCAGAATGTTTCCTTCCTGCCTTCCTTACAGGATTAGCCCCGTAAAGGGGGAAAAAACAAAATGAGATTTCTTCTAACAACCGGTTTCTCCAAACTGCTTAGAAAGTTAACAATCTGTTCTCCCGAATAGGTGTGAACTGGCTGAATCTCACCACTGGTCTTACCTGGAATTAAATTATCAAATGCCCTCCAGGAACATTAGGAAAACTTCACCATATTTAACAATTGTTGCTATCTTTGTGTGAAGTTTATTCTCTTGGAAGAAGAGCATTCACTTGCAAAGATGCTGTTCTAGCAAGACACACAGAGAGTTGTATTCCTTGTAGTAGTGAATGTGGCAACTTGCTGACACACTAACTCACTCAAGCATTGGTAGAAATGATGAACGCTATATATAGCTTAGATTTGAGGCCTGCAATTCGACTCTCCTCCTTCCTTTTCTCCCTTCCTATTTTCTTCTATTTCTCTCTATTTATTTATTTTATACATTGTCAAAGAGAAGAAAGGAGAAAAAACCCATAAAGCGCTGTAACAAAAATATGAAAAATCACACTTTATGTGATTTTTACCACAAAGGAAAAAAATAATACGATGTACAGTATCATGATAACAGCAAACAATTTGCAATTCTATGTATATTTATGTAATGGGAATATTATTCAAGTATGTATATATTTTAATACATTTATGACAATCCTTTTTTAATCAACAGTATTCTGTGTACACAAGTTCCATATTTCATTATATTTGTCCTAACAAAGTATGTTTTTAGGCAATCTAATAATAAGTAGTACGTGTAATGAGGTCTTAATCTCCTGAATAAAAGGAGCATGCATTTGTCTTTTCAATGCTACAGTATTAGTCTTTTGGACATAGTAAGGTGTTCTGACCCCCCTCTGTCTGGTGATTAACGCCGACACAGGCTTACTGTTAGCCACGCTTTATTCACAGTAATTACTCACAGGCAAGACGTTGATAGCAACCCAGACTCCCACAGATAAGAGATACAATACACACAAAAGCTTTTCCAGCTTGGTATGAACGGTTGTGTCCTGCAAAAGGTCTCCTCCCAAAGTCTCTTCTTATATACTCTCTTGGGAGGAGCCAAGCCACAACCACCTGGCCTTGATTATCTCTTATGAGTCTGTCTCCATAACTGCTGCCTCTGTTTCTCCGCCCTTCTTTGCTTGGCATCAGGGACAAACTCCCTTTGATTTTCACCACTGCTCCATGCCTCAGGCGCCTCCTGGTGGCCAACCAGCCTCTCTGGTCCCTGCTTGGAATCTGAGCCCTGCCCAGGGTCCTCCACATCTTCCAGAGCCGACTCATAGGGTCCCTTGTTATCGGAGTCCATCAGTAGCTCCAACGGCTCCTGCTGGACCACAACAGTAAGGGCATGAAGAATCCATTTATGTTGTCCTGTTGTCAATCTCCATGTATTAGATTAGTTTCCCAACCTTGGTCGCTGAAGGATGTATGGACTTCCTCTTCATCTGGACTTCAGGCTGGCTGGAGAATTCTGGGAGTTGAGATCCATACATCCTTATGGGACCAAGGATGGAAAACGCTGTTCTCAATATATAATTGAAAATAAAATATTATCCTCTGGACATGTTAGCATTTCTTGCACAATCATGTTTCTATAATTTACAACTTTCACTCCAAAGTTGGTTTCTATGTCTTCTAACTTGCTCTTCCTCCATGTTCTTCTGCTGGAATTCCCAGTGTTCTATAGTGATAATTATTTTATATGTAATATCCAGAAGGCACAGAAAATTTGTTCTTTAAATGGACTGTTGTAAATTGAGGACTAACGGTAGGAGATGCGCCTTCCCTGGAAAAGCATGAACAACCTTTTGTTACATTATTACAATACCTTCACCGATACCAGAGTTTCATGGCATTGTTTTCAGTGAATTTTTAGGGGAGGCGTTGAAATTAAGATTACACTAAAAGGAGATAACGATAGCCAAATGTTTAGGAACTCCTGGTTTAGAATCATGAGTAAACTTCGCTAGCTTTACTCAATGTGTTTTAGTCAAGCATGCAGGTGGCACAATTTTTAGCATACAGGGAAGAGTGAAGGAGGTTAGGATCAGAGATGGTATTCTATTTTCTTCATTATAGGTTCGGGAGTGGGAATGCACAATGCAGAGAAGGTCCTTGATGATGTCTGGGTGGGTGGGTGGAGTCTCGTGGAGCCACCACTACCGGTTTGCCTGAACCAGTGCGAACCAGCAGCAAACCATCTCTGGTTAGGATTGGTTTCATTTGAATGTGTGTGTGGACTGTGTATATGCATCTGTATACACAGACAGACACACACACACAATATTCTCCAAAGAGAATGCTTAGCTCCTTACAAGCAATTTTTGCATGATGTCTCCTGCACTATAATAAAGGCAGATATGCTACACAATGGAAGGGCTTCAGCCAGGGCAGAATATGGGATTTCTGCATCCTTCCCATATGCCACCCCAGGTTTTCCTCTACCCCTCCTCCCCAAAAGGAGAAAAAAACTCCTTGCATTCACGGGGCTTGTTTAATTCTTGAAAGTGGGAGCCTGCACACTTGAGTGTATGTTAATCACCGCTGGGCACACAATGTTATTCGGCAAATAGGAGAGAGAGGGAGAGAAAGACAATGCATGCAATTTCTGAAATTCTCTGCTTTTCTTTTTGACCTTTGTTATTTATACGTTATCGATGCTTTCTCCAAACCATTGTACAAAAACACCTTGAAGTGTCAAGCTTTAAAAATGAGTCTTTTTCCCCCTCTTTCTCCTGTGCAGCTTGGATTATCTTGGCCTTGTCAAAATACATTCTCTAGTTAGAGCTTGGAAATATTTCCCTCCTGGCTCCTCCGTATTGATTTTTTTCACACTCAGTCCTGTCTGTCAGCTGAAGAGGTGAAAGGTGAAAGTTCATTCGGCACTGCCTAGCTTTACCTTCCTGTTAATGTCGTGCCCTTTCTGCATTTGATCAGTTTATGTGATCAGCAATAGAACGGATCCTGAGCCAATTCTACCTATAGGGAAAATAATATTTCATGTCCCAGTGATTTAAACACAGGAACACACCTTAAAGATTCAAGAGGTGATGGGGTGGCTCCCCTTTTCTTCTCTTCTTGGATAATTCTTCCTACCATACCTTTCTGCCTTCTTTGTTGGAAAAAATTCAAAGGAAAAAAAAAAGCTGAATCCGCTTCCTTTGGAAGCATAATTGATTGCTGATTTATGTCCATTAAACTGTCCTTATCTAAATTCTTCATTGGATGGGTTTTTTTTATGCAGGTGATAGGATAAACAGAAGTGCACATATGTTTACACATAGAATACACATACACAATCAGAGAGAGAGAGAGAGAGAGAGAGGGGCGAATGGGGGAGGGAAGGAAGGAGGGAGATTGGTTAATATATAATTAATTTCAGGATGGAATTGTACTTAAAAAAAATATGTCCGCTTTGTTCCAGTGTATACTTTTCCCCCATCCAAGTCCAATTCTTCATTTAACTGCTGTAATGAAATGTCCCAGAGGACTACATTTACAGTCGGGTAGGTCAAGGTTCAAGTCATGGAAACTCACTGGGAGATGCACCTCAAAAGGGTTGTTGTAGTGGGGTTTTAAATAAAACGGAGAAATGATGCTCCTGGAGAAAAGGCAAGACAGATATCCAGCAAGTAAATAAAATGAAGATCAACCTAGAGAGCAGCCAAAACATGGCTGGCGTAGCTAATAGGGGAGCTTTTAGATTCATGGCTACTATGGTTAGGCAGCAGAAAATATGACTAAGGGGTTAAGTCAGTCTTTGCCCAGATTTATTTATATAATTTCTTAAATTTATATACCGTCCATCTCACAATTTCAGGGCAACTTTGTGTGACATGATGTCTTCAGTTGTGGCCCTTCCTTGTAAAAGAAACCCTGTCAACAATACATTTGTCTTCTCACCTCCCAGTTAGTTTTGAAATGTTCTGCATGGTGCTATTAAAAAAAAAAAACTATTAGGAATTTGCAATTGACCCCAAATGGAGCAACCTGCTTGTTGATGGGTGATATTTGCTATCAAAATCTAAAACAGGTTCTGTGGCCTCTACATTGGCTACCAATGGCTACCCGGTATAATTGCAAGGACTGCTTTTGATTCTCCCCTTTTACTGTGCACATCTCAAATGTAGGCTTTAAGGATGCTCTCCAGATAAAATTCTACGTAATGTGAGAAACTTCTGTTTTTCAGCAGTAGCCCCCTTGCTATGGAAAAGCTCCCAACCAGCAGCCCGAATGGATTCGAAACCACTGTACTGCTTCTTCTTCTTTTTTTGAAAGGTTATTTTTGTGTTATTACAGTATTAGATGGATACCTGTGCTTCGCTACTGAATCATGTGATTGGGCCAGCCTGCAGGCTGGATGAGCCATGCGCTGGCTATGCCTATATAAGGCAACCGGCAGTTGGAACAGAGTTCTTTTCAGGTGGGGAGTGGGAGTAGAATGTATAACTCCTTAGCATTGCCATGTTAATATAATACTGAATAAGGAATACTGATGAGCTGATGGTCATTTTGAAAAATCCTTTCTTAGCAAGCAGCTAGAAGCCAAGAGGAACACATGTGCCAAATTTCACGTTTGTAGGCTTTACAGTTCTGGAGATGTATGTATGTATGTATGTGTATGTGTATATGTATATGTGTGTATATATAGCCAGTGCCTTTATTCTACTTCATTGTCTATTGCCATAAGTTTCCATGGAATGGTACAGTAAATAAATACAGTTGATTCTTCTCCACCTGAACATCCAGTGAAACGGAGGAAAATCTAGCACCACCCAGGAATTGCCAAGCTGTAATTTCCAGTATTACTACAGGAAAATTCTAATAGCAACAGTCAGCAAACCTAGAAAGCCAGAATGCTTCCAATGTACTCAAATATAGATTTCATTGTGGCAGTGCTGCTAAATTCTTTGCTGTTTCCCTGTGGTGAGTATGTACAGTACGCGAGGCACTATTATTCACGTTAATGTATTATAGGTACTGTTGAGGTTCTCATGATTTCATGGGCAAGTGGCCCAGCATTGTTATAAGCTAGTTTGACTAAAACTCGCGTTATACATTTAGTATTTAGTAGTAGCAGGTCATTACCGTTTTGACCCCTCTCTGACAGAAACTTGTACTTTTTCCAAAGGATGTTTCTGTGACCTGATTCCATCCATCCATTTCATCCTCTTTATTCACTGTCTTCATGCCAATCATCATCAATTTATGTAGCCCATCATCTGCTTGCAGACGTGAGTTTCTGTTTGCTGATCTTTGCCTCAAGGGAGCAGTCGGTCTGCATGGGGTCCAGGACTGATTGAGTGATCGGTTCTTCTTGTGCTCCATGGCACACTTGGTTAATACCTCCAGATCCATAATTTGAAGAGGTCTATCTTTTGTCTCTTTTTTAAACACTATTTCAACGTCCGCTTTCACAGCAATACATTATTATGGAACGTATTGGAAAGAAGAGTTGCTTTGATTTGTTTCTGCATATGATCTCGTCATTACCTCTTTTTTTTCCCTTCTAGGATTAATCTCTTTCAGTCCTTCAACATGTTTCATCTGTTCTTAAAATCAAGCAAACAAAACATTCATTTGCCATCAAGTGTTAAGTTCATTCATGGAGAGCTGAGCCTTATTTACAAAGGGGGGGCTCATGCAAACAGTGCTTAAGTAGGATGGTGAAAATTAGAATGCAAGTACAATTTAGTGTTATTTCAGAGAAAGTACCCATTTAGGTCCTTTCAATCCGAACAGCAAATAACGAGGGGAATCGTGCAGTTTCTTAGAGGCAGACATTTTAATCAGTTACCAATACACTGCGACTTCAGTAGTGACAACATTTTCATACAGGTGTCTCATCATGTCATCTTTTGCTTGTAAACTGCCAATGAAGCCACGCACGTTGCTACATTTACAAGGACAAATCCAAATACAGTACTAAACAAATCAATAAAACACTAAAAGCTTACACTGGAATGACAATACAAATTTTACTGCAGTGCTGAAAGATCTAGGCTATGATGAAATTTACAGCGAGGGCTGAGTCAGTCTCTCCGATGCAGATTTGCATAAGGGGAAATCTTAAGGGAATTAAGAAGCCTTGGCAAAAATCCACTCAGTGCTACTCTAGCATAGCACCGTTGGTTTCAGTGAAAGGAGTCATGCAAGGCTCCTGTGCCGGGCCAAGTGGATTGTTCAAGTAACCAGTACATAAATATTGATTCTCCTGTTCAATTACTCCTTTGTATAGGCCAGATTTTCTATTGGTCTGATTTTGTTTGAACAGGCATAATGCATCTCGTTAGGCATCTGCCGAAGACACAGCTCCAAGAGTTCGACCCTCCCGCACCATTGTAATATTCAAAACAGGGTTAGATCCTTCGCAACAGCAAATAATGCCTTGTGGATAAAAGCAGGCGGATCTGTTTTTCCATCGTATCTCAAAATGCTGGAAATTCTTTGTTTGGAAAAACAAGACACGGCAAAGTAAAAGGAAGAATTTACAGGGTCAATCATAACATTTAGGAACCGGACATCCTCTACTCAAAATAAAGATGAACTCTCCTATAAGCCCTGCTGAAATAGCGCAGCATAACTGAAACGATTTGCTCTCCTTTTGTATAGCGCAGTGTAGTATGTTTGGAATATCCAAATTGGGCTTCCATGTTATAAATGCAGAAAGCCTGCAGTATATCAAAATGGGAGTCACTTGCTGGTTCCCCAAACTTGTCCTGTAGTAAGTGGCATTTTTTTGTCTAGATCCTGATGCATAATATTACATATTTGTCTTTTCTTCCTAGGTCGTTTAAGGAACTTTATAGTATCATATTGTAGGTAACTTTTAGACTGGGGGTGTCAAACTGGCGGCCCATGGGCCAGATGCGTCACGCGCAGGCCAATCCCACCCCATCTCCGCAAATGGGAAAAATGTCATGTGATGCCACGAGTTTGACACCCATGTTTTACTGTGTTTTGAAGGGAAACAAAAAACCTCCATACCGGAGTGCCCTTTTTAATTGGCAACCCTCAGATTACCATAATGTAGGACTCTGTCCTTAGTAGACCTACACTAATAATAGGCCCCAAGTGCCCTTCAAACACTTTAGCTACCACTCCCACAATCCTTTGCTTCTGGGATGATGGCAGCTAGAAATCCAAGCATCCCAGGGGAATTGGAGGTTCCCTGCTGAGATGCAACAAGTACCGTTATGCAAATAGCTTAGTAAATGTGGAAAGCTGCCTCTCCAATTTGCCTTATTGCTTGGAAATGGACTCTGCAGGGTCTTGTTTATTTCAGGAAATATTAGCCAACCTTGCAATAAGGAATCTTCTTTTTTTTCCTCATTCCATACAAATAAACAGGATCCTATGGATTGCAGGAATCAATGTGGAAAAAGAATGTGTGAGTAACAAAAGAAATTATACATAAAAATAAAATTATCTAACAGGGAGTATCCCTAAATATCATTCACTGTACCATTTATGCCGTCATCGTAATAGAATTCAACAATGCTGTACATTTCTATGTATTCTGGGGACAGTGCTCATAACCAGGTGCATACATGATATGTTTCTTTAACCACCTCTCCTCAAAAAACTGAAAATTTACAACTGAATTTATCTCCACCAAACCGTAAGTCAATAGCACAAAGTCACAGTGCTGTAAAACATTCTGAACAATTTCTTATTGTTTTTTTTAAAATTCTTAAGGTAACTAATTATGGCTGATATAATGTTAGTTACATACACAGTATTAAACTGTTTGATGATAATCTCAATGTATTGCAAAGCACCAGGAATGTTTCAGTGCTATTCAGGAAGGCAAAGATGATGGACAACATTCATTTCTGGGGAGGTGATACAGGTGCTGTGCTCCAAAAAATACATCCAGTTGTCTTTCTTGATTCTTCATCCCTTCAATTTCCACAGGCACCATTTTTGCTAAATTTATCAGCATGCACTGAGCATTTTCCTCTGTATTCTCATATTCAAGTCTAGAAGTCCATGTATACTATACATACAGTATGTTTAACACACCAGCATTTCAATAAAATATTTTCTACATTTTTTCCCCTCAGCTTCATAAGGAAGGGGTGGATGGGAGACAGACAATGTTTTTCAGGAAAAAAAATAAATATATAAGACATAGGAGATATGTGAATGCTAATCAGCCTATTATGAATTTTTTTTCTGATTAAGGATAACACTCGAAATGGACCCGAAGGTTAACTTTTCTTCGTATTTCTTGCAATAATGATAAAGATATACTTTATTAAATAATTCTCTTAAATCTCTTTCCTCTGATTAATCCAAATGATATAAGTTTGCTGTGTCAGAATTAGAGACATATTTATGTCACAGTAGAGTTTGATGATGTAAATGTGAAGAGTCTTCACTTCTTTGCAAGAGGAAGCTGTGGAAGAGCTCACTTGTGGATACATAGATATGATACTGATACATATAATAGCAGCAAAGAAAATATCAATATCCCCATTATCTCTTTCATAATTCTTGTGTACATTTTCATTGAAGAAAAAAAAATAACTGGGGGTATTCTTTCTCCCCAACCTAAGAAACATAAAATCACCTTTTCGCTAATGGGAATATGCCATTGTTTCCATCTTGATTAGAAAGTACACAAAGAAAATGATTTCTCCTTTTCTATACATTTTCTTACAAAACCCCAAACCTAAAATATATAATGGGTCTTTAATGCCATTAACCAGTGGCTTTAGTAGGCATCACAGATTCTTGATATTTAGGTGCCATATGACACTCTCTTTTTTTCCAGGTAGAAAATGCCAAAAGAGTATGTATGGGGACTTGTGGATCTCTCCTGATCCTATCTGGAATTTCAGAAATGAACAGAGCATTCTTACTCCAAGATCTTCCAAGAACTTGGAAGAATTTCTGTGTAAACACATGAGCTTTGGTAAACATGACATTTCAAAACACTTCGAATGATCCCCCCCCCCCATTTAGGCTCTGAGGATTTTAACATTCTCGGAATGATGAGATTCAGACCAGTTTTAACATTGTGAAGTGATTTTCTTTTTCAAAGTCAGTAGAATCAAGATTCTCACCAATCTAGCCAGGCTCAAGTTACATACTCAAGCTCCTGTTTGTTTGTTTTTTTCTCAGAGTGATAAAAAGAAAAATCTTGCAAGATGTTCTAATTGATCAATGGGTCTGCATTTCTCCAAAGTTAAAAGTTTTCTTGGCAACTTTAAGATGTGTGGACTTCAACGCCCAGAATTCTCTAGCCAGCTGGCTGGGGAATTCTAGGAGTTGAAATCCAGGCATCTCAAAGTTGCCAAGGTTGAGAAACACTGCTCTAAAGGAGTGCTCTGTTATGATGAAGCAAGCACAACATATATTGTCTGGCCAATCCTGGTCCATACATCTTTGGGTATTTAATACCTCCAATATTAAGATCATAAAGAGGGAGAATCAATTTACAAGAACTTTCAAAACACAATGGGGTTTAGAACCGGGTTTTTTTTGAAGGGGGGGGGGAGAAGCCTCTTTCACACACCCTGACTTTATACCACAAATCGATGTTCTTTGCCATCATGGGCCATAAGAATAAGATTGCGGTTCGAAGTCCAGATAAGCCTGACCAGTTTGAGGGCATTGTGTGAACCTGGAGACGCAGGTTGGACAGGAGGCACCTGGTAGGTTTTAATACAACGCAGCTGCGGTGCAGAATTCAGCATCCCGATGCTTCCCAACAGAGAGGTGTTCATCTGGCATTGGGGAGAAAGGGGAGAAAAAGAACAAGTCAATCAATACTGAAATCCATACGACGGAATACGGATAGTCCTCGAATTAAGACCATTCATTTGAGGACCCTTTCGAACTTACAACAGGGCTGGAAAAAGAATGGATTATGACCTGTCCTCACATGTTACAACTGTCACAAGGTCTCCATGGTCACATAATCAGAATTCAGGCACTTGGCAACCGGCATGTATGTACAATCTTTGCAGGGTCATCTGATTACCATGAATGTCTTTTCCAAGGAGGTTCTGACGAAGTCAATGGGGGAAGTCAGATTTGCTTGTCAAACATGGTGATTCACATCAACCTTGGCAAAAAAGGGGAAGCAGTATGTTCTGTCTCATATTTGGATAGCTCAGGTTGCCCTGACAGACTGGACTCACTAGAAAAAACACTTAATCTCCCCCCGGTACAGCCGACAAAATGAGGGAAGCCCGGGGCCTAGAGGTTAATTAATACATCTGCCTAATATGCAAGCAGCCCTGGTTCGAATCCCAGAAGGGTATGGCTAGCTGATGAGAGCTAAAAAGCTCTCCCTTTATTTCTTTGTCAGTAAATTTAAAATTTAACACAAAATAGTTTGTCGTTTGAAGAGAAGATAATAAGGAAGATACTGGTCAGTGCGGAAATGGACAGACTAACGTTAAAAATAAAAGATAAAGGGGATACAGACTACTATGCTATACGGAATAGATTCTATCAATGGTTGGAAGCACGAGGTGGAAGTTAGATTGCGATAGAATCAAGTTAGGTGGAAATGGAAAGAGATACTATATATGTATTAAAATGAAGGTATTAGAATGAAAGATAAATTTGATACTCTAGAATATGATGGTCAGAAATAATTGTACAGCACTATCACTGTTTAAAATAGTATATATATTACTTCGTTTTTGCCTTTGTTTCATGGCAAGTGGAATACCAGTACAATTGCACTGTATCCATAATTTTAATATTTAAACAATAAAAACATATTTTAAAAAACAATGTGTCGTGAAAGCGACTGCCTGTGAAGGCTGCTGGATTGGGGCTGAATGGCGAAAGCGGAAGCGCATACCTCTGCCCCATTATTTGGGTACAACAGGTTGCCCTGATAGACTGGTCTCACTGAAAAATACACTTCATGGCAAAAAAATAAAAGGTTGTAAAATCGGACATAACTCACTTAACAATGACATTGCTTATCAACGGACGTTCTGGTTCCAATTGTGGTCGTAAGTCAAGGAGTACCTGCAATACAGCGCTGAATTTCCTAAGAAATTCCCTAAAAGGCTGAGGAAAGTCCCTGAGTAAAAGTTCATGCTGCTACCAACGTCACTTCTGTCTTTCTGTAAAGATCAGCTATAGTTTGAGTTAATTCACCTTATGCCAGGGGTGGCATTCAGCCAGTTGGCACCTATTCAGGAGAACCGATTGTTAACTTTCCAAGTAGTTCGGAGAACCGGTTGTTGGAAGAAATCTTTTGTTTTTTCCCCCTCTACAGGGCTAATCCCTGTAAGGAAGGCAGGAAGGAAACATTTGGGTGTTGTTTCTAGCCTAATCTTTATTGCCCTGCTTACAGAAACTTCCTCTACGGCTAACCCTTATTACATTGCAACAGCTAAGGCGAAGCGCCCATCAACATGAGTGACATTGAGTTGGCCACGCCTATCCAGTCACATGATCACCAAGCCCCGCCTGCCCAGCTGGTCATTAGGGCAGAGAACTGGTTGTTAAATTATTTGAATTCCATCACTGCCTTATGCCAATAAATGGTGTCTTAAGTCCTGAAACTCAGGAGCCCTTTCGCAACTATTCCTGATGAGGCTTCCATATCAACCTCATTTGCCCTCTTCAGCTAGGGCTGTGTTTTGTTTTTTTGTGTGTGTGTGTGAGGGGAATCCATAAAGACAATTTAATTACAGCTGCCTGAGATAGCTATAATTTCTAAGGCCATTTCACACTCTATTTAGAAGTTCAATTTTTACCTCATTCACCCTGAAAAGTGATAGCACGCATACACACACACAGACACACAAGACACACCATCAACAAAAGCTAAAGGCAAAAGCTTTAGGCTTGTGTTAATTTCTTATCAGAGAAGATCTGACATTCATGGATGTCTTAATGGGAAAGGTGTCCATTTCAGACTTTTTGTTCAAAGTTCGCCATCACAAATCCACCAATCTCTCTCTCTCCCCCTCCCTCCCTGTGTGTGTGTGTGTGTGTGTGTGTGTGTGTGTGTGTGAGAGAGAGAGAGAGAGAGAGAGAGAGAGAGAGAGAGAGAGAGAGAGAGAGAGAGAGAGAGAGAGAGAGAGAGACCTCTGCAATTGGGTCATGTGGTTCTGGCTTTTCATTTTGCCTCCTTTAAGGTCAGCGAGTAGACAAATAGTTACTGACAAGTGAATACATCTCATCCCATCTTTCTAATCAAACTAGTAATGTAACCTTCTGGCATTGCTCCAAATATGAGCTGATCAGTGGATAATGGGAGGTGAGGGTTAATCTTTTTTGCCCTTTCTATGGGTAGGCAGAACTTTTGCCATAATTTTTTTTTTTTTTTTTTGGAGAGGGTTACTTTGGTTATGGGAAAATGAAGACTGGGCTTTATAGAGAAGTACAGCTAATAGTCAGAGGGGGAGTCTGTGGATAAAAGAGACCTTCTCTTGAGCTTTTAGAGAATATTAGACAACTTTTGTCTCACCCCCCGTTAGCTCAATATATCAGAGATATTCCCTCACCAGATTCCACAAAGGCAGACTTTGAAATGAACACGAAAAGTTCTTCAAAATTCAGACAGATAATCAGGGGTTGTATCTGCCTTGAAAGTAGCCCTCCCGCCCCACGTATGTCTGTATGTCTGTATGTGTGTCTGTATGTATATGTATGTGTGTGTTTGTGTGTGTGTATGTATGTGTGTGTGTATGTATATATGTGTGTGTGTGTGTGTGTTTTATTTGTGCTGATAAATAAATAAAGGGAGACTAGTATAGATCTATTTCAAGCTATTTAGCTCTCATCAGCTAGCCATACCCTTACTGGGATTCGAACCTGTGCTGTATTGCATCTTAGGCAAATGTCTTAGCCATTAAGCCAAAGGCCTCCTCCTTATCAGCTGAAGCCAGGGAAGAAGGTATATATTTAGAGTTTATATATATAGTGCACACACATATATATAGTGCACAGTCAAACATCAGGAGCTGACCAAAGAAAATATTTCATGACATTTTGTATGATGTCATGAAATGCTTTGTAATAATTTTTATTCCATAATATATTTTACAAAATTTGCCAAATTGCAATTCTACAGGAGTTGCCTGTTTTGTAGGACTGAGAGAGAGTGACTGGCCCAAGGTCACCCAACTGGCTATGTGCCTAAAGCGGGACTAGAATTCACAACCTCCTGGTTTATAGCTTGATGCCTTAACCACTACAACACATGGGCTGTCTTTGTAGCTCAAGAGTCTCCTTTTAAAATCTTTGTTAACTTTAGAACTCATTAGGTAAATGAGAGGAGTAACTTTCTTTTGACCTGGCACTATTTATTTATTGCCTCCCTTGGGGGCATTTTACCTCTTTTTTTGTTAAGAAGAAGAAAGGAATCAAGAAACAAGCAAACAAAAATAGCACTGCTGAATCCTGGTGTTTTGCCATTAAATTTCAGTGGTTCCATTTCTGGGATCTGTAATAAAATGTGGGTGAGTTTATGCCACATGTGGCTTGGTCCCCACTTCTGTCCTACCCTGTTTCCCTGAAAATAAGACCTCCCTGGATAATAAGCCCAATTGAGCTTTTGAGCGCATGCGCTAAAATAAGCCCTACCCCGAAAATAAGCCCTCCCTGAAAATATTGCAACACAGCAGCAGCCATGAGGTGACCATGCTCACCGCCTCCTGCATCTCAAAAATAATAAGACCTCCCTGAAAATAAGGCCAAGCACTTATTTTTTTTTTGGGGGGGGGTGTCAAAAGAAAATAAGACCCTGTCTTATTTTCTGGGAAACACAGAAAATAAGTGTTTATGAATACAAATCTGTCCCAAAGGTGCTTTTCCAGGAGATAACTGGACTTTCTTGTTTTTTTTCTTTTGAAGTCTTTTCACTTCTCATCCAAGAAGCTTCTTCAGCTCTGACAGGATAGTGGGGCTGAATAGTCAGAGCTGAAGAAGCTTCTTTGGTGAGAAGTGAAACGTCTTCAAAAGAAAAGACAAGAAAGTCCAGTTACCTCCTGAAAAAGCACCCTTGGGACAACTATGACCTGGATGACTGAAAATCTCTACAGACTTTTAAACACACATCTGTGTTTTCTAGATAACAGTCCGTTTGCAAATTAAAACATTCTGAGCTGACTTCACACACTTCCTGGTAAGCCTGCTGTGAGAGATCTATCTGAAGTGCTTCCAGTAATACAAATGCAATATATTATAAACACTAGATATTATTATTGATACTCTCTTTTGGGCTGCACAAATCCTTCCCTGAGATGCTTTGCAATCTAAGCATCGTCTGGACCAGTTCCTAAATTCTGCAAAGCAACTGCAATTTCTTGAAGCCTTGGTGCCGAGAATCTCCTAAGCTTCTCTGGATATTTATGTTTGTAAATATGTTTCTTGCTCTTGCACATGTTCTTCTAGCTTACTGGCCTTTCCTCCACTTGCACCATTCAAGATGAAAGTAGCAAAAGGGAATAGGAATGCACTGATTTGTGAACCGAACATTAATATTTTGCTGAAAGACTGCAAAAATTAAAATAATCAGTGTCATGCAGATAGTATGCAGCCCAATTCTTTTCTCTAGCCACCCGATATGTGTGTGCATTTTAAATGGTTGCAACTGCACCGTCTGACAATAAGAACAGTTTTCCTCTGCTTTTTGCTGCTTCGTGAATAAGGTTGGGTATTTAATTCATACATGATTTCAAAATAAAGGCAACATTTTGAAATGTAATGGGAACAGTGGTGTGAGGAAGCATTCAGAGACAGCAGTTTTCTCCTCTCTGGGTCAGTTCCCTAAGCAAAACATCCCGGAAAAAAGCTCTTAAATTTCAACTGGAGCGTCCAATTCGCTTCATAACTGGCCTATTTAGATCACTTTGTTATGTAGGTGATGTGCCTGTGCAAAGAAATGAAGCGGCAGTCCTGAACCGTTCCGTTAATCAGCTAAACCCATTAGGAGGGGGAACCTTCCTAGACCAGATGGGGATGGCAGAGTCAGCTGTGCGCCTGAGATTTTGACACATGTAAACCTTGGCATATTCTGGGACGTTTTTAAGATGCGCTGCCGCCGATATCATGTTCTGAATCCTGATCAGCGTTAACAGAGAAGCCATTACTTACTTTCTTTCTCTTCCCCCCCCTCTTCCTGATCCTTCTGAACAACGAAATGGTGTCAGAGAATGTAAATCTTTAGCAGGGAGCATGCAAGCCCCACTGACATTTTCACAATTTAAATCATCTTGAGTAATAACCCTTTTAAGATGACTAATGTTACTGATTTTCTTGCATTAATAGCAGTGCTGAATAGACCCCACTGGAGGGAGAGGAGGAATCACTAGTACACCAAGACTACATTTTTAAATAAATGTAACATGCTGGCTATTGTTAACTCCTTCTGTTTAAGCTACTGTTAAAAAAAAAATCAAGGGGGAAAAAACATATTCACAGCTAGAACTCAGCTGAGCAGTTTATTGTTATATGCCGAAAGATGGGTCTGCACTGAAGCAGGGCTGAGGCGGCCACTCCCCCTGGTAATCTTAGATGATCATGTAAAACATTTCAATCAATAAGCTTGATTGCTTTCTAGATCTTCCCATGTAACCGAACTAAATACATGCAAGTGATGGAAGAGCATTTTCGCAGTTCTTATTCATTGCTTCCTAAATAACACACACTCTGCGATGACAGACGATAAATTCAATATTCTTAATGATGCGCAGTTATCATCAAATTAATGTACAGAGTAATAGTAAATTAAAATTATGTACTAGCTGTTAGTTACAGGGATATTGAATCCAGGGTAGCAATAATTCTGCCGCTGCAGCTTTTCCCTTCATTGAGCCGTCCGCCTACAAAGGCAGGCATTCCAAACAAAAGGCACAATTTCACTTAAGGGTATCCCTCTTCAATTCCTGGGTTGCGTGTTGTGTAATCAGGGGGCGTGGTAGCTCAGTGGTTAAAGACACTGAGCTTGTCAACTGGATCGCTGACAGCCTGGGTTCGAGACCCGAGTGTTATACGATGGGGTGAGCTCCTGTTACTTGCCCCAGCTTCTGTTCACCTAGCAGTTTGAAAGCATGCAACTGCAAGTAGTTAAATAGGTACCATTTGGCGGGAAAATAAGAGCATTCTGTGCACCTTTGGCATATGGCCATGCTGACCCCATGAAACTGTCTTCGGACAATGCTTGTTCTCTTGGCCAACAAAAGGAGATGAGAGCCATGCCCTAGAGCCCGATATGACCGATGGGGAAACCTTTACCTTTAGGTTGTGTAATCTCCACTGATTTAAGATGTTGTGTAGGAGAACATCCTGAGATATGGTGAGCTACATCTTTAAAATGGTCATTTTGTTTGGGAGTATGTTCTTCCATGATTCAGGGTTTAACATTAAAAACAACAACAACTGAACCCTACATTTATTCCATAGGTAAAGGTTCCCCTCGCACATATGAGCTAGTCGTTCCTGATTCTAGGGGTCTGTGTGCATTTCCGTTTCAAAGCCAAAGAGCCAGCGCTGTCCGAAGACATCTCCATGGTCATGTAGCTGGTATGACTAAACGCTGAAGTCGCATGGAACGCTGTACATAGGTACAGTATAGGTGGTACTTTGCTCAATAGTAGTAACTGTGAGAGGTATCTTGGAGTCCTAGTGGACAACCATTTAAATATGAGCCAGCAGTGTACAACAGCTGCCAAAAAAGCCAACACAGTTCTAGGCTGCATAAACAGAGGGATTGAATCAAGATCATATGAAGTGTTAATACCACTTTATAATGCCTTGGTAAGGTCACACTTGGAATACTGCATTCAGTTTTGGTCACCACGATGTAGAAAGGATGTGGAGACTCTAGAAAGAGTGCAGAGAAGAGCAACAAAGATGAATAGGGGACTGGAGACTAAAACATATGAAGAACGGTTGCAGGAACTGGGTATGTCTAGTTTAATAGAAGGACTAGGGGAGACATGATAGTAGTGTTCCAAGAAGACCTCCAAGGTCCTGTCCAACTCTGCTATTGTATTGCTGTTACCCTCCCACCAAAGGTGGTTCCTATTTTTCTACTTGCATTTTTACGTGCTTTCGAACTGCTAGGTTGGCAGAAGCTGGGGCAAGTAATGGGAGCTCACCCTGTTACATGGTCCTAGGGATTCAAACCGCCAAACTGCCAACCTTTTTGATCGACAAGCTCAGCGTCTTAGCCACTGAGCCACCGCGTCCCTCTATCTATTCCATAGCTGTAGTTAATTTGTGCAGTCCATTGAATACTGAGCCATGTTCTAGGCACAGCTCAAAGCAGAACTGCCCTCTGTGATTTAATAAAAAGGCTTCATAAAGTATTTGAAAAGACTCCACAGGGAACTAAAGGTAGTCCTTGACTTACAACCATTCACTTTAGTTCAAAATGAAAAAAGTCCCCATACAACCAGTCTTCGTGATTATGACTGTCGCAATATTCCTACGGTCGTGTGATCAAAATTTAGATCCTTGGCAACTGGCATGGATTTACAAGGGTCGCAGTGTCCTGGGATCATGTGTTTGCCGTTTGCAACCTGCCCGCTGGCTTCTGACAAGCAAAGTCAATTGGGGAAAGTAGACGCGCTTAACGACATGACCGGCTTAATGACTATGGCAAAAAAGGTTGCAAAATTGGGTGTGACTCATTTAACAACTGATCTGATAGCAATGGAAATTCTGGTCCCAACTGTGCCGGTAAGTTGAGGACCACCCACAATTTGCAATATTTTGCTCTTTGAAGTACAAGAGCAAATGATGCCTGGCTCAAAGCTATGATTATATATGGTGTTTATCTCTGGTTTCCAGCCAAAAGCGACTCTTGCAAACAGTGGCCATTGCAAAAACTATAAAATCAGGTTAGTCATGAAAAGACCTGCTTAATGACCAGCCGGATTTATGACTGTAATCCTGGCTCAATTATAGCCATAGGTCGAGGGTTATCTATAGCAGAGGTCCTCAACCCTCCCAGTCCATGGATTGGGACCAGTTCATGATATGTGAGAAACTGGGCTGTGCAAACAAGCAAAGCCCCATCTGTGGGATGCAGGCAACACATGAAACCACGCCCCCTCTGGTCCATGGAAAAACCTCTCTCCACGGAATTGGTGGTCCCTGGTGCCCCAAACATTGGGGGTCGCTGTCCTATAGTTTAGGACAAGGGTCGGCAAACGTAAACACTCAAATAGCCATTTGGACCCATTAACTGGAAGCCCCCTGTTCAATTCTGGAGCTGACCGGAAATTCAGTTCCCCCACCATAGAGTCTCCTCCTAGCATGGTGTACTTTTTCCTCTACCTGTCATAACCGAAAGCCCTATCAATTGTGGAGACAACTGGAAAACCCTCCCCTTGCCATAGAGTCTTCTCCTGGCGCATTGTGCTTCTCCCCCCCCCCAAGAAGCTCCGCTCAAAATTGTGGCGCTGACTGGTGACGGAGCCGCAGCAGAGGGAGGAAAGAGCCATATGGGGCTCAAGAGCCGCAGTTTGCTGACACCTGGTTTAGGGGATTGGCACAGAATAGATCCAGATTAAGGCTCAGCTTTATCTATAGTAATTCATGGAATGCATTTTGACCAGTCTCTTAACTCAGTTTATCTCATAGCATTGTTATGGGGAAAAAAAAGAGAGGACTTAATTTACTACAGGTAGTCCCTGATTTACAATAGTTTGTTTAGTGACTGTTCGAAGTTACAACAGCACAGAAAAAAACAACTTATGACCGTTTTTCACACTTACCACCATGGCAGCATACCCATGGTCACGTGATCAAAATTCAAACACCTGGCAACTGAGTTCTGGAGTCACGTGATCACCCTTTGCAAACTTCTTGGCAAGCAAAGTCAACGGACAAGCTTAATTCACTTAACCACTGTGTTACTAATTTAACACCTGCAGTCATTTATTTAACAACTGTGATGAGAAAGGTCGTAAAATGGGGCTCAACAAGAGAAATTTTGGGCTCAATTGTGGTTATAAATCAAGGACTACCTCTGTTAATAAAAATAAAATATCTGGGACTTACCTGCCAGAAAGAAATGTGACTGTCAGTGTTGGAGTAAGTGGCAAGATACCGACCATCGGGTGCAAAAGCCACGGCTGTTATTGCCCCTTTATGGCCATGAATTGTCTAAATAGCAATAAGAAAGCAAGAAAGAGAATTAGCATTTGATGTCATGTAAAACATTGCGCAATTGCAGTCTTGGTTGAATGCACAATTTCTAAATAAGGTTACTCTTCAAATGATCGAAAGCTGTGTTGGTTACTTTACAGAATAGACAGACAATGTAACATAAACTTCAAAATATACTGTCTATCTATCTCACTTTGATCCAACCTCACAGATGTAAAATTCTCAGACCTCTGAATATTAGCCGCTCTGTCAGCAAAACCTATAATATCTCAGGAATGGGGTGTGGGGGCCGGGAGGGAAGAACATCCCCCACCCCCCAGCCATAGTGATTTTCCCCATCATCCATGAATGCTGAATAAAGTGCCAGAACAGCATTTTATTATGAACAGCTAGCTCTACCCTTTGATTAAATATATCTAATCCAGACTGAAAATTAGCAAGCCCAATCATATCTCTTTCATATCTTCCTCTCAATGATTGAAGTGCACGTCCCGAGTGTGGAACGTGGTGGTTGCTATTGAAAATGTTTGTTTGATTCATGCTTGGCTCAATGTAAGTTGCTTCGCGACAACTTCCTCGTGGTTAAGGCGCTGCAGCAGGACACGGGGAAGACTCAGCAGAAATGCCAGGAGGCTCTACACACGCATGAGCGGGTCTGCTTTTAATGCACTGAACATTCTTTTTACGCATGCTGCAAGCTGACCTTTCTGTCAAATGGGTCAACCGGCTGCGGTGAGAATATCTGTGCAGGGCTTTTAGTAGACTGTGTGATTCAGAGAGCTAGTTGTAGTCCTGGAACAATCAGCTAACCGCAATGAATACCTAATATTACCCATTTTGTAAAAAAAGGCGAAGACAGAACAAAACTAGAAGTGAGTTATATTTCATGAAACATACCACAGAGGGAACAAGGAAAGTGGATATACGGATTACTTTGCTTTGGCACATTCTGCAGAAACGTGGATATCACGGCCCACAATAATTTGAAATTCTGCAGACAAAATTACCTTGGTGTTAATTTATTTATTCCTCCATTTTATGTGGTTGCCCATTCACCAAGCAACTCAGGGTAGTTAGCAAGTTGAAAGCATGAAAAAATATGCCAGTCATAAAAAGAACCACATATGTATCCTTGGAATCAATCATTCAACTGACGCATACTAGCACATACTATTGTTAACAATCTGACCAGATGCTTTACAGAAGAACCAGGACATCAAGTTCTTTCTAAAGGCCAGGGATAATCTGAGGACAGTTCTAGCAAGAGAAAAGGCTCATGTCCTGGGTCACATTAAGTAAAGGTAAAGGTTTTCCTCGCACATATGTGCTAGACATTCCTGACCCTAGGGGGCAGTGCTCATCTCCATTTCAAAGCTGAAGAGGCAGCGCTGTCCGAAGACGTCTCCGTGGTCATGTGGCCAGCATGACTAAATGGCAAAGGCGCATGGAACACTGTTACCTTCCCACCAAAGTTGTTCTCTATTTTTCTACTTGTATTTTTACATGCTTTCGAACTGCTAGGTAGGCAGAAGCTGGGACAAGTAACGGGAGCTCATTCCATTATGCAGCGTTAGGGATTCGGACCGCCAAACCGCCGACCTTCTGATTAACAAGCTCAGTGTCTTAGCCATTGAGCCACCATGTCCCAGTCGGGTCACATTAAATGGAACTTTTTGACAGAAGGGTCTGGAACACGCCAATCCAATTTGATCTTGTTGGGGAGGCAGAAATAATTAGAGATAGATGGTCCCTCAAATATCTTGGTCTTGTGCCATGAAGGATTTTATAGGTGTCAACACCATCTTGCAGCCATGAGCCCATTGTTAACTAGTGCATCTTACAAAATAATGGGGTTTATATAGGTTAGGTATGCCATGGTTTCCTACAGCTATCCACTCTGCTGCATCAGTTGGACTTCCTGACTATGTTTGGCTTCTAAGAGGTCGCCAAGGTGTAAGTGATTGTAAACAGAACCTCCCAATGCAGGAATGGGTGACATGGGCAAACAAGATGGATTTGGTCAAGGATCTTCCTAGCTACAGCTCCTTGAGTTGAATTGTGCTCCAGTTTTGTCTGATGCAGCGTGGATTCATTTAGAACTTTGTTGTTGTTAGTTGCAAAGTCATGTTTGACCCATCACAACCCCATGGACAACTTTCCTCCAGACTTTCCTGTCCTCTACCATCCTCTGGAATTCATTTAATCTCATGTCTATTGCTTCGGTGACTCCATCCAGCCACTTATTCTCTGTCATCCCCTTCTTCTTTTTCCCTCAATTGTTCCCAGCGTTAGGCTCTTCTCCAGGGAGTCCTTTCTTCTCATTAGGTGGCCAAAGTATTTGAGGTTCATCTTCAGGATCTGGCCTTCTAAAGAGCAGTCAGGCTTGATCTCCTCTAGGACTGACCGGTTTGATCGCCTTGCAGTCCAAGACTCGCAGCAGTCTTCACCAGAACCATAGTTCAAAGGCCTCAATTCTTTGGTGCTCACCTTTCTTATGGTTCAACTTTCACAGCCATACAATGCAACTGGGAATGTATTTAGAACTAGAGATGACAAGTCTTCATGATAAGACAGCTTCAAAATCCCTGGCCATTTGGTTTCGCTAAGGCTGATCCCGAGTCTGTTCTTGTCCTTTTAGATTGCCACAGAATTGAGACAGAACTTGAGGGCATTACTTGGATACTTATTATAAAGAGAACATTCTTCTCTCTATCGTTGTCTTAGGACTTCAGCTAATTTCTAACAGTCATCATTTTATGAAATCTGGTTTGGCAGCTGTACTATCAAATTCTGATTTAACTGGCAGAGATAATAATGAATTCAGGCTTTTTTTTTTTACGTGATTGCATAAAAGTTTAGACGAAAGAAAGGAACATGCCTGCTTCAACAAAATTTACACAGTAAGTGTCAAGATGCAAAATCTGTTAAATTAGATTTGTTTATGCCTAAGTGGTAGATGCTTTTTGAAAGACTGGAGAGATGACAGGCTGTAGAATTTATCTTTTGGGTCGAGGTGGCAGTATTGTTTTTGCTGCCAAATATGTGTCTGACATACGTACTTTGTTAGTAGAGTTTGTTTCATCAGAGCTGAATCTTTTTGTGCTGCTGTGACCACGGGAAAAGCTCAAGGAATACTATGGAGTCGCAACATTTTTCATTCAGTTGACAAATGAGAAGATAGTCCTTTTATATTCATGTTCATAATTTGTTTACATTTAGGTTCATAAGTTGCAGATGTAAACAGAAAGAGAGGGGCTACTGCTATAAAGAAATTATGAGTCCCGCCAAACCAAGATGCCAAATGCTAGCAGAAGTAGAACTTCAGAATGGAAGCTTCAACAGGCATTTTGCACAGTTGCAGAAATGTGACAGGTAACATTTAGGATTCCACATCACTACTGCAACTGAGGTCTGAGGAGCAGTCATATTGCATTTTCATCAAGTACACAAGCCTCGACTTGTTATTGAGTGGGTTTTCACTCATGTGGCCAAGCAGTGGGGACCTGGGTCTTTCAATAGCTTAGAACACTTCCACTTTGTGGCAGCCGCCATTGTCCATAATGGACATCGTTCTGTTTTACAGAATGTCCATCAAATAACAGATACCCTCATTACCCATGGCCAGATTAAGATTACAGCATGCTGAGTTTTAAGATTAACACTGCTTCCTAAAACAGACAACAAATAAGATGATGAGATGTTTGTCCACTTCAACTCATGCATGACATTTGTTCTTATGTAATTTCAATGGGTTAATGATGCTGTCAGCACAAAAAGCTGTAATTCTGTATTCATTCTTGAAAACATTCTGTTTTCATAACGTCTGCTACTGAATATTATCACTTTCAAGTGGAGCCTACTGTTCTTCAAAGGGACGCTGGATAAACATGGGAAAAGGTTAGTGTTTGTTTCATTTATTCATCTCAAAGTACTCAACCTATGATTTTCGAATGATATAGGCCATCAATTCATTTAAAGTGATAACCACTTCATTGAACGATGTGGGTTATTTTAAGCCTGTGCTACCCTACATACTGTACATTTCATAAAACTCTGGCTCCTGGATCACTATGAAGTTCTGACGACATAGATTTTTTTTTTTTTGGAATATTATGCCTATCAGTCTGGAAAAGATGACAAGAGCCTTTCCAAAACCCTGAGACTCCATTGCTCAAATTCAGAGGCAAAATACTGCCAAAACATCTTAAGGAGATATTTACGTGAACGAGATCCGAACAGGTTGACACAATGGTTGGATAACAACTTACTTTATATGCAGCCAGCACGTAAAAATAACATTTAACACACCACAGTACTTAAACCAGTGAAGTCAACCTGGTCCCTACCGCCCACTAGTGGGTGTTCCAGCTTTCATGGTGGGTGGTAGGGGTTTGCTGTAACTCTGCTTTATAAATTTTATAAAGTAAAGTTACTTCCCTACTTTATAAATCACCATTACTGTGGAACCGGTGGGCGGTTAGAAAATTTTACTACTAACAGAGATACAAAAGTGGGCGGTAGGTATAAAAAGGTTGACTACCCCTGACTTAAACAATATCAAAGGGAAAATACTGAAATAAGAAGATTTAGGACAACAGTGAATCTTTTCAAGAATGGGTGTCTTATTAAAGAGTCACAAAGAACCCAGAACAATATCCAGAAATCTGCAGACCTTGTTAGTTTGGCTGAAGTCAAGTATACATGATTCCATCTCCCTAAAACCACTGAATAAAAATGGAATTCAAGAATCCAAGACAATTCTTACAAAAATGCTCACTATTGTTAAACAATTCATTTTTTTAAAATTTTAACTAGGCACTTCACAGACAATTAACGTTTGCCAATAAAGAATCTTGGATAATTAAATGGCAACAATGAATGCTGCTACTCTAGAATGAGTGTAGAGAAGAGCAACAAAGAGGATTGGGAGACTGGAGGCTATAACATGTGAGGAACAGTTGCAGGAACTGGGTATGTCTAGTTTAATGAAAAGAAGGATTAGGGATGACTTGGATGGCAGTGTTCCAATATTGAGGGACTGCCACAAAGAAGAGGGAGTCAAGTATTCTCCAAAGCATGTGAAGGTGGGACAAGAAGCAATGGATGGAAACTAATCAAGCATCTTAGAACTAAGGAGAAATTTCCTGACAATTAGAACAATTAATCAGTGGCATGACTCGCCTCCAGAGGTTGTAGGCACTCCGTCAATTGGAGGTTTTTAAGAAGAGATTGGACAACCATTTTTTGTCCAGAATGATATAGGGTTTCCTTCTTGAGCAGGGGGTTGCCTAGAAGACCCCCAAAGTCTGTTCCATCTCTTGTTATTCTGTTATTGTCCTTGGTGTAAATTGGTATTTTGATGAATTCATTCTTAGTAATTTATTAAACAAATGTTTTTTTTAAATCTGCAACAAAAGTATTTCTATTTTCTTGAGGATTTTGTTGCCAATGGGCTCCATATTTCTGTGATAAAAGCTCAGCAGAAGAATGGATTGAGTGGCTGCTTCAGTGATGGGTTTCTACCGGTTCGGACCTGATCTCCCAAACCAGTAGTACTGCCTTCAAGCAGAGAGCAGAACGGTCTGCTGTGCGTGCACTCAGCGAATCAGTAGTAACGCCAGTAGGAACCCACCACTGGGCTGCTTGCATGTTAAATGCCCTATCACTGAAAATCTAAGCAAAGCAAAGCAAAATAAGGTAAAATTAAATACAAATCAGCATTGAAAACAAGTCCTTTTGCTCCGCAGCAGCAAAAACCTGGGGCTTCATTTACATCTCACAAAATATAAAAAAAACAAATTAACAAAAACATGACAAACAGTACATTTTAAACATTCAAAGCAGTTATTCTTCAAACAAGATCAAATAGACCTAAGAAAATAGATAGCACAAAATAAAAATAGAGTTAAAATAAGATTAAAAGCCGTGCAGTTTGAAAAATTTAGGAAGATGACAAGTTTGATGTAGATAGATATTTTTTCCAAAAAGGCTGTTTTACTGCTGTGGTATTACATGTTAACAGCAATCTATATATTAACAAGAGTCTAAATTTGTTATTGTTACCTTATTCATAGGTAATGTCATTATTTTTAAGGAAATTACATTGTAATACTTCTAAGATTCAATAAAAATAATTGGAAAATACCCGTGATAGCAAACCTATGGCACAGGAGCCAGAGCCCTTTCTGTGGTACTTGCGCCATCGCCAGCTGCTCTTCTGCTTTCCAGCTGGTCTTCACGTGTGCCCAAGTGCTGGAAACCCGAAGACCAGCTGGCTGGTCAGCTGATCTTCAGGTTTACAGCACACTGGCGCCCCCACACATATGCACGCATTTCGGTTTGGGCACTCGGTGCTGAAAAGATTCGCCATCACTGGAATATACTGATATTTATAATTATTTGTTAATTATTTTTATAGCCCACTATAAAACTGTCCCCGTTTATAGAAAATAAAATTAATAATTCCCAACTTTATAGAAAGTAAAATTAATAATTAAAACAGCCAGGGTTGAGTTAAAGTAATAAAACATACAAAGTAAAGCATGATCATTGCATCATCACCCCCAAAAGGAAAAAGATAATCCAGATCTCTCTCTCTCTCCCCCCACAATATTTTATATTTACTATTGTCAATATGTAGAAACTAATTCTTTTCATTCCTAAATGGATCAATTAAATGAAAAACACTCTGTCATCCATCCATCTATCTATCTATCATCTATCTATCTATCTATCTATCTATCTATCTATCTATCTATCTATCTATCTATCTATCTATCTATCTATCTATCTATCTATCTATCTTTCTATCTTTCTTTCTTTCTTTCTTTCTTTCTTTCTTTCTTTCTTTCTTTCTTTCTTTCTTTCTAGCTATCTATCATCTATCTATCTATCTGGATAGATCTATCTATCTATCCATCTATCCAAGTGACAGCTCTTGAATGAAATAAACCACTCTAATTCTAAGCGCATTTACAGAAGCAAAAATTGGTATCTGGTTTCACCAGAACCTCCTTTCCATTTGTCCTTAATATTACTTCTTCAGTATTACACGTTCAAAAGAAAAACAGGAATCTATGGGTGGGATCACACCCTTATACTTTATCATTTATTACGTATCTGCTTCTGAGACTTCTGGGAAAGGTTGGGAATAAAAAATAAATCCTTTTAAAAATGAATATATTTTGATTTTTTTTAAAAATCGTTTACCAAAGGCTTATTATTTTGTATTAGCTACCAGAAGTTATTTTGTATTAAAATGTAAGTCTGCATGATTTGATGTCCAGCATACAAAGAGAGCAGAAAGTGACCTTGAACAGCAGTGTATAAAAATACATTTATCACTGAAGTGGCATGCTGGCTGTCAGTCAATATATCCCTCTCATTTGTTCAGCGGTTCTCCTGCTGTGATTCCCTCATTACAATTTGCTTTTACTTCCTGGGCAAATGACAAGCTGAAAATGAGGCAGCATCTTTGTTGGTCAAATTTAATCCAGAAAAAAAAAAAAAATTAGACAACAGCTGCAGCCATCCAAGTGGCTACGGCGCGTTTCACAAAACGTTATCTAAATTGTACAGTTTGTATACAACTCGGGTGTTACGTGATGCTAAATAGAAGAGGACCGAACGTGTCCTATATCCTCTAAACCCATCACATTTTATTAAGTTATTTACGTTGATCTCTTTAAGAAAAAAAAAATCAATGCAGCCTATTTTTCAAGCACAGCAGACATTTACAAAGATTTGATTTACATTCGCAGTTTAAGAGGCTCAGACATCTTTTCTGTTTCCAGATATTTCATGATGACACCACCAAAAATTAATATGGCAGTAAAGTCAATAACACATTTTGAACAGTTATTCCTAATTAGGAGTGTTCACCTCTAAGTGGATGGAGTTAAGGCCTGGTTCACAGATTAAACTGTGCAGCATAAAATACTGTTCTACAAAAGGATAGATGCTATTTCTACCTATATCTAATGTATGATTTGTGGTTGCATTTTTGTAAAAATCTTTATCCACCTCTTAAAAGCAAGCTGAAATATTAAGTGATCTTTATTTAGAGAAATAAAAATACATAACTAGTTTTTTTTTTTAAAAAAATGCTGACTGTAACAACTTTTTGTGTTATTGACAAAGAAGCAAGCCATGCTAGTTGATTCCTTACATTTTAAAAGTAAATAATATTTATTTACTTGGCACATAAACTCCTGTGGCTTTCATGGCAATCTTTTATTTTCAGAAATATTAAATTTTAATTTTAAGAAAACCTGAACACTGGCAGTCTTTATTTATTTTTTTCCTGTTTTCTATAGCTTATGTTTCAGTGTTTGTATGATCAAAGTTACAAATGGAACAAAAAGGCACTTCTGTATAATTGACTTTTAAAGAAGCATTCTGTGAGCTGTAAAATGTAGTTCAGAGATTTTGTGCACAAACACAACCAACAATTAAATACTTACAAGATTAACTGTCAAAATGCATCACTTTCACCTAATCAAGCAAGTAGTCGTCATGAGCTACATGTTATAAGTCTTTGTGAAAATATTTTGAATTGAATTAGAGAATTTCACACAATTGTCAGTCTAATAATTAATACTAATGTGAAGAAGCACTATAAAAAACAACATGGAACACAGGAACGTCGATACAGTTTTGCATTTAGCTCCATCATTCGAATATAGTATTTTAAGTGGCACAGAGGGAAAAGAAGTTAAATCTGCCATATTGCTGATAAATAAATATGCTTATGCACTTTTATTATCAATGTCTGGAACATAATTTAATAATTTAAGACTTAAGTAGGATAAATTATTTACAGGAAAAAATATGGATAGTTGTATAATAATATTCCTGTCCTTTAAATGTGAGGGGTTTCTGTAAAACCAATATATCTATAATAAAGCCCACCCAAAATAATTTAATTGATTGATTATATGCCATCAGATTGGCATCAACTCTTAAGAGACCACATAGCTAAATTTTCTCCATGAAAATCTGTCCTTTGCCAGGTAGTACTAAACAGTTTATGTATTTTTTTTTCATAATTGTCCCTTTGAAACTACTATAATTTCCCATAAAGATCAGTACGCTACGGGCTTCTTAAAATCCCACATTATCATTTATATTGTTTTAAGAAACTGCACCTAAGATTATTCTATTAAAGACGGCTACATCTGCCCTTTGGCTGTACATGCTTTTAAAGCAGAGCAGCACCATTATCATTAAATATTTTTATATTATTTTACTTCTTTAAAAGTAGATTTCCATGTTTCAGAACAGATGCCACTTTTAGAAGAGACTTTACAATCAGAAACAGAACTACAACAAATTGAACAGTGAATCCACACTTTCCAAAAAACATGAAAAGAAAAGCTTCAGAGAAAAATATAAAATATGCATATGACCCAGAAAATGATGCAGCCCATTCCGCATTTTAAAAATATTGGATGTAAGCTTTTTCAAGAGTTAGTGAATGGCCAGGTTTGCATGGTAAACTGTTTTTTTTAACCAGACATTCAGAAGCAGAGAGTATCAAGCTTGTAACTTTTTTACCGTGTTTCCCCCAAAATAAGACAGGATCTTATTTTCTTTTGCCCCCCGAAATAAGCATTTGGCCTTATTTTCATGGAGGTCTTATTGTTTTGAGATGCAGGAGGCGGTGAGCGTGGTCACCTGATGGCTGCTGCTGTGTTGCAATATTTTCGGGGAGGGCTTATTATCCGGGGAGATCTTATTTTCAGGGAAATAGGGTATTAAGTCAATCAGTGTTAATCATGCAGCTGGGCATGTGGACTTTTTTTTTTTAAGGAAGGGGACTGGTAATATTTTACTTTGGCACCAATCTACAGTCTTATCTCTTTATAGAGCCCCATGGTCAAGATCCAAATATTTAAATGTTGAACATTTAAAAATCGGCATTTGGAAAGTGTAACTATTTGCAAACTTTAAAGCAGGGTGTCTTGAGTCATTATGCTGTAGGTAAAACTGTGGATATTCACAGTGGATTTTGTGAAGATTGTTTGCATTAAGGAATTGTGCCCAAAGTAGAAAGTTATGATTTCTGGAGAGGTGAGATGAATGAGCAGACCTTAGTCCTGTCAACTCATCTTCTGAATCTGAAGTGCACAACACATTTGAAAGGACATGTGTGAATATGTATTTCCTACTTAGGTGTCTCATTCAAAGAATCCCTTGCAATAACCTCTGTCTCAGGGATCAAGCTTGTAGGTTGTCATGTTTCACAAAGACATCAGTCACTGCAGAAGGGAAGAATATGTGGCCGTAAATGTTCAGCATCACTTAACCCATAAGGTCTGGTCAAGTGTTTTCCCATAAAGCAGAATGCCATTTTATTTACACAGCAATTCCAGCCATTTGCAATTAATCTCTTTGAGCAAATCAGTTTTCAAAGAGATATTCCAATATTCCCTCCTTTAAAAAAAAATCAATCTTATTTGTTTTTAACTCATCTTGAGGGAAGGAAGCATTTTAATTGAAGTTTCCTCTAAGCTCCAGAAGCACACACCACACATTATTAGAACGCGTCACCTGCATAAGCTGAGAAAATAGGTGTTTCATACCAAATCATTTTTTTTTTGGCTTGAATTAAGGTTTTCCCCATTTTGTAGCAGTGGTGCACCAACTCAGCTAACATACTTATGTATTTAAATCGGAAGCTGTTAATTGACAGTCATAAAATCCAGCATTTGAAAAAGGTATTCTATCCGAGAGGCTTCGTTTTTTTAACAACTAAATCACATTTACTGATTTAGGCTCCTGGGCTCCCAGATCACCGCAGATGGGGACTGCAGCCAAGAAATTAAAAGACGCTTGCTCTTGGGGTGGAAAGCTATGGCAAACCTAGACAGCATACTAAAAAGCAGAGACATCACCCTGCCAACAAAAGTGTGTATACTCAAGACTACGCTTTTCCCAGTTGCAATGTATGGCTGTAAATGTTGGACCTTTAGAAAGGGTGAATGCCAAAGAATTGAGGCATTTGAACTCTGGTGCTGGAGAAGATTGCTGCGAGTCTTGGACCGCAAGGCGATCAAACCGGTCAGTCCTAGAGGAGATCAACCCTGACTGCTCTCTAGAAGACCAGATCCTGAAGATGAACCTCAAATACTTTAGCCACCTAATAAGAAGGAAGGACTCACTGGAGAAGAGACTAATGCTGGGAAAGACTGAGGGCAAAAGAAGAAGGGGACAACAGAGAATGAGGTGGCTGGATGGAATCACTGAAGCAGTAGGCATGAGCTTAAATGGACCCCAGAGGATGGTAGAGGACAGGAAGGCGTGGAGGAACGTTGTCCATGAGGTTGCAATGGGTCGGACATGAATTCGCAACTAACAACAACAATCTGAGAGGTTTTTTTTTTTAACAACTAAATCACATTTACTGAACAACATGTGACAGTCAGAAAGCAGCCAGCAATAGTTTTTCAATTCAATACCCCTAACCTCTCCAAATGTCTTGTTTGGATGGTGCCTCTGGAGAATTTTTTTTTTTCAAATATGTTATCAGTCCCAAGAATTTTTACTGACCAGTTCTACAGTTCTTTAGCAGCACTAAGCTCTAATGCAGTGTTTCTCAACCTTGGTGACTTTAAGTCCTATACACTTCAACTCCCAGAATTCCCCAGCCAACTGTGCTGGCTGGGGGATTCTGGGAGTTGAAGTCCACAGGACTTCAAGTCGTCAAGGTTGAGAAACACTGCTCTAATGCTTTCCTTGTACCCATCTTAAGTAAATTATCATACCCTGCTTCAGACACATTTTAATGAGGAATGTTGGTGGAGTGTGGGCAGGGGAGGAAGCAGGACCAAGCATTGTATCTATGGCTTTCTGGCATCTCATTGCCTCTGTGTGTAAAAGATTATGGAAATATTAAGAGAGGGAGTAAAATTTGTATAACTACTTTCTTCCTACCCTTAAACATGGAGTTCTAGAAGAATGCCTGAAAGGCACTTAGTTAAAATACTGGTGTCTCTTGTGTTTTCCCAGTCCCAAACTATATGGGTACTGATCAACACAATCAATGGTTTATTTGAATGTACAGTATCTTTATTTTGTGGCAGGTGGAATTTAACCGCATTTGCAATCATAGAAGAAAATTACCAGGGAACCTCTGAAACTAAAAACCAAATGGTTGAATTAAATGCTTACAATTCCTGAAGTGAAACTTGGCTACCTAAACCAGGGGTGTCAAACTCTATTTCAATGAGGGCCACATCAGGGTAGTGTTTGAACTCAGAGGGCTGGGGGGGAGCGTGGTCATGGCCTGTAGAGTGCTGCTGAAGCCAAAAACAGGCCGTGTAGGGCCCACAGACGGTTTTAGCAATAGCAGTAGACTTATATACCGCTTCATAGGCCTTTCAGGCCTCTCTAAGCGGTTTACAGAGAGTCAGCATATTGCCCCCAACAATCTGGGTCCTCATTTTACCCACCTCGGAAGGATGGAAGGCTGAGTCAACCCTGAGCCGGTGAGATTTGAACCGCTGACCTGCTGATCTAGCAGTAGCCTGCAGTGCTGCATTTAACCACTGCGCCACCTTGGCTCTCTTGGTTTTGGCTGGCAGAGGCACCACTGGCTGGTCCTTTGATATTTGCAGGCTGGTTCCACAGGCCAGATTTAAGCACCCCGCAGGCCGAATCCGGCTCACTGGCCTTGAATTTGACACCCCTGATCTGAACAAGTTAGGCCAGAAAAGCTCTTGGGGTTGAAGATATCCAGAGACAAAATCTAGAGAAATACACTTTGCTGAGTGAAAATGGAAATTTTTGGGTTGTTATGTCACCTTTACATGACGTTTTTAATCCAGTTCTTTATGCCAGAACAAGCAATGAGGTTGGATTCAATAAAACGAGGCAACAGAGTTGCAAATTATCTGTTTATTGCTGACTGAACAGGTCAAATCAAAAATTTCCCCCAACTATTAATGTACAGGCAATGTAAAAATCAAAGAGAAGGAAACTGGCTCTAAAATGCTATCTTTTGGATTGTACCTTCTATGAATGAGCTCAACACCATGTCTCCAACACTCATTCTAACAAGACATGTACTGGTTAGAAGAACCATGAAATTACACTATCCCTTCTTTTACCATTGTATTTGCATATGCATGATCATCACATGTCCATCGAAGAGTTTTAAGAACCAAGATTCTACGTAAAATATTCCAATCCCTACATGTGAATAATAAGCATTCTTCTTTTCTTCTTTATAGGCCAACTTTCTGGGTTTGAGAATAAGGAACAGGGCTGCCACTATAGTCAGATATTATGAAAAGGAACGATGGCACAGGCTCTCATGCATCAAATGATTGAATAATTGAAAAATTTCTGGCATTGCACTGCCATATTATGCAAATATACTCTTAAAATACTATTCGACCCAAAGAGTTTCTTGTCTAATGGCTGTTTCTTCCCCTAAAGCCTTCAATTAGGGATTGCTACCCAATTACCATCAAATTTCTTGGAAAATATTAACTGCAGGATCTGCTCTTGGAAATAAATAAGGTACTTAACTCTCCATCCCTAACTTCAGTAAAGCTACCTTTCCACTGATAAGATTGAAATTGGCACTTCCTAGCTTGCTATGCTGGTTGTGTAGCTTAGTTCCAACAGACACATGCTTTGGAAATGGCAGTCACATGAATAAGAAATTAGAAGTTCCACACCAGCCTTAACGAGTTAACTGAATAGCTAAGGTCTAGCACTGGCCAAAGTTTACTTCCAAACCAAGCCAATATACAAACACCTATCCCCTGATTTTTATTTTAAACATAGCACGCAGAAGATTAAATATGTCACTTTTTCCTAGCATGGTCAGGAAAAGCTTTTGTTGCACTTCAGTTATTCTTATGACTCAAGAATCTCCTATGGTTTCTACGGCACGACCTGAAAAATATATATCAAATCTTGTTAATAGGCAAATGCTACCAGCTTGTTAGACAACTGGGTATCAATTTGTTTTGCACACTAGAACAGCCAAGCATGTTGGAAGCAGAAGCTAAGGCTGTGTATGGGGTCTAACAGAAAGGTGCTCTCTACTATCTAATGATGTCCACAGGGACAACATGCCAGGGTATTGCTGAAAAAGAAGTACAGTAAATACTGACATTAAGTTTTAAACCTGGAATGATATTTGTATCTTGCTGTGCTCTCTCATTCTCCTGAAAACTCATTTTGTTTGAAGATTTTATTTCGAGACGGTGACGGCTTAAACTTTGGAGGACTTTTCACAAAAGTTACGTAATTACTGGTTTTTCAATGTGCTGCCTGACAATATTCCATTTTTTAAGAAAAAGAATACTGAAAAGTAGATGTGGGTAATTATTAGCTTGCTTTTTGAGAGCTGCTTTTGATCTTCCAATTCAAAGGGACTTCTATTGGAGAAGCAGAAACAAGCTCGGCTCTTAGCAAGCTTCAGTGGAAAAGCCAAGTTGCTCTCTATACTTTAAAAATTCAGGCTGTCTCTAATCATCCCCAAATTGACGTGATCACACAACACCAATCTGAGATTGTTTGTTCTGCTGGCCCCTACTACATCTGGCCAGTCAAGATCATGAAATCTCTTTTTGGGTTGCAGAGTTTAAGCACAGTATAAGGACATGTCCCAAGTTGTTTTCACCAATCCGTTTATCCTGTTTTCCTGAAAATAAGACCTCCCCAGATAATAAGCCCAATCGGGCTTTTGAGAGCATGCACTAAAATAAGTCCTCTCTGGAAATATTGCAACACAGCAGCAGCAATGAGGTGACCATGCTCGCTGCCTCCTGCACCTCAAAAATAATAAGACCTCCCTGAAAATAAGGCCAAATGCTTATTTCGAGGGGAGGGAGGTTCAAACTTATTTTTGGGGAAACACGGTATTATAGTGTGGAAAAAAAAATATTCCTTAAATGAAGTGTACAAAGCAAAGAGAATTGGAGAAAGGGAATACTATTGAAAAAGAGGAATACTATTCAACCATTTCCAACTTTTTTTCTCCTTAAAGACTAAATTAAGCAATTTAGGAAGAAAGGTTGTTCTTTTTCTCTGTATCAATGTTCTGCATTTTGAGAATTAATTTCCTCAAAATAATCACAGTAATATTTAAACATGTGGGATTTACACATTGAAGGCAAGCAAAGAATTGTAATTGTAATTGTTTATTTGTATGCCGCCCTTTTCCCTGGGGGGACTCAGGGCGGCTCACAATCCAAGGGGGGGGGGAAGACAAACTTTTACATATAAGACAATACATGATTAAAACGCAACATTCATACCATTCGGGCGGGTTACAATCTTTAGCCCCAGGCCTGACGGGATAGCCAGATTCTAAGGGCTGTGCGGAAGGTCTGGAGGGTGGTGAGGGTACGAATCTCCACGGGGAGCAGATAAGTTTTGCTTTCAATTATGTTCAAATATAGCTTTTGATGCGCAGATTAAAATGTAATCGCACCGCAATCTCATAGCGTCACTTGAAAACCAACTTTCCAAGAAATATTCAAAAAGAATTCAAAAACAGATATCCAAGATCCAGATGTGCACCAATGTATTGAAGTTCTGTTTGCTTTTTTGATCTGACAGAATGAATAACCACAAAACACTGTTTCTTAAAGGTACATCTCCTTAACCACTTTCTATGTTCTCGCAGGTTGCCTTATGATGAATTAACAGAATTTACATTCTTAACATCATTTCTAAATGACCAACATTTTTTTTAAACCCTAGAATGTTATTTCTTATTAATGAACACCAACTAACAATTCTTCTGTGTTTCAAACAAGGCCACTCAAAAATACACGATTAGCAGCTTTTTCTAGAGTGTTTTTTTTTATTCCTAGCATTTTCCCACAAGTTCCAAATCTGCTTTATTTTTCCAGGTCAAGTGGGTGTTGATCCTTAGAAGGATAGAATAAGAAAATTCAAATGCAGCATATAACAGTGATTCCCCAAGGGGAAGATGCCTGTAGATTTATTGCCTAGATCCACAATATTCAAATTTTTTCTTACAATTAAAAGAGCAATATCACTGCCACGTTAAAGACAGATGAGTTTATTCTTCTCCAAAAAAGACAACTACAGTTGTAACCAGTAGTCTCTGCAATACAGTTTTAGCTGGATGCTCTTTGTTGGCATAGCTAAGGATACAAAACAATTCTAGAAAATTGTACTCCCAACTAGCAATAGCGCTTAGACTTATATACCACTTTACAAGTGCTTTTACAGCCCTCTCTAAGCAATTTACAGAGTCAGCCTATTATCCCTAACAATTTGGGTCCTCATTTTAACCAACCTCAGAAGGATGGAAGGCTGAGTCAACCTTGAACCTGGTGAGATTCAAACTGCCAATTGCAGGCAGCCGGCAATCAGCAGAAGTAGCCTGCAATACTGCATTCTAAGCACTGTGCCACTGCGCCTCTCTAGTAGATGCGTTTAAGCATGTCCAAGTTTGATTGGGCCTATTTGTATCATAAAAATGTTGAACAAAGTTCTCAATAGCCAGCGAAGGACAGTTAATCATGAGTGAAGTTGGAATCTGCAAAATAGATGCAAACAGCCTAGAGAACACTACAATTAACATAAAACCATAATAAAGAAGACCATTCTCATCCCCCACATGTAACAGGATAGCAAATATGATATGCTGCAGACTTAGATTCAGCATCACTTTTTCAGTGTTTCCATCCATTTCCCTCTAGTTTCAACGTGGTTAAGCTTTGGAATCAACAGAGGAAGCCAAATGTAGGTTTAAAAAGGATGTGCGTAGGAGAAATATAGTTATCAACCATTTATTGGGCTTGCATCTTAATTCCAATGTCTTTAAACCAGGAGAGGCAGATATAGATATTTACACACAGACACACAGACACACAGACACACAGACACCCTAAAGCACTGGATATATATTCCAAAGACACCCATATAATGGATCAGCTGGCCATCTAGCTCCTTTTGCAACAGCTTTGCAAAAATATACCTTCTGAAGGTGAAAAGCAAAATAAGAGAATTCCCTTGAGGGAATCCAAAGCCCCTTGAAGACAACCTTGTAACTTTCAAATGTCAGGTCTAGAGAAATATCATAGGTCATCCATTAAAAGAATAGAAAATAAGCTTGTCATAATTTTAAAATGTAAACGCAGACAAAAATCCAACAGAGGAAAGCATACATAAAACGACTAACTCATCAGTGTCATACCAATTTCCTATAAATTCTCCACTGGGTGGTAAAGATATACTTGGGGAAGCTGCCTTTTTTAATAGACAGATAGCTAACATACTACTGAGTAGGCTGAGTAGCAGTGGGTTTCCAAGATTTGAGGGATAGGTTATTCCCAGTGTTTTACAAGGAATTCATATTTATTTGGAAGCATCTCATAGGTTTGGTAGTAAATGAAGCTCACGTATGGCTACCTTTTATCATCACACCAACCTTATCAGGAAGGCTAGCATGTTTTACAAACTTGATTACTAGCGCCCAGTGATATTTGAGTTTGAGAGTTCTGTTTAATGTCAATACTTGGGGGGGAAAGACATATTCAATTTTATATATGCCTCAGTTTTCATCAGATTACAAAATATATTGAGTACCCAAGCCAGCCATTAATTTTTTTAAAAAATATATGATTTCTTGACAAGAAATCAACAAGCATTTACTGCCAATGTAAGTAGAAAATAAAGGCACATATCCATGCAGTCCAGGTGTGTCAAACTGGCGGCTCACAGGCTGGATGCGTCATGCATAGGCCACACCCACCCAAGCTCCGTGACTGCAAAAGCGTCATGATACATCATGTACATCAACATGACGTGGCGAGTTTTAGAGCCGTGATGCAGTCAGTTCATTACAGCAATAGCATTTTTTATTTAAACTAAATTTGGTTTTCTTTTATACTGAATGATGAAAAGTATGTCCCCTTCTCTTTGTGTGTGTGTGTGCGCATGCAAAGTGGAAGACAAAGAAAAGACAAAAAGACAACAGAAAAATATTAATGAGAACTACAGAATTTATGTCAAAGGGTTTAGCAAAAATCCCGACTACAGAAAGATGACACAAACAAACAAAAATGTTACTCTGAAATTCATAAATAAATTTAAAAGTAAGTTTATTTTACTTAAAAAAAAATAAATTTAGAAGTTTCAAAACACAGGTCAAAAATGCCCTTTTCTTATTTGTACAAAAAATATTTGTACAAAAGACACCAAAGCCTGTAATCATTGATCTGTTAACACCTACCAAGGGGGGTGGGGAATAAAATAATACAGGAATTGTTCACATCAGTTCTAAGCTGAAGTCCACAAGCATGTTGCAATAATATCAGTAGCTGTGATGCTGTATGTTTATCATGAGATAATCACACCCCTGGAGGATTAAAGGCACTCAGCTGAACCTTGTGCCTCTGAACACACTTGGGGTGCCATTATCTGATGATAACCCTACTCTCTGTCAAGCCTTATTGCTTAATTAGGGTTTATGAAGGTGATAACAAGAGTAAAAAAAAAATCAGATGAACATCACCCAAGACTACTGATACCTTAATCAACTTAAATCCAGCAGCTGAAAATAGACATGACCAACAAAAAGCATATAATCACTTAGCAGTAATTATGTTCTATAGAAGAATGCATCAGCTGATAAGTGATGTGGAAATTCCCACACTTAATCATTTGTTCAGTCAATGGTTTTGCGAAAGGAAATTTAATGTGCACTTAAGAAAACATTAAGGCAGCCTCTCTGGGCAAAAATGAATTCTCCTAATCCAAGATTTAAGCAAAAAAAAAGGGAGTGCAAGAGAAGAAAATTCAAGAGCAGAAATAGACACACCTCCCATATATCCTCAGCATCAAAAGTGCTAACGCAAAAATGTTTCTGAGCACACAGAACATTGTCGGTCAAAAATCTAGGCCTTTTGTTAATGTTCTGTAAATTCTTTTCTTATTTGCAGATAGAACATGCTCGCGGATCCGGTACACTTGGAACTGCTTTCCAATTCAGAGCGAAACATCAATTATCTTTATCAAACAACAATATCTCATCGCAGTCCATTATCAAGATGGAGTCTTATTTTAACTGGACTGCAGCCCTATCTGTATATCAAGGCAGGCCACGGTGGCAGAGAGTGAGTGAAAGCCTGTGAAATAATCAATAATAATAATCAAATTGTGGCCGACAGGTTGTGAGGATGGAAGTTTTTGATGAAACCTCAACCTTTCCGTATGTGTGTGAGTGTATATGTGTGTGCCTGGGTGCGCAGATGATAAGGTTTAACCTTTACAATACCTGATAACTATGACTCAGAAGAAGCAGCCCACCATGCATATAAGATGTTCAAGAATTGCATCATTTGACCAAACAGCATTCTCTGTACATGCAGGACTACCGAGAGCTCTATGAACATAATAATAAACCACAATGCGATTTATTTCGGTGTTAATGGAATTTGGCTGGCATTAACCACCCCCAAAAGCAAAGTAATAGTGTTTTAATACTATGAATTGGTTCAGCAATATGCCTAAAAGTTAGAATTCAGACAGTTATGATATTATTGAGATTTCTCCTTGGTTTATAATAAAAAAATAAAACCTGAAGAAAATAAAAATAACCAAGAGTAGCAAAGAGCTATTTAAAATAACTAATCACCCAGAGTCTCTTTTAGAGCAGATGGGTGGCACGTTAATCTATTAAATAAATAAAAACATGAAAGCAAACAAATGGATTCATCTTGCTAGTGAGAGGGGCAGCATATTAATTAATTAACCAAATAAACAAATAAACAAAAGCCAGTTGAGGATGTTTCTTAAAGACTACAGATGTGCTCAGACTCGTAGTAAATGAAGTCAAATTTTCATAATGAGGTCACTAAAAGAGAGAGTCATATAGAAAGAGGCATTCCCTCAGAGGTTGCACTCCATTTTGTGGCTTTAAAGTTTTTTGTTTTTAAAAAATGCTAATTGTTTCACCCAGAAACCAAAAGACAAAGTATATATATTTTTAGCAGATGAACAACGTGGTCCCTTTAAGATCTTCCCGAGACCAATATGCTCAGTCTATGCTCAGTTCATTGCCACTGAAACTTCTGGAATGAGACACATAGGAAGCTAATTACAATTATAGTAATCAGATCTGGATATTATCCGTTTGTGTTATTATTATTTATCTTGTATACTGTTGGGAGAAATGTCCTTCTGGTTCAGTTCCAAGTGGGGAAAAAGACACTGGAAACATGGAGGCTGTTTGGAAAGATGGTTTTAATGGCAGACAGGATCACATGGCTTGGAGCTCTTGGGTGAAAAGGCTATCAGATGCCTTGAAGATCTTCAAGAAAAAGGGAGGAGAGGATCAGAATCCCTGGGTTTTATACCCTCTCTGGCTTTGAACTTCCTGGGGCACAGGAAGAACATCCTGATTGGTTGCTGTCAGAGGTCATAGCTAGCTTTGTAGATTGTCTGTGTGCTAAGTTTGGTTGAAATGTGGTGGGTGGTGCAATGAAGGGCAATTAAATGGCTCTGCCTGTAGATCTTTGTTATGTAGAATAGACTGGCTCAGGCCTTAAGGGCTCATTGACAAAGGTGGGGTGGGGGGGGGCAGGGAGCTGCTTTGTCTTTAAAACATGTTTCTCCTTTTCTCATCCAGAGAAATATAATATTCTGCCTTTTTAATATTTCCTAAAATATTTCATTTTTCTAGGAGAGGGGTGGGTGCTAACCTCCTAACTTAAGAAGGTTGGGAAGGCAAGTTCTTACACTGTTGCAAGGTCATCCTGATACCAAATCAGTCTGTGAGCAAAAGAAGAGATGGGTGGATGGTGACCTAAAGTTCTATACATTGCTTAAGTGGGAGAAGGACACACAAGAATTTGGACACTGGTTTCATTATAAATAGCTTGCATTGTACTTGATACACCACAGTCGAATTAATATGTGATAGCCTTATTTGTTTTGCCAGAATAAGCCTATTTATCAAAATCTTGTAGTTTTGCAATTTCTTGCCAAGGCTGACACTGTTAAAATTGTTCCTGGCAAAATGCCCCACTCAAGAAATCCAGGTAGTAATGCTCTTTTGGGGACAATCCAAATCACTCCCATCATTCGGAGATTTACCACCTCTCTGAATACAGATAATCTCTTTATCTAATCCTTTATTAAGTAGGTAGAATTCAGACAAACACCATTCCCTAATGAATGACGAAATCAGATTTGGATATCATCAGCATACAGAGAACACCTAGATAGGATTTCCTATAATCTCTTTTGTCAGTTGCATGTATCAAAGTACTATCAAAAAATCCTGGAAATAGAATGGAGTCGGAGGGACCCCCTATAATTTCCTCCTGTTTTCCTCAATAATAGTCTCCGAGTGGCACCATTTGCATTCTACCTTTAAGAAAAAGAAGGAATCATTTTGAATTACTTCCTATTCCAAAGTCTCTCAAGCAATTCAAAAGGATGCCATGTGGATGTTTTTTTGAAAACAACAATCACCACCAACAAAGTCCTAGTTAGATATGCTTGCTCCCTTGGGCTATTTATAAAATAATAAAGGCAGGATAAAAAATCTAATTAAACAATGAAACTTGATTTGAAGCCGTTTTGAAACAGGGTAAAATATGGTCATGCAGATGTTTTTCTTCAACCTTATTAGAAATGGTTTTAGAACTTACATAGCATTGTAAAGAACATACCTATATATATATTCCCCTACAGATTCTCTGTAACTAAAAGATAGAACAAATATTAGAAAGGAAGTTTAACATGTATTTTAGGTTTACATAACTTTTCTTTTAAAACAACAACAACACTGAATGCAGCACTTTGCAATCAGGTTGTAAATTCAGACAACATTACATAGGCAAATAATTTATTATAAACCTATAATTCTCAGAAGAGTTGATATTAAAGAATTCTTGATAAATAAAATACTAAATCCTTGCAAACTATGATTTTGGTTAAGACATTAAGAAACAAACTACCTGCGTCTGCACTCTGTGTTCCTCTCTTACAAAGAAAGTTTTCATTTTATAACCTTCACCCATGTCAAACCAAAATTTCAACTACAAACAGACTCATATTAACTAGTACATTTAATTGTTCATAACATAATACTATTTTGTTTGGTCAAAATTAATTACTCCCGAGAAAGAATTATCTATTTTCTATATTTCCAGTACTGTCTAAAAACAGGTTGTTTTTTTTAATGCACAAGGTATCTGTTTTTATTCATGTGAAACATTAACAAATATGTTTCTCATGGCCACATTGTCGCTAATAAATTATTTTTCTCTGCTGTAATGCAGAGAATGTAATGCTGTAAATCTCACAATTTAAAAACACATTTAAGTGCCTATAGGAATATTTTGTTTTTAAAGAAGTACAAACGTTGGTTATTTATTCTAGTAACTCAAAGGTTTTAATCCCTTATCAATTAATTTGGAATTAATTTAAACTGATATAATTCAATTTCTCCTTTTTTAAACTAAGAGATGGGAATAATGTCACCATCTCATTGGAAAGAACTGAGCGAAACAATTTTTTGCAATAGCATACAAATACATCTATTACGTATTTTAGAAAGATATCTGTACCAAACCACCTGCTCCTAAACTATTTCTAAAAATCGCTATGAATTAATCAAGTTTACAGAGTGAACATTGCAACTATGTTTACACACACACATCACACTGAATTAATTTTAAATAGCAACAACGATGAAGACTGTGATAGCTATTTTAATGAAAGACAAAGTGCATAACAATTCATTCAATGAAGCTAACATTTTTTTTAAATGATTGCAGTGAGACATTGCTGAATCTCTCAGTTATGCTTACTCTCCTGTTCATTTTCAGTTGCACAATTCACCAATTCTTTAAAAATAACATTTTTGTTCTAAATTGTAGAAATCTGCTCAAGCCCTTCCCAATGCACAAAACCTTAAAAGCATATGTAGGTCTCCTTCCAACATATAATAAATGTTATCCAGAAATACAGCAGTTGTATTAAAGCACCATCAGTTGCTTTCCAGAGCTGAGTAGCAATAAGATAGTATGTTTTATTATGAGTGTCATGGAGACGGTGTGAAAAATCAAGAGCCACAGGCAGTAAGCAGCAATGGGTCAATAATGTTCACAGAGACATTGTGTGGATAATCAACAACAAGGCTTTAGGTTCTCTATGCAAACAGCTGAAGGGCAAATCAATACAGCCATGGGAAGGACACTGCCTTGTTCTACTTCCCACAATACACTACCCACCACTATAAGAAAGAACCCTAAAAATGAAATGAATTCTAACTTCATCTACAGCAAGCACAAAGCAGTAGCAAAATAAAAATAGTTGCCATTAAAAGCACTGTACTGTATATAGCTGTTTTTAGAAGAAAAAGGAGGGAAAAAAGCCCTAAAGTACAGACCTTAAACAGACCTTAATAATGAGTGATGGCTGTAAGACACAAAATGGTTTGTACTCTGAATACTTATTGTGTGATACCAGTTTGCCTCTTGAAAGCGTTATAAAGAGCTTCTCTTTTTTTGTCAGCTGCATCTTTCTGCCTCGATTCTAACCAAGTAATCAGGATCATTTTAAGTCTTTGGAATTAAAGATTGAAACGTGCATTCAAAAATCAATTGTTTTTGTAATTATGTTGGTCATAACAACTTTACATTTGTGGACAAGTATGTACAGTATGCTACAAAACAAATGATTTAAATTATTGAGATATTGAAATGTATATTATTGTTGCCAGGAGCAATATTGTGTGTGTGTTTGTTTGTATGTGGAGCTAATTATTTCTTCAGTAAAATAACGTATTGGAAATAATGCTAATATGTTACATTTTAGAAAAAAGTTGGTTCTTTGTTCCCTCAAAGTATTAATCATCAAATGCAGCCTCTATGTTGCTACGTGGCCCCATCCTATTTAGAATTCAATTAAAGCATATAAAAAAACCAGCCTGTTTCATAAAATTTTGATTGAAAGTATTTATTTCATTTTCTCATTCAAACAAACGAAGATTGCTAACTACCTTGCTTCTTCATACACTTGAAATACTACTGCTTTTTTGGGACCACTGTATTTGGCATATCATGAGAAAATCACAAACCAAAAGCAACGTGGCTAATTAAAAAAAAATTGTCAGCTTACCACCTGATATGATTTTGAGGACCATATGAAAAATTAATATAGGTATCAATGATTTCCGCACCATAGGAGTATATGGAGAACTCTAAACGTTAACTAGAACTATGATTAACGCCCATGATCCCTCAGACTGTTTTTTCAAAAAATTATGTCTTGTTCAATTATATTAGTAAGTAAAACATAAACCAAAAATAGCCTTAATTCTTTCGGGCAAACGTTTGCTTTGCTTTTGAAAAATCATTTTCAACAAGTCTACTGCTTATATTTTTATGAGGTGCTACATTCTTATCAAGTGAAAGAAGAAATATATAGGTGTCGGCATCCTATTTAATGGAAGCTTAGACTTCTCATTCTCTCATCCCAAAACACTCTCATCTCCTAAAACAAATACAAAAGATTCCATTATGAGAAGTAACAATTCGTGAACGTGAGATAAAGTTATAATCTAAAGTCACTCATATTTCTATAAACTATTGCTGCCTCTAATTTATTAGATTTCTACCAGGCATAATAAACCAACTCTTGAATCTCACTTTTCTTAGTTAAAGTAAAAGGAAACCAATACTTTCTGGTTTTTGATTTACCTTTGGAGTTTTGTAAGTGTCCATGTTGGACACTAGATTTAAATTGCAGAATTTAAAAATGATGGACTGGAATCAGCAGCAGACCCGGGAAAATAGATGATAGATGTTGGCCTCACCAATGGTCTGTGTGAGGATCCAGCCCTTTTCTTAGTGAAGATTCTGTGGACTGAAGTCCAGTTGAATTGGCATGCTTGTATTCATTTCATACATACATTAAAAAAATAATAATAATACGTCTTATGGTGTCGACAGAACAGGGCTCAGTGAAAGGAATCTGGACCATTTTGTTTCAACATCCACCTGATGCTATCAGTTTTTTCCCCCCAAAAAAAGAAAAGAAATGGGTTACACTGAATAATTTTATAAGTTTTCAAGTGATGCTTTCATTGGTGCTTGGCATTACTTAACAACTTTCTCTTTAAATATTACTTTGAACAATTTAACCACGGGAAGAATGGGGAATCTCTTTTACAGAAATCAGCCTTTTTTAAAAAAAGGCAAGATAAAATTACAACTCAATTGGCAACTTGCGCCATTGCTCGATGAGACAATTTTACAGAGGTGCATATTTTGAATGGAGGAAGGTGAAAATCTTTCATTCACTAAACCTAATTCATTCACTAAACAAGGGCCACAAGGAAGAAAAGGTGAACAACACCTCCCCCTACACACACACACACCCACCCACACCATTAAAGCAGGAAGAACTACAGTAGAGACTAAAACTGATAATGGTGTACATGGCAAGATCTTAAGCAGCTGGAGCAGATCAAAATATGCAGGAAGGCAATTCCAAGAAGTATAAGTGGTCATTTTAAAAGGAATACCGTAAATCAAGCTTCCACATCTAGAGTTACAAATTGGGTCAAACTGATCTGTGCTGCCAACTAACAACAAAGTGCTGAGCAAGCCATTAAGGAAAAGCTTTCCCAAGTGTGTCACACCATTCATTTCAACACGTAGCATTGATTCATTGTCGGCTCAGGTTGGGAGTATGGGGACACTGAAGGAGGTCACGTCTGCACAATTTTTTTTAAAAGTGTCATATATGATGTGTCCAGTGCATTCAATTTATTTGACACACAAATCTTTCACCTGGCTTGGCTTTTTCAGCATCAGTGGGCATCCAGGCAGAACTAGGAGGGGATACAGACTGTATGCAGACTGTATGAACTGACATGGTTGTTGCTGGACAATAGAAGTAAGATGGTGCTATTGTGCTTATGGCCTCCTTTAAAGGATTGTTATTGGCATCTTGGTCACCGGAGAACACGTCCTTGATTGTACAGTCCTTATATTCATACGACATAAAAGGTCCATATAGGCTTCTACGACATATTCTCAGTTTGTAAGTCTCTATTCTAAATCAGAAGCAGTGTGTGGTACTTGTAATGTTGGGTTCGGCGAATTAATTTTTTCCTTTCAGAGCGGTACTGCATATTTTCTAAAGGAACAGGTCAAAAAGTTAAATGACTGTGACAATCGCCATTTGCCCAATTATGAATGAGAAAAGAAAATGAGTAAGGTTTTTTAAATTAACATTTCCAGCATCAATGGCATAAAAATAAAGGAATTTAGGTTACAAAAGGGGTTCAAAATGAAATGGAATCATCCTGGATGAAGTTTAGGACAGGAATTCATTATATAAAATCCAGTAAGGCAGTATTCAGGTTTTCCTCCATAAATGTGTCTTTTCCATTATTAAAATTTCATTAGTTTACAGTCACTATGGTATTTGATTGTAGTATATTTCTAAATTATCTTTAACATTTGTTCTATTGTTACTGGTTTTAAATTTTGTTTGCAATATTAAAGGTTCAGTAGAGCAAAGAAAATGTGATACAAAATTAATACAATTATTGTTACTGCTTCTACCGCAACCACTAATACTACTTAACAATACGTTTAATAAATCCTTGATAATCCATCATTATGGATGGCTTCCGTGACTATCGATTGTTCAAGGTTTTCAAACAAGTTGTTTGAAATGTGAGATAATTTTTTCTCTGTGCTATGCCTACTTACTCATTATACAATATCTAGCCTCTTTTTCTAATTAACAACTTCAAACACTAAGGGTAGTATTTATAGCCACATTCAGATAAGTTACTCATTTTTTTAGACTCAACAGTTTGCCTGTGAAATGGCATTTGGTTAAAACCAGCAAACAAAAAAGGCTAAAATAGATGGATGTATATTTTGGGACTCTAACCTCACTTTTGCCTTGTATTCTGTTGAAAAGTTATTTATCTGTGATTGGACCTCTACTGCTTTAGAAGTCAAATCAATCTTATTCTTCCACGGTGAGCTTCCTCAAAATCCAAATACAACCACTGAACTTAGAGAAATGTGCAGTTTAATTTTCTAACTCTTGATTTTTTTCTTGATTCTGATCCTTTTCACTTTCATTTAAAATTTATCAGGCTGGCCTGTTCAAGACCGAATATACCCATTTGTGAATGTAATTGTCCGCATATTCCAGGAGCAAACTTAAAACCCCCAGTAGTTTTCCAATAATTGCAATTAAACAAAATGTATAAAGGTAAACGTTTCCCTGGCACATATATTGTTTCCGGCTCTAGGAGGTGGTGCTCATCTCCGTTTCAAAGCCAAAGAGCCAGCGCTGTCCGAAAACATCTCCATGGTCATGTGGCCAGCATGACTAAATGGCAAGGGCGCATGGAACGCTGTTACCTTCCCACCAAAGGTGGTTCCTATTTTTTCTAATTATATTTTTACATGCTTTCGAACTGCTAGGTTCGAAGCTGGGACAAGTAATGGGAGTTCACTCTGTTATGCGGCACTAGGGATTCGAACTGCCGAACTGCTGACCTTCTTATCGACAAGCTCAGCATCAGCCACTACATCTCAAAATGCATAGTAGTTTCCTTTAGGTTCTAATTCATAATAAAAATACTGTATCTTCTTCCTTCCTTTTAATCCTTGAAATTTCTTCAGGAATATCTTCTCTCTTCTTTGTGTGGTATATTGTCTGTTCCTGCTACTAAAACCCATCGTTGTAATTTGTTTCCCCGCTTCATTATAACTGTAATATCCTTTCAGTTTCTCATTCCGCGAGCAGCAATTCCTTACTTCCACATTTGCTTGCTCTATCACTGTCACTCATGACATCTGCAGCATGAGTGCTCAGGATAAACCTTTTGTTGGCATCGCTAAAATGACCTCTTGGATCCTGGTTCATGTGGAAATTAATATTTTTATAGATTTGCCAACATTCATATGTGGTGTCCTCTTCCAATTCTTTGTGTTTTTCAAAACATTCATAAAAAGCAAAAAAAAGCCCCCTATTAAAAACAATAAATAACTTTGTAAATGTATAAATAATTTATAAATAAATGTATAAAGAAAGAAAGTACATTAAAGAACATTATAAAGAACATAAACAGTAAATGTATAAATATCAAATGCCTTAGAGAAGATTTAACCTTGAGGGTCAAGCATATCCAAAGAAGAGGATTGAACCTCTAGGTTACAGTCCCTGACATTTAAGAGTGGGTACTCAGAGCAAAACGTTAAGTATAGAGTCTACAAGAAGAAGAAAGCAACAAGGATGCAAGGAGCAAAAGATTTCATAGGTGATCACCAGCATCTTGAATGAGACTCTTTGTAGTCTTGCAGTCAGCAAGCCAGCTATTACATTTTGGGCTAGCTATAGGCTCTGACTTGCCTTCAAAGAAGCTTCATATACATCCTACTCAGTTTCTATGGAGGTTCTCAATCATCCAGGTCATAAGAAGCAAAATGTTTTCAAGAAAACAAAACCAAGTTGGGTTTTAGAAAAACACCTTTGAGACATCAAACAGAGTTGTGTAACTGAGAGATGACAGGGTTTTCTGGTTTAACAATGGGTGCCATTGGCAAAGCAGCTAAAACTGGACAAAGTCTTTTCTGGTCATGAATTAAATTTGCTGTTCTAGCAGGAGCCATCTTTCTAGCAGAATTGCCAGAATGGAACCACCACTTTTATGGGAAACTAGCCGATAACCCGGCGTTTCCCGGGTATTTATTTGTAGGGGGAAAATGTCCGGACCAAATGTAATTTCTAATGTTGGATTTTCCTCCTTACCAGAGGGAGCCTCCTCGCGGAGTGCTGTGAAGCCATTACCATGTCAACTCCACTGCGCTGTACAGTAGAAGCCATTTTACGGCAGTACAGTAGAAGCCATTTTAAGGCACACCAGGCTGTATCTTAACAGAACACCCCCCCAAGGGGTTTTAGGGGTGTCTTACCCCCACATAATTTGTTTCCAAAGAATAAGTCATCTGTGTACCAAGTTTGGTTGAAATTGCTCAAGGCGTTCCAGAGTTATGCTGACACACACACACACACACACACACACACACACACACACACACTTTTATATATGTATATAGAAGAAGATGAGTAGCCCATCAAGAGTTATAGATGGAACATCCATCCAGAACACTTTTGAATCAATTCTATCTTGCTGGAATTCACTTACACTCTGTTTCTCCCAAAAATGCATCATGTCTCTCACAACCTTAGGCATACACATTCAGGCATGAATATACATATGACAAACTTTCATGCAGAGGTGCATGTTCAACACATGAATGACAGCAATAACACATTCAAGCTTTTGGATCAAACATTATTAGGAAACTTCAGCTATGGAGTTTTATGTTAGCAATAATTTTCTATTAGTGTTAGGATCAAATAAAAACCTCTCCCCTGAATTCTTCCATTAAACGGAGCATAAAATCAAAATCTCCACTGATGAACAAATTTACAAATATTTTCTGTTATCTGTTGGTTCACGGAAGGCATCTTTTTTGAATGGGGGCCTCTGCCATACCAGACTACTGCATTGTTAATGCCTTTTCATCATATTTCCACTTTTCTATTTTATCATTGAGATTCTATGTTATTTCATCAACCCTAATCATCAACTACATCAAACAGAATTGTTCTCATAAATAGCATAGCCACATCTTGGTTTGGTTGAACTAATTTAACAACAGATGCCATGAGAAACAAAATGTTGGTATTTTTAAACTAGCTGCTGTTAATCCACAGGATTCACACCAGAAGACTGTTGGAAGAGGAGACAATCAAGCATGTCCATTAAACATAAGGCAAAGCAAGGCGGAAAGAAGATTTTCTTGCTAGAGTCAGCTTTTTTTTTTTCATTTAGGTAAGTAAGAATACACCTTTAAGCCTTTGCTACCCATTTTTAACTTTAGATAAATTTTGAAACCTATTATGTGGAGCCATATTTTCTAGCATTGGTGGTCAAAGCAGAATTCTATATGTCTACCCTGTGGATACATTAGCAAATAAATTATTAAAAAGAGAGAGAGAACAAACGCAGAATCAAAACCGAGAACCAATGAAGAATTAAAAACATTTGTTTTTTTGTTGGTAAGGAGAACAAAGCACAGAAAACAAAAGATGTACAAAATGTGAATGGAAAAATTCCTATGACAATACATTACCCATTACCAATACCTTACTATATTACATGGTGTTCAACATCCCTTTGAACCCAGGTAATATTATGCACATTTTGACAAACAGGAATTGAAACTGCACCAATGAAATTATATGATCTTTCAGTAAGAGACTAGTGTTTGCTGTTTAATTTAGGAGTAAGGAAACTACCAATATTAAGGAGACATGAAATTAGTTGGCACTTGACAAATTAATAACTAGAGATGAATGTTTGCTATATCTGAATATGAAACTGTATTTCAATATTTTACCCAACCATCAATTGCATTTCTGTAACGAAATTACACCATTTAAGAGACATAATTAGTTAAACTGTGAATACACTTTTCTAGGCTGTCCAGAATTGTTTTTTTTTTTAAAAAAAATACTATGTTTCTTTGGAGATCAGAGATCCTTATTCTAAAACAAGTGGAGCATTCGTTCAATTCATTAGTTAATTTAAGAAATTAGCAAAAAAAATGTATTGAAGATTAAACCTGTAGTTTTAAACAAAGCTGACTGCGGTTATCTACCATGCACCAAATATAATTAATAATTAGGCATTATTAATCATTGCACTGCAAGAGTCCAAACTTGGTTTAGTTAGATATAGACGTGTGAGGATTAAAATGCCTAGAAAACACTGGGAAAAATAAGCCCCAGGACTTTCTTGAATCATGGTTCCTGGCAATGTGATAATGTCAGCACATGTCTCATAAGATTAGGTACCTTTTCTGTTTCTGCATTTGTGGAAAGCCCTAGAGAGTTTTGACCCAATTAACAATCTTTATAGCCCATTTTCAAATATGATTACTCAGAGGTTTTAGTAAACGTTTTTGTGACTGCACCTCATTTGACTTACTTTGGCGACAACTATCACTGATCTCTTTAGTGACTCTCAATGTTGAGAATGGAATTTGTGTGTGTGTGTGTGTGTGTGTGTATGTATGTATGTATATACATATATATATACATATATACATACATATACATACATACATACATACACACACACATACATTCATTATATTATTTATCAGCACAAATGCAATATATATACATATATATATATATAAATAATTGGCAGATATGCAATACAAAAACTGATGTAGGGAAAACCAAGGCACCGTGTGAGAAGTTTGTGGTGTATGTGTGTGTGTTGGACAGCTATTATTAACCCATCTGTGCTCACCATTCAGTTACAGCAAACAAAAACAGTGAGACTGTATATATACATCGAGTCCTTCATTAAACTATTGATTCCCCTTAGCATTATCCATAACGTTCCAGCGACTCAGCATGTCAACTGGTGCAGAGCGAGTCTCTTTCCTTTCAATACTTCTGCAGTTTACAGGGAGAGGATCACTATGATTTATTTACCTGGCATTTTCCAGTCCGGATGTCATAGAGGGCCACTGAACCATGGCGAGATCCAACTGCTATTCGATGACTCCGCTCGTAGTAGCTGACCATGTAAAACCTGAATTGGACATCAGAACAAGGAAAAAGTCAGATCTGATTGGACTGTGGGCAAGATACAAAATGGCGGGGTTGAAGTCTGTTGTTGTTATTGTGTTTTATCACGTTTGGGTAGGACAAGGCAGTTCTAAAACCAAGCTTTTATTTTACAATGCATCACACACAGCCATGGTGCCGCTTTCCCCTTTCCCAGAATCCTTTGGGCCTCAGCTTTGCCCCCCAAAAATCTGTTCAGCTTTTTGACAGCAACTCAAAACACCTTAACACAATGTTTGGCAAAGCTGAGCCCCAAAGGATTTTGGGAGAAGGGGGCACCATGGCTGTGTGTGATGCGCTGTAAAATAAAAAGTTGGTTTTAGAATAAATTATTCCGAAACCCAAATAAATTATTCTGAAAAACAGATGAGCTTCTTTGATCTTCCCTGCATTAAACATAGCACGACCAACCACCATTCTAAAATTTTGAAAGACACATGTTCTAGATTTTATCCATGTATATTTGAACCTAGGTTCTCAAATGATTTTCTTGATTTATTTGTAAGATAATTTTGTAGTTTTCTTTTGGCACATAGGCCATGCAAGAGGGCCAACAGTAAACAAAAAATAGTTAAATTGGTAAGAAAAGAATTAAAAATCACACTCATCTCTCTAATTTAAATCGTCCTTTTATTCAGTTGTTTTCTTGCCTAGGCAAAGACTGCTAGTTCTTTGCATGATTTATGTACGTGCCATTTATTTTCTTGCCTTTATCATGTATTTGTACTTTTCATTATAGTAGAGAGCAGTTTCAGCAAGAAAATCTGCTCTCTTTCCTCCATTTTTCCAAGAGAAAATCTTTCTTGTCCCTTTCCTTTCCCCCCTACGTAACTCCACACTTTCAAGAAAATATAGCAGCTCTCCTAACCGGTCTCCCTCCGATTTCTACGACAGCCTCCTCATATAAATTCAGATTAGTCCTTCCTTTTATCTTTGATTCATTCAATGCTATATATGGCCAGATGACTGCAAGGAACATAAACCCTTTCACCCTCCGCCATTCAGTCAGAAATGAAGAAGCTTCTTGGATGAGAAGTAAAATGTCTTCAAGGAAAAACAAAGTCCAGTTGCCTATTGAAAAAGCACCTTGACTTGGACTGAGACTCTCCATAGACTCGTGATGGCGAACCTATGGCACGCCTGCCACAGGTGGCACATGGAGCCATATTTGCTGGCAGGGCAGCCCTTAGCTCGGCTAATTTTCAGCCTTCCGGAGGAGGTCATTTCCGCTCTCCCCAGGCTTCAGGAAAGCCTCTGGAGCTTGGGGAGGGCAAAAAAAAGGCCCAACGGGCAAACCAGAAATTCGGAAATGAACTTGTGGTTGGGCCATTGGGCCATTTTTCACCTTCCGCAGGCTCCGGAGCCTTTCCTGAAGTCTGGTGAGGGTGAAAACAGCCCTCCCTAGCAAAAACCTCTAAAGCCTGGGGAGGGTAAAAATTTCCCACCCCCCCTAATGGGGGTCGCTCACGCATGTGGTCGGGGGTCGCTCGCTCAAGTGCAGGTGAGTGGGCACGCACGCACGCACACACACAGATTTGGCACACCTTTAGAAAAAAGGTTAGCCATCACTGCCATAGACCTTCAGTGTTATATACTGCTTAGCTAGTACTCTACTCCATAGATAACTTATATGTCGATTTTCAATTGAATATCCAGGCTGGTATTCCACTTCCTTTCTCCAACACGTTTGCTTGGTGATCTGAAGCATCCTTGCTCTCTTATCTCACCTATTGTAGGCTGATATGTTCATCCCTGAAGCACCAAGCATGAGGCAACAGCCCAGCCAACCTCACAGTCAATGAGTCTACGAAGTAGCACTTTGGGACTGCGACTTTGCAAGCCCACCATGGCCCACATGAGTTCTCAAGCGTGCTACAGAGATAAAGACAGGTAGTCCTCAACTAACCACCACAATTCGCCCCAGAATTTCTGTTGCTAAGTCAGGCATCTGTCAAGTGAGTTTTGACCCATTTTATGACCTTTCTTGCCACGGGTGTTAAGTGAGTCACCACACTTGTTAAATTAGTAACACGGTTGTTAAGCCAATCTGATTTCTCCATTGACTTGGCTTGTCAGAAGGTCGCCAAAGGGGATCACATGATCCTGCAACCGTCATAAATACAAGTCAAGCATCTGAATTTTGATTCCGTGACCAAGAGATGCTGTAAGAGTTGTAAATGTGAAAAATGGTCAGAAAGTCACACTTTTCAGGGATGTAACGTCGAAAGGTCACTAAACAAACTGTTGCAAGTTGAGGACTACCTGTATTTTGGATCAGGATTGTCGGGACTTAGATCAGAGGTGGGTTCCGGATCCCGTCGCAACTGGTACGCTGCGATGGGGCCGGGCGCCCACCACGTGCTCGTACGCTGTGCACGCATGCACACCACCACCCTGTGATGCTCCAGCTGCTCGGTGAAGCATTGCTCAGGCACCGTACGCTGTGTGCACATGCGCAAATGGTCTGGTAGGGTCAAATACTGGTAAGGAGAGTGGGCGGGCGGGTCCTCTGCAGCACTGTACTGGAACAGTACCTGCTGCTCCCACCAGGCACCGTACCCGAGGGGGGGGGTGTACCAGCCGTAACCCGCCACTGACTTAGATTCTAATCTGTCCTTTTAGTCAGGGAAGTTCAGAGGGTGATTCTGGGCCTGGCAACTTCTGTCAGCCGATCCACTGTACTGTGGCAGAGAAGAGAAAAAGAAATGATACGTGTGCCTCCTTGAGGTCGTTGAGGAAAGGGTGATATAAATCTAACTAACCAACCAGTAATTACATTAAATAAAATTACTGCTACAGCGAAGCTGACATTGTGCATTAATCAACGTATCAGTACCGTTACACGGAGACAGCTTTCAAATTAATGACATTAAATATGGTACATTTTCTGTGAATTTCTGCACAAACATTTTTATTGTTAATATAGTTACAGGAGGAAAACTGTCATGTAATACAATTTAAGAGGCAATTGAAAGCTTTTGACCTTCCCTTGTAGAGAAGAAAAGGATCTTCTTTAATTTGAAAACTGAGAGGGATTTCAAATAGGTCAACCATTAAGGATTACGATACTGGGCCAAATGGAAATCTTGGAACATGGACATAGGAGAAGTATTGTGCAGCAAATGAGCTAGATGAAGCCATAGAGAGAGGCAATAAAGATGGGGCAATATTTTTCCTCTACTGAATAGCACTAGATCTTCAATATACCATGTTTTCCCGAAAATAAGATAGGGTTTTATTTTCTTTTGACCCCCAAAATAAGTGCTTGTCTTTATTTTTGGGGAGGTTTTATTATTTTTGAGGTGCAGGAGGCAGCGAGTGTGGTCACCTTATGGCTGCTGCTGTGTTGCAATATTTTTGGGGAGGTCCTATTTTTGGAGAGGGCTTTAGCACATGTGCTCTAAAGCCCGATTGGGCTTATTATCGGGGGAGGTCTTATTTTCAGGAAAACAGGGTAGTACCTGAATATATCTGGTTTAATCATCTGCTAGAGTTACAGTTGGATGGATATCACTTATTCAGGAAAAACTACTCCCATTTATTGGGTTCTTATCCTTCTCGCGAAAAAAAATAATCTGAGAAATGTTCAGTCTCATTAACTCTAATGAGTGAATAACACCCCTTAAAAACATTCTCTAAGATCGGAAGAATGCTAAAAGTATCAGTTATCGATCAACCTCTTTTATACATTATGAGCGCATGATAAAGATCATTTGAATTTATTTCGTATTGATTTTGACAAAGTTTAGTCTAGGCAAGAGGCTGGAAAATGGCAGACCATGAGTTCTAGTCCTGCTTTTGCCATGAAAGCCAGCTGGATGACCTTGGGACCAGTCTCTCTTTCTGCCTAGCTCACCTCACATGGTTGCTGCTGTTGTGGAAAAACAGGAAGAGGAATGTGTGTTGGATATTCTAACTGCCTTCAGTTATTTGTATGTATGTCCATACACATGCATAAATAATAAACAAATAAATAAATAAATAAATAACATTTTTACTCAGATTTTGGTGCTGAAATATCCAAGCCCCCTCACAACCCAATGTGAACTTATTTTTTTTCCCCAGTGTTAATCTGTTGAGGATTCTATTGTAGGAGTACAACTGAAGCAGTGGTGGGTTTCAATTCAAGCGGCATGCGCAGAAGCATCTGGGCGGATGGGTGGAGCCTCCTGCCCCCTTCACTACCAGTTCGCACAATTCGGGGTGAACTGGCAGAAACCCACCTCTGAACTGAAGCAAGCAGGATATGGCCAGATCCAAAAATGAAAATCCTTGTTTCTTCTTTAATATCTTTTTATTTTCTCCCTCTCTAATAAATGGATGTTTAGAACAGGTCTAGATGCTCTTACAATATTTCTCAAATGTCAAGTTGTCCTTGCATGGCAAGACTACATGAAATTATCCCATGGGCTACAAAATAATACTCTTGATCAAGTTAACCTCACTATCTATAATATTATCACAAAGCAGTTATCAGTCTAAGTAATAGAAGGTGTTAAAAACTGCCTTAGAAATACCTTGATGCATTTGTGATATTACAAACGATCCAATTTGTGCCCCCAAAGGATCTACAAACTATTTTGAAATTACGATGCATTCATAATATAAGATTTTCAAAAAGAAAATGAAATATGGATATTATAGAAAACTCCATAACATATTAAGACTGCTCCTAAAATATACTGAGTTTGATTCAGCTCATTTTGTAGCATAATCACAAAATACTCTTTGGCACTAAAGTGGTGGGCTTAATAATTAAAACTTCTGCTTCATTCTGCTGTATCCAAATTTCTGAAATTCTGAATTGAGAGGTTGTAAAATCATTTTTTAAAAAAGAAACATAAATGACATCGTCACCATGTGCCACTCAGAAAATTTTAAAAAGGGGATAAAACACTATTAGCAATTACTTAGGACTGAATAATATACTTATCCTCAATATAACACCAATTTTCCATTCTAAATTTAGTGGCACACCAATAAGGATGTCTAGACATCTTTATTTACAAATAAAGAAATTCAGACCAGCATTCTTGTTTATATCCTTTTCTGAATTCTTTCTTTACACATTCTCAATTTTTGCAATTTGTCTTCTGAACCATGAGAATTTCTTCTCTCTCTCCAAGATTGTTTTCAGTGTACTGCCAGTATTGGTGGGACTGTGTTTTTCTCCCATGTAGATCCTTGTTTAGGATATTGTTTTCTGCTTGACCATCTCATGTTAATCTCTGCTTATTTGGGTGTAGGCTTTTGGAGAGGATGTATTTTTTTTTTGTTTCCTTCCTAGTGTTTTTACTGTCTCTTTTGACTGATGTGTAAATGTGATCTACCTCTATGTGTCTGTTAATGGCCGATTTGTCTGAATGCCAAGCTTCCAAGAATTCCCTGGTGTTTTTGGATTTAGCTTGGTTTAGGATACTCACAGTTTCCTTGTTGAAACTATGGTTGAGTCTGTCCATGTGTTGTAACATTAAGGAGTTTTCATCATGTCTTCTGACTGCAAGTTGGTCTCCATGCATGTGTTCTGCTAGTCTTCGGCTGTCTGTTGTACATAATGGCTGTCATAGTTCTTAGAATTTATGTGTAGATCAGTGTTTCTCAACCTTGGCGACTTTAAGTCCTGTGGACTTCCATAGGACTTAAAGTCATCAAGGTTGAGAAACACGGGTGTAGATTACTCCTGTTTTTACTTCTTGGGCTGATGGTCTTTTGATTTACTTAAGATGTTTTGGAGGGCTTTAGTTGGCTTGTGTGCTGCAGTGATGCCAAGTAGTTGCAAATGTCTGTGGTTTCTGAGATGTTTCTGGTGTAAGTTAGTGATATATTTTTCATAGTTTGTGGTGGTTGTACTTTAGTGGGTTTAGTGGTCAGACACATTTTGAAAAAGTTGGGTGGATGTTCATTTTTTTGGGGAACATATTATATAGGCAGTCTGTTTCCTTTTTGCTGATGTTCTGAGATGGTGCAGTGCATTTGAATATTCATTTGAATATTTTTAGTATTGGGTGGTGTTTTTTGGGATGTAATTTTTTTTTGGCTTTTGTATGAATTTTGTTCTGTTCATGCTAACGGTGGTTCAGCCTTTGTCTGCTAAAAGGATGGTGGTGGTTTGGTCCCTCTCTAGGTTTTTGCTCTACTTTAAGTTGGTTCTGATTCTGTTTCCTGGGTCTGTGGTAAGACTGTCCATCTTATGTTTTCTTGGGTCCTGATTTTGCTAAATGATCCTGCTGAATTAAGGCTCATATAATTCCTAGAAGCCTCCACTATCTTTTAACATTTTCAAAATGTCAACAACTACATTACCCTATGCCTAACCCAATTATTGCTGCTATTATTTCAGTGTTTCAGCTTGTAGGATTTCCGTCTGGCATTTTAATGAGCACCTACAATTGAGTGCAATATTAAGCAGCAGAAGATAAGGCCTCACCGATACGCAAACTATGATCCATGCAAAATGGCTCAAGAAAGCCAAAAGGCATAGGAAGGTTTCTAAACTGGCCGACTGCAAATATGTTCTCATAATCTATAGGCTGCTATGGTGACTATGGGATTTGTATAACATATAACATAACTATTTGTTTTTATATAACCTGTGTAGCAGCCTTATTATCTGTTTACTTATTTTGAATCTGTGAACAGCTAAATAGAAAATGTTAAGTATGCATTCATATTCGCATAGAGCTGTGGTGGCGCAGTGGTTAGAGTGCAGCACTGCAGGCTACTCCGAGGTGGGTAAAATGTGGGCCCAGATTGTTGGGGGCAATATGCTGATTCTGTAAACCGCTTAGAGAGGGCTGTAAAAGCACTATGAAGCGGTATATAAGTCTAAGTGCTATTGCTATATTCACAGAACATTATTCTGTTTAATTTAATTGCACACAGGGGTTATGTCAGCTTCTGTTGATTCAGTGATTCATTGAAATGTACTGCTTGACCAGGGATGCGTAACCTTTGCACAAATGTGGGATCTTTGGAAGGGAGATAAGATGAAGAAGTAGTGGCAGCTTGAAGTTCTGAGTCCCACATTCTTTGATATTTGTGGGCAATGTTGGAAAGCAAAATTTTGGAAAATGATTCCTAACAGAACAAACCAAATGTTAAAAGTTGAACTATCATTTCAACGTGAAATATTTGTATTAAATTTAAATAGGGAGACTGTATGTTCTGTCCTGCCTTAGGCATAAAGCCAACTGGATAACTCTGTGCCAGCTGCTTTCTCTCAGCCCTAGAAGGAAGGCAAAGGCAAACAAGTGATGGAAAGGTTGCCAAGAAAACTGCAGTAACTAGCCTAAGCAGTAGCCAGGAGTCAAGACGGATACAAAGGCACAAAAAATAAAACAAATAAAACCCTTAAAGTATACTGAATAAGCTTTCTGCATCCTAACTACTGCAAGGAAGACATATACTCTTTTACTAGAAAAGTTGTTTGATCTCCGTATCTGGAATAATTTTGTATCTTAAAAGTAAACCTGATACAGAATTTGAGTTTGGAAACCATTCCTAGACTACAAAGGAACATACGGATTTGTACCACACACACAGGTCAAATTTGGTTTCTTTCTGTTTTAGAGTCTGTGCTTCAATTTTATAGGATTTTCAAATTAGAACGGACTTTTAGTCATATGGATAGATTTTTCCAATCACAACCAGTGATTTATACCAATTTGATCGTGGTTTCTGATATTCATACTTTAATGCTTGGAGTTTAATACTGATTTTTTTTCCCCAGTCTTTGAAATCACATAATATATTCAGTTACTTTTAATTAACTAATGATATATTGGAAAATGAAACCCTCCATTCCGTTTGTAAATCCCTTATGCATTTGTTTGTATATTGTTCACTTAATCTCTTTCCTCCTCCTTTTTCTTTGGCAGTTTTGTAGAATTTTTATCTTGTACCAGCCAACCTGTGACCTGTTGGCTCATTCTTCTTTCTACACGTCAGTTCACATTGTCTCCCATCTCTTTATGACTCTCGGGAGAGCCCCAATGAGCCAACACCTCTTCCTCCTTGGCCAACTGACAGAACTGCCTGCCACTTTGCTGGGAGGGAGGGAGAAGGATGAAAAAGCCTACAAAAGATTCCCTTACAGATTAGTAGTGGGTTCCTACCAGTTCAGACCGGTTCGGATGAAATGGTAGGGGTTTGATGGCCTGGGTTGCTGGAACTGGCAGTGATCCAGGCATGCCACGCCCCTGAACTGGTTCTCCGGGTGGCGCCTATGGAGCCGCCATCTTGTTTTTGGGTTCTGCGCATGCACAGAACAATTTTATTATACTGTGCATGCGCGACAGCATGCCCATGAGTGAACTGGCCGTAGTGGCTGCCAGAACCCGCCCCTGTTACAGATGGAAGGGAAACTGGGACGTTACTCCCAATCTGTGTGGATATATCATCAATATGGTAAGCTTCTCTGTTGTAACAACTGTTCACTGCTAATTTTGATACTCGCAGGATCCTATTATGATCCTACCTGCAGATAGCTGGAAAGCACTCCTGCAGTCCCTTCTTCTTGACTAATGAGCCTTCAAGACAATACATGATGATGTCCATTACCTATGGATAACAACAAATTATTGTTGACAAATAATTACATCCTTGCAACAGCATTTTGCAACCGTACTTTGAGGAGCCATAATAAAATGTAGGAAAGAAAACTTCATCTATCATTAGCATATATAGCAGGAATACTGCTAACAACAGGAGTAACATTATAATTCAAGTATCTTTTGTAAGCTGCTCAGATTTCAGTTATTTCAGATTGCTAAAGAAGGCAGCATTCGGAATCCCAATGGAAAGTACTTTCCAGTGGAAGACAAAGTGAAGAGGCTTAACAGACTATATCCCATGCGTTATTCCAATCACATGCAGCAATATTCACACATCAAAGAACTTTCAAGCAGCCTTTGCATCGCAAGACTTAAAACATGCAACAGTCTGGATTTGGGGATTTTGGCTATTACATGTAAAAAGAATGCAAATGTGTTAAACTGAGATAGCAATAGCCTCCATGGATTAAACATGGCATGCATAGGGAAAGATATTTGTGATTAGTACACTGCCTTATGCTAAATCTGCATCTAGCAGAAATATTGTCTGTGCTGATTATTAGCAGCTCTCTGAGCTACCAATGTAATTTTCAGTTGTAGAGAAACCTGGATAGATTGGTGTTCTTTCATGCAAAGCAATACTTTAAATTAACCATGCAGATTGCTTCATGTAGCACTTAAAAGTGTAACTGGGAATGTGTCATTTAGACCAGGGGTCTCCAACGTTGGCAACTTTAAGCCAGGAGGACTTCAACTCCCAGAAATTCTGGGAGTTGGAAGTCCTCCAGGCTTAAAGTTGCCAACGTTGGAGACCCTTGTATAGTATCTGATTCACTGTCTAGTACAAGATTCCAAATGAAAAGATCCTCAACAGATGGCTGTCCATGTCCATCCACTCTTTGGAAAGCTTTAGTGAAAGGGATAACCTTTCTGGTAATTGATCCATTGTTAGATCTAGTCTTCCTTTTAGAAAGGTTTTCCTATCATTTGGCCTGAATCTAACTTCCTTCAGATTCTAACTTCACAAGCCTTCATGTTCTTGAAGAGAGATAGCCTATGCCCAGTCAGTTGACTTTTTTGAAACTAAACCTACCCTTGTCCCTCAAGTCAGAAGACTTAGTTTCCAGGAGCCATTTCATCCATTTCCTTTTACGAGTTTGTTCTAGTTTGCCTGAATCTTTCTCAAAATATGATGTCCAGAATATATGCAGCAAGTGTGGTCCATCTAATATAGAATACAAGGAAACTATTTCTATGATTTGAAAACTATTTCTACTGTGCCTTGTGAGTGACCATGTCTCACTGCTGACTCATATTCAGCTTGTGATCAAATACTGTATATTCTCCTTCTCTTCTTACTCCCCCCTCCTCCTCCTCCTCCTCCTCCTCCTCCTCCTCCTCCTCCTCCTCCTCCTCCTCCTCCTCCTCCTCTTCTTCTTCTTCTTCTTCTTCTTCTACTATTTCCTCTTCTTCTTCCTCTATGTCACTCATCGGTTGTTGGCGATAAGGTTGGCAATCCTATTTTTATCAACAGCCGCAAGAAAAAGTGCTGCTGAGTTTTGTCCAAACCAGTCCCTTAGATTTTGAAGCCATGATGTTCTTCTTCTACCTGGACCTAGTTTGCCTTCAATCTTTCCCTGCAGGATTAAGTGAAGTATGCCATATTTTTCCAGGTGTTACATCACATGTCTGAAATATTCTAACTTTCACTTTTTAATGGCTTTGATGATTTTCCTTGGCTTTCCCAGGTGGCTTATCACCTCCTCATTCTTTTCTTACATACTGTTATCAAGTCAGGTATCTCCTTCCCTATTAATATGTATCTGACTTCTTTTTCCTAGATGATGGGCATTGCAGTTGTCGCTATCAAATTTCACTCTATTGCTTTTAGTTTTCCACTATAACTCATAAATATCATTGAATGGTAGCTACCCAATCCCTTTTGCGCCATCAGCCAAGAATTCCAGGATTTTGCACAATTTTTCTGATATTTCAAATCTCTACTCAGAGAAATGATGAGTTAACCCTCTCCCCTACACAATTGTTTGACTAAATCTGTTACTTGGGCTAGAATGTTTACAGGACACAGTAATTTCCTTTCATGACCCAGTTAAGAACGTTGTGGGAATACCAGCTTTGAAAATAGTTTTACACCCACCCATATTGAAATCTCGTTTGACCCTCAATTAATTTGCTAAATGTTGTGTGGCACGTTGCCAAATGCTCTAGTGAAATCAAAGTAGAGTCTATCTGCAACATTTCAACAATCTATTAAGAAAGTCATTCAATCAAATGTTTTAAAAAACAATATTAGTCTGGTAAGACGTGCTGACCTTTCGTAAGCACTTAAATCATTTAATGCCTTTGAAATGATTTTGCAATGACAATGATCTGTTGTACCAACAGGTAGACCAATGCAAAGGCTCTTATCTTCTTCAATACAGGATAAACTCAAACATAAATACCAACTGTTATTAGCATGTAAGCATAATAAAATATTGACATACCTCTACAAGAAGATCCACAACATCTGTTGGCATTTTTTCAATAAGGATTTCAATAACCCTCAGAATTTCTCCCTTTGCTCGAGCCAAGGTGGTGGTATGAATATTTTGTTGAGACTGTGTATTAGCTTGAAGAGCAGTGTGCCTGTGTACCTACAAAAACAGAGGTATTTAAGAGTTAATTTGTAAGCTGCCCAGCATCTCCTTATACAGGAGATGAGTGGCATAAATATTGAAAATCTTCTATATATAAAAAAATGGCTGTGCGTGTGTATGTTCCAGCATAACTCTGGAATGCCTCAAGCAATTTCAACCAAACTTGGTACACAGATTACTTAACCTCTGCAAACAAATACTGTGGGCATAAGACACTCCTAACACCCCTAGGGGTGTGTGTTCTATTTTAAGATACAACCTGTTGTGCCTTAAAATGGTTTCTACCATACTGCCTTAAAATGGATTTTACTGTACAGCGCTGTGGAGTTGCCATGGAAACAGCTTCACAGTACTCCACAAGGAGCAAGGGGGAAAATCCAAAATTAGAAATTGTGGCGACATTCATGGAAGAAGGGTTGGGATAAATAAATATCCAGTAGCACCAGGTTAACAGGTAGTATTGAATAATAGAGAATATTTAGAATATTTAAAATATGAAGATATTTTCTATTAAAATTTCATGGGTTCACAATCATAAGTAGAACAAAACATTAGGGTTTTGTTTATTACTCTGCTTTTGCTAATGTATACATGGCCCAGTTTGTCAACTTTATGGAATATTCAGTGCTTCAACTATACCTTAATAAGTTACTGTTGCAAATGAGTCCAAATACATATTCATTTAGTGTAGTTGAGATTATTGTTCCACGTTTAATTAGAACATATATGCTCAGAAGTACTGGGAATTAATTCATCATAACTTGTGGATTTTGAAGCTCTAATTTGCAATACAAATGCCAGGTTCAGAAAATCAGGTCTACACGTGAAGGGCAATTAAATTGATTTATTGCTAAACTGTCTATCGACAGGAAACTTCTCAACTAATGGTCAGGACCCGCTAAGAGTTAGATAAGGGTCAACAGAATTTAAGGGTTTAGTTTTCTTGTTGCTACAAAATGATTCTAGCCTGATTCTTATTTTCACTCTGGTCCCAGGTTCTGCCATTCCATCTCATACAACTCACCCTTAAAGGATTTTTACAAGGTTAGCCATCTATATTCTGCATAATCTAATTGGGCAAATGAGCTCAATCTAGGAACACTGCAATTAATTAGGTCAAAATTATACTATCACTATAGATTAGGAAATACATTGTGTTTGTTGATAGTCCTCTTCAAGTCTTCTAATAGACACCTGTTTATATTTGTACTAACATGGGGTAAATTACATTTATAATCTACTTTTAATGACCCCATAGTCTGGGCAACTGAATGGAGCGGAGTGTTTACTGCCCTTCCTGACACCAATGCAGAGTTATATTCAGCAAATATGTTCTCATTGTGCCCATTGTGCCGAAGGCGCACGGAACGCTGTTACCTTCCCACAAAATATTTTTTTCTACTTGCATTTTTACATGCTTTCCAACTGCTAGGTTGGCAGAAACTGGGACAAGTAACAGGAGCTCACTCCGTTATGCAGTGCTACAGATTAGAACTGCTGACCTTTCTGATCGACAAGCCCAGCGTCTTAGCCACCGAACCACCACATCCCTACAGCTTTACTATTGTTTTACTATATGTAGTATTTATATCAGTTTTACTATAAAGTGACAAATGAAATGTTATGTAAAAACAGTATCCCATTTTCATCTAGAGTCGGCAATCTAGAGTTCCAGAGACTCTAATAAATATGGCCATCCATTTGTTTTGGGGATATAAAGCCTAAGAGAAGCATTCTGTTTCTCCTCTTTTCTATTTCAGAAAAACCCATATGTTTTGCATAGAGGCATTGCAACTGGAGAGACGTTGAAATCTACCACCTCTTGCACGCCTAGATGCAAATTCAGATGTACATGAAATCGAGCCATTTTGAAAGGAAGGGGAAAAAGCCAGTAGATGCTCAAATGTTTCTTGTTGCTAAACAATGAAGGCATTGTTCCTCCTGAGGGGAAGCGACACGGGCAAAGGTCTCCTGCTTACCTCCTTGGCAATAGTGGTGATGAAAGCGGGTGGCCTCGCCGTGGCAATGAGGGAGAGAGCGTGTCGTGCAGAGCGGGCGGAGTCCGCTGCTGGACTCAGAGGCAGCCCCATTTTGATGCTAATCAGAGATCAGACAAAGAAGGAAGGGTGGTGGTGCGGGAGGGGGGGGGAGAAAGAAAAGAAGCATTAGAAATATAGACTGAAAAGATTAGACACAGCTTATAATGTCAGTTCAAGGTCAACGGGAGCACTCAAACAGTTAGAATATAATGGACTCCCAACAATGAGCAGTGATTAGAAGTCAGGGTGTTCTAGCAACTAATACAAAATCAAATAATTAACCGTGAAGATTGAAAACAGTATGTGCATCTGTCCAAAGTGTTAAAAAGGCCTTGTTAACAAATTATCTAGCTGTAGTACTGAATACATATCAAGAACCAAGATCAACACAAATGTATACTGCCATGCCAAAACAACAACAACAACAACACATTTTACATCTCAGCTAAAGTTTAAGGAGCAGCGTGAACATAAACCTGCTGTTAGTTATTGCTATACCAGTCAACCCATCATATTTTCGGAATAGCTGACATTGGAACTGCTGATTTTAGCATGGCCATCCTCTTTCCAAGTACAATTCTTCTTTTTTTTTTTTTTTAATAAAGGTGCCATTTGTAGCAAATACAGAACAGAAAGAGCCGAGGTGGCACAGTGGTTAAATGCAGCACTGTAGGCTACTTCAGCTGACTGCAATTCTGCAGTTCGGCTGTTCAAATCTCACTGGCTCAGGGTTGACTCAGCCTTCCATCCTTCCGAGGTGGGTAAAATGAGGACCCGGATTGTTGTTGGGGGCAATATGCTGACTCTGTAAACCGCTTAGAGAGGGCTGAAAGCCCTATGAAGCGGTATATAAGTCTAACTGCTATTGCTATTGCTACTTAGATCGGAAATCACCTACAGCACATTGCAGGGACAAAGAAAAGGCAGAATAACGGCTTCTTTCCCACATGTCCAATGAGTTTACTCTGACATACCAAGAAGCAGGAAACAGAAAATGTGCAAGTCTGATCAAATTCAAATACTTCAATAGTAACAGATTGGAATTCTATGCAGTCATTAGTACTGCATTTGCCCCTGTGGTTGTCCCAAAGGTGCTTTTTTTTCAGGAGGCAACTGGACTTTCTTTCTTTTTTTGAAGACGTTTCCTTCTCATCCAAGAAGCTTCCTCAGCTCTGACAGGATGGTGGGGAATGGAAAGGCTGGGGGAAAAAAACACCTTTGAGACAACTCTGATCTAGATGACTGAGAATCTCTACAGACTTTGACCCTGTGGATGGTTTTATGTACTCTGGGCCTTTCCAAGTGGGGGCACAGCCTGCGAACCAAAACCTAGCATGATAGGTGTAAAGAGCATTAAAACATATCCTAGTTTTCCCTCCATTGTCCTCCAAAGTGCTTTTTCAAGAGACAAATGGACTTTCTGGTTTTGCTTTGAAGATGTTTCGCTCCTCATCCAAGAAGCTTCTTCAGCCCCGGCTGGATGGTGGGGAATGGGAACTCTCTAGCATCCAGCCAAAGCTGAAGAAGCTTCTTGGATGAGAAGCAAAATGTCTTCAAAGAAAAAAACCAGAAAGTCTGGTTTGCCTTTTGAAAAAGCACCTTTGGGACAATCATGATCTGGATGACTGAGAATCTCCGTCAGATATTTTCCCTCCATTGTCATCTGAGGGTACCAAAGTGTAGGTGTAAACCGGTGATGGGATTCAAACATTTTTACTACCGGTTCTGTGGACGTGGCTTGGTGGGCGTGGCAGGGGAAGGATACTGCAAAATCCCCATTCCCTCCCCACCCCACTAACTTGCTTTCCAGCTTAGTCCTGCTGTTCAGAGCAACAAAAGAAGACTGGCTGGGAGGCAGTGGAGGCGGGCCAGCCTATTTGCAGGTTCTTCAAACTACTCAAAATTTCCGCTACCGGTTCTCCAGAACCTGTCAGAACTGGCTGAATACCACCTCTGGTGTGAACCCATTTTCTCAATCTCCAGTGAGATTGCTCAAGGTTACTGTTTGATTTCTTTCAAACAATAGTATGTTCCCCTTCACACAGGCGGCCTGAGGACTAATCAGCTGGGCAGAAGGGGGAAAGACTCCCCAGGTGGCAGCCACAATATACATACATTGTTAGTTAGGGCCACATCTTAAGGACTTCCAGTGCCAGTTAGCAAACTCCAGTGAATAATTGTTAGAGACTTTTGATCATGGGAACATAATTTGTTGGTAGAAGGAACCTCAACTAAAAACTAAAAACTAAGAAAATACTTAAAAGGAAAATGTAGGAGATCACCAGACAGAGTCCAAGGAAGAGGTCAAATGTGTCATCAGTTCCAAGTCCCTTCGTGCTCAAAAGAGATATAAGTCCAGCCCACCTTAAATTCTCTTATCTACCACCTATTTGCGTTGACTGTTAGTAGTTCAGAGAGCTTTAGCATACAATAAACCTATATTCTGTGCCTGGACTCCTGATTTTCTGCACTTGACAGGAAAGACAAGTTAGACTGAATGTGTTTTCACAAATGAGAATAATAGATCGTCTTTTTTACTTGGATATTTCAGAATTTCAGATGACCATCACTGTCTAATTAAACAGTAATACCTACAGGTAGTCCTCATTTACTGATGGTTTGTTCGGTGCCCGAAGTTACCATGCCCTGAACAAGGAGACTTACTGCCAGTCCTCAAAGTTGCAGCTGTTGCAACATCCCTGCAGTCACACAATTGTGATTCTGCCACTTGGCAACCAATGTGCAGTACATTTACAAACGATCGCAGTGACTTTCTGTCACGCAATCGACATGTACAACCTTTTGCAGCAGCTCCCCAAAAGCCAAATCAATGGGGAAGCTGGCGGGAAGTCGCAAGTCACAGTCATGTGACAATACACTTAGCAAGTTTGTGGTGATTCACTTCACGACTACATACAGGCAGAACTGACAAACGGCCGTCACAAGAATCAGTCCATTATTCCCAAAGGAAACGCACGCTGCAACTTTTGTAGTGTTTAAAGAGCCGTGCGCTGTTTACATTTCCGTTCTCAATTTGAGTCTACGTGAATATTTTCTCATCGTTTTCTCTCACCAATCTGTCACGTTAGATATGGACCAATTTTGAGAGGCTGAGCGGAGGTGGGTGGATGCTGGGCAGAAACACCAGAAAGAAGCAATTAATTTAAAATGCAATCTCCTTAATGTACCTTTCTCGTGTTTTATGACTTTCAGAGCTAAAAAAAAAACACCCCGGAATGTATTCTTTTCCTCCTCCCTCTTCCTGATGGGAAGGCATAGATTTTTCTGAAAGCAACAGGCTCCTTATTAATTCATTAATGACACTCTCTAGTGTTAGTATGTGGCCAGAGATTAGCCCCCTCCTGTAGCTGAGCCAGCTGGTCTATCGGAGCAAGAACTGCGCATGAAGGAGCAGGCACACTGCCTCAAAACCCAGGGCCAAATCAAAAGCAGATGCAAAGCTAATACGAACAAGGGAGTGTTGAGTTGGTCGGCCCTACAGTCGGGATTTTCATTGAGGGATTTTTTTTCTCTCCTCTGCATGGCCAATACAAAGAGCGCCTTCCACGCATGCAAGGTAGCTGTGATGCAGGAGACCTGCTGATAGTAAGAGTAATAAATGTCACTGTAGCTTGTGTGTATGGATTTGGGCAAGGATCATGGGGACAATAGTGGGACATCTGCTGTGCAGAGAGAGAGAGAGAGAGAGAACTCGGTTCTGTCAAAGGGATCAAACAGCAGCTGAGGATGCCTCCTCTGCAGAAGGAAAGAAAAACGCAAAACCAGAGGAGAGGATTGTGGGCTAGAGGTGCAAATAAATTGACCTGGGGCAAGGACAGTTTTCTTATATCCATCGGGTATTTATTTTTTATTTATTTCTATCCCGTCTTTTTTTTAATTATAAATAATTCAAAACACACAGGATTCAAGCATGCAGAGAATGGCTTCGGAAGCCCCCCCTCAAACTCTTTACCAGTCACAGCCATATGAGATACATGTACTCTTTTTGATAATAAAGTGACACCTCATATTTGTGATGTGTGTGTTTGTGTGTGTGTGTGTGTGTGTGTGTTTCTGGTGTGGGTGTATTTTTGTTCTCTCCTTGTACATTTAGGCGAGAATGTGCACTGGGGAGCATGAATGAAGCTTGATGTGATTAGAAGGGAAGAAAGCTAAGAATGGATGAAGTCAACAATACTGTGAACTGTTATCCAACTGACTGCTACATAGGGATGTACTGAGGGAGTTTTTCTACAATATTTTTCCCTGTTGGCCTTGGATGAATCTGATCCATTGCTCTTTCTTTCATTAACTTTCCCCACCACAACAAATTTTATCCATTCTGTTCAGTTTCTGGATAAGGTTAGTGAACCTGGTAAACAATAACAGAAGTACCACAAGCATATGAGTCACCAGAGGTACCGGGTAGCTTACTATTTCTTTAAAATATTGTCAATCTCGCTAAACAAAGGGAGAGAGGGAGGGAGAGAGGAGGAAAGGTGCGAGGGTGTGTGGGAGGAAGGGAGGGAGGAAGGAAGGGAGGAAAGAGGAAGGGTGTGAGTGTGTGGGAGGAGGGAGGGTGTGTGAGAGGGAGGATGGGAGAGAAGGAGGAGGGTATGGGAAGAAGGAAGGAAGGGAGGGAGGGAGGGGGAAAGCTGTGTGGGAGGGAGGGAGGAACGGAGGGAAGGAGGGAGGAAGAAAGGGAGAGAGGGAGGGAGGAGGAAGGGAGGAAGGAAGGAAGGGAGAGAGAGAGAGAGGCAGGAGGAAGGGTGTGGATGTGTGGGAGGAAAGGAGGAAGGGTGTGTGGGAGGAAGTAAAGAAGAAAGGAAGAATACACACACACACACACACACACACACACACACACACACACACACACACACACCGTGTTTTCCCGAAAATACGAACTGTCCTGAAACTAACGCCTTGCCACATTTCTTGCGTGGGCAAAAATATAAATCCATCCCCGAAAATAAATCCCCTGGAAAACCCTGCCTCTCTGGCCAGGCGGAGCACCGCTCATCAATCTAGCGGTACCCTGAAGGTGCCAAGCCGGTGGAGCTGGAGGGGGGAGGCGCTCACGTTGTTTGCTGCCTTTGAGATACCACTAGGTTGGGGAGTGGCATTCTGCCTGGCCGGAGGGGGGAGTTGCCGAGCGGCTACTCTCTTGCGAGCAGGCTCCCGAAGAGTTGGGCACAGCCTCAGGGGCAAAGCAGCCATGACGTAACCACTCTCACAAGCAGCCGCCCAGCAAATCCCCTCTCCAGTCGGGCAGAGTGCCATTCACTGACCTAGGGGGTATCACTAAGGCACCAAGCCACGTGGCGCTCTGCCCGCCTCCCAACTCCCACAGCATGGCATATTTGGGATACCCTTGAGGTCAGTGCATGGAGCTCTGCCCGGTTGGAAAGGGGGGTTGTGTGAGCACGTGTTCCACCCCCAGCCTCACAAAGCCCTTGTGCAACTCTCCCAGGGCATCACTGCCGCCCGCCGCCACCATGCTCCGAGGATAACTTCCAAACTCCAAAAATCGGCTGCTGAGTCTTCCAGCATCGGCCACTCTAGGAGTGCTCTCTGTCCGGAAGACTCTCTGTCCGGCAGCCAGCCTACCACTTCTAGAGCTGCTTCGCCCCTGAGGCTGTGCCTGGCTCTTCAGGAGCCCGCTCACAAGGGAGCAGCCACCCAGCAATCCCAAAACAATACGCACTCCCTGATAATAAGTCCAAGGCCATATTTCATGCTGCAAAAGAAAATAAGACCCTGTCGTATTTTCGGGGAAACACGGTCTATATTTTTCTTTTCATAGATTTTCACGGATGTAGGTTTGCTGGTCTTGTTGTATTCGGGTCTTTTCCCGTGTAAGATTGAGATTGTCTTGGCAACGTTTCGGCGAGGTCTCACTCGCCATCTTCAGGCTGATGTTTTCGGCTTTGTGTTTGTGTGAGTAAAGCGTGGTTGGAGCTGCTTTCTATAAACCTTGGTGGGGGTGTGTGGAGTGCTGGCTTTGTTTCAGTAAGTGGATTGATTGGCTGTATCATGATTGGTAGATTGGTGCTGATTGGTGCTGTCTGTCTGTCCGTTGTTGTTTTGCATTGTAATGGCCTGGGTGGTGGGTGGGGTTCGTTTGTTGACTAGGGCTGGTTTCTAGATGTCTGGTAGGTGGGAGGTATCATCGCGTTTATTCATGTTGTGGGGGTGTTTCTCTATTTCAATGGCTTCCATAATTATTGCCTTGTTGAAGTGTTCAGTTGAAGTGGAAAAGGGAGGATTTTTTTCTTTTTTTCTTACTGCGTTCTTGTGTTCTGCGATGCGTGCATTTATTCTCCTATTAGTTTGTCCTATGTATGTTGCAGGGTAGATTTTGCATGGTATTTCGCAGACTCCTTGGTTTTCTAGCTGGATTTTGTCTTTGGGGTTTCTTAAGATGTTGGCTATTTTTTGGTCAGTGTTGAAGGCTGTCTGTGTTTGTGGAGAATTTTGCCGATTTTATCTGTGGTGCCTTTGATGTAAGGGAGGAGGGTGATGCCGTTGTCCTGTTCTGTGTCTTGGTTCTTGGGGGGAGTATCCCTTTGGATTAGGTTGGTAATTGTTTTTCTTTGGAATCCGTTGGAGATTAATACATTTGTGAGAGTGTGTAATTCAGTTTTCAGGTGGTCTTTGTCGGCTAGGCGTTTGGTTCTGGAGATGAGGGTCTTGGCTAGAGTATTGATCTGTGCAGGGTGGTGATGGGATTGTGCGTTTAGGCAGTGGTTGGTGTGTGTTTTTTTCTGGTAGATGGTGTGTCCTAGGGAGCCATTGGTTTTTTGGGAGATTAGGACATCCAGAAAGGGAAGTTGGTTGTTAGCTTCTATTTCCATAGTGAATTGTATTTTGGGGTGTAGGCTGTTGAGATGTGTGAGGAAGTTGTCCAGTTTTTCTTTCCCATGTGGCCAAATTACGAAAGTATCATCTACATATCTAAGCCAGAGTTTGGGTTTGTGTTCAGATTTATTTAAAGCGTTAGTTTCAAAATGTTCCATGTATAATTTTGCGATGGCGAGTGAGAGGGGTGATCGCATTCTGTTTGTATCTTTGTCCATTATGGATGAAGTATGTGTTGGTTAGGCAGTGGTTGGTCAGGTCCAGGTGTGTTTAGGGGGGGGGGGGTTGTGTTTGTTCTGGATAGCTGTCAAGGCTTCTTTTATAGGTACTTGGGTGAAGAGGGTTATGACATTGAAGCTCACGAGTAGGTCGCTGGGTTGTAGGTTTTGTTTCTTTATTGTTTCTATGAAGTAGAGTGAGTTTTGTACGTGTGAGGTGATGGTTTCTGCATAGGGTTGGCGTTGTTTTGTGAAGAATTTGGCAAGATTCTGTAGAGGTGAGCCTATGGAGCTGACTATGGGTCTGAGTGGTGTTCCTTCTTTGTGCATCATGGGGAGGCCATAGAGTTTGGGGCATCTGGAAGATTTCTCTCTGGGGATGATTCTTTGGTGGATCTCTTCACTTATGGGAGAGGCTTTTATTTTGGATATGGTGTTTTTTTTCCAGGTAGGTGGTGGGGTCTGAGTTTAGAGGTTTGTAAGCAGGATCTTGGAGTAGGTTGGATAGTTTGGCTTGGTAGTCAGATGTGTTCATCACCACTGTGGCGTTATCTTTGTCTGCTGGGAGAATGATTGTTGTCTTTCCTCAGGTTGGTGAGTGCTTTTTGTTCTTCTTGCTGTAAGTTGCTTCTGGGTGGATTACTGGAGCAAAGGACGTTGGTGACTGCAAGTCTGATTTTATTGGCTTCATCTGAGTTGATTTTGGTGAGTGTAGGTTTAGGGGCAAAGTTTACTCACACAAACAGAAAGCCGAAAACACCAGCCTGAAGATGGCGAGTGAGACCTCGCCAAAACGTTGCCAAAACAATCTCAATCTTACAGGAAAAGACCCGAATACAACAAGACCAGCGTACACACACACATGCACACACACTTGAATTATGGACAAAATTCTGAAATGGAAAGCTCATTATGAATTGATAAAATTCTAAAGTAATTCTATAATTTGTAAAGTTTCCATGGTAGCAAGTCAGACATACAGTACTGAAATTTGCATATATCATAGAGCATATGCTCTACTATTAACTCACTGAAGTTTCTATGAGAAAAATCATGGATTTTCCTCACGATCCTTTCATTCCCATTTGAAAATACTATAGCTTGACTTAACGGCAAATGACTGGTTTTTCTCTGGTTAGGCAATCCCAGAAGCATATAACTATTAGAATTCTTCTCATATTCAGGCACATTTTGGTACATTTCCATATTAAGGAGTCTTTCACATTCCGCACTTTAACTGGTTATTTTAATGTGAAAATGGAAAGACTTCTGTTTTCATAAAGCTCTTGAAAGAAACAGAAGCAAAGCAAGAAACAATACTGGCAAATTCCTTAGGTTAAACCAAATATCTAAATTAATAAATACATTCAGCTGCTTAATTATACAGCGGTTCATTGGACAAACTACATCCAAGTAAGATGAATTAAACTGCATACTTATAACTGGAAACTGTGGATCAGGACGATTTCTAAAATCTCTTTAAGCATAGAATCAAAGCTGAATAAACACTAGTTAAATACTCTTAATTCTCTGGTGCAGTTAACACATTTCCCATAATTTAAACCTTTCTGGGGAGGAAGTCGAGATGGAGTGGAGGTGGAGGTGGAAATGGAGGCGACGGCAGGGGGAAAGAACTGCCAAAGTGCAAAGAAGAAATTCAAAGATCTGCACACTGCAGCTTAGCTATGTATTTTATTCAACACTTGCGCACACGCGCACACACGGACACACCAAACACACAAAAAGATAAACACTGCATGTGTTTTCCTTTGTCAATAAATGTGAAGTGATTTTTTTTCCCCCTCCGCCTCGGAACCACACGCTCGACATAAAAGCTCCTTTATAAACCATGCTTAACATCACAGACAGAAGTGAGGCAGCTGTGCGCTGTTATTGTGTGCACGGTAAATCAGGCACAAAAAAGGGGCAGCTCAGCAGGGCATCGGGAGGGTAAGATGGACACTTAACCCCCTGTACACATTGTTGCTCCATTTCTTTCCCTCTTAAGTCCCTCTGCAGTCAGTACAGTACCTGTCACGGATGTAACAGGCCATTTTCAATCTAAATCTTGTTATGGATTAATAAGCAAACACTTTCTCGCTTATTATGCAATTTATCATGATGAAAATTGCATCGGTCTCCTCAAGGCTACATGCTGATACATTCATTTATTCAGCAGCTCTGTATACAGAGAGCAATACTAATCTTTATGACAGCTAGAGGTATACCAGGGAGCCTAAAATAGCATCTTGAAAAACTATACTTTGTCTTTATGGAAGCTCTGCTCAAAACAGACACAAAAATCTTACATGGACACATGCCTAGCTCTTCTCTAAGGAGACAAAAATATTTTACTTTCGCAATTCCCAGCTTGGTAGTAATAACATACACTTATTTCCCGTTTCACCGAAACCAGAAATTAAATAATGCCTTACAATTTATCCTCGCCTGATATCAGCATCCTCAAACCTAAAAAGTTTGTTTAAGGAAGGTAGCTAGAATGTTCAACAACAACAACAACACAAGAATAATGCAATATAAAGGAACACCATTGCTGAATTGGAGAAAATAATCTGCCCTCAATGTTTTGGGAACGGCACATATGTCCTCTATATAAAGTGGGTAATTTAAGAAAAGGATCACATCTAGGAATCAAAATTTCTGCCAATCAAAATTTAAAACCTGCATTTTCATTTGAGTTCATATAGCTTCAACTTCATATAAAAACATCTGTTCATATAAAAACATATGTTGAGGCTATGACTCTTTGAGGAAAACAATAGGAAAACTTTGATTTGCCCTCAATTAACAAAGAATCAACAACTATCTTACAAACTTTAAAAATCTGATAGGAAAAAAGCATATCAAGTCAGTCAGATGGAAAATGACTGAAGACATATTCATAAATCCCTTTTAAAAATTAACCAAATTACTTTTGATGATGGGTCATCATCATTATCAAAAAGCTGTAGAATATGAATTTTAAGCAAATGTTACACAGATAAAAACATAATTCTTGTCCTGGAGATGATGTTTCAGTCTCTTTTTTTTCTAAGTAAATAATATCAAATGAGAACACTATACGCAATTCAGACAATAATCTTCAATTTTGCATTAGTTTACTCAAAATGTTTATAATGACCTTAATGATCTCTACTTTCATGACGCTTCTAAATTTATTTTTAATACTGCATTTTAATGCATTATTTCCTGTTTTGTGATTCTAAAAATCAGGGTAGAATGTTTAAACATAATTAATATTAATGAGCAGCATCATTGTCCTATGTGTTAAATAATTCAGAAAAGGGACAAAGAATCAAATGAGATAAGCTACATTAGTTGTCTATATTGGCAAAAACTTTAGCTGAATTGGAGAACGCTTAGAGAAAGAAGCTTACCCCAGAACATTACGATTTGAATATATTTTGGAAGACAGTGGGGAAAACACAATTAAAAAACCCACTTACTTGAGGTTTTAAAACATTTTCTGACATTTTAGAACAGACTGAAGAAATTTGGTAACAATCAAAAATGTGTTTTATTACATACAAGTATCTAAAGATGTGGCACACCTTAGTTGCACAGGAATGAAAGGGAAAGAAATAAAACTCAGCAGTATGACTTTGTCATCCCCAATTCTCTAGAGGGAAATATTAATTTTAAAATACAAACTACATTTCAATATTATATTTTATTATGTCTTTTTTCTAGTATAGTAAAAATTGAGCAAGAATGTTATGTTTTATGAGGCAAGAATTAAGCACAGATAATTCAAATTACAGAGAATGATTTTAAAATGATTTTATTACCATCATGGAAAGGATTTTTTCATAGCTCAGAGGATGTGAGCAGAAGGACAATGATTAATTCTTACTTCCTCCATAAAGCAGGAAGATATTTAAGTAAAAATATAATTGTTGCACAATTAGGCTGGAAACTCTTTGGAACGGCTTGGTTTGTCTAAGCACTGTGATAACTGCACAATATTTTTTATATCTTTGTCTATGAAAAATTCTTTTTGTTTTATAGTTTTATTGATTTTTCTTCTCAAGAATTTATCATTTTTTTTAGATTTGCCTATTTATCAGACACTTCATGATTATATGAAGGCAGCAGATCTTAAGAGATGATACAGAAATATTTTATTTTTATACATGGATCAGGATAATTTTCACTACTTTTTAAAATCCTCTGATTAGGTTCTAGAATATTAGAGATAATGCATATTTAATTTTTTGGTTGCATTAAGCATATGTTAAATTCAAAAGGAAGTTATTTAGGTATGATTTTACAATAGTAAGAAAATACATGGATACATGCAATTATGTGAGTGGGATTTTGAAAAATTAAAAGCAAAACGTGTGATTTTTTTCAACTGTTATTGCAAATAGATTCTTCTTCTTATCGTACTTTTTCTGAATTAAAAAAAATCTTGCTATGATAAGCTTTTTAAAAATAATCCTAATTCATAATGGCATCTACCTTTAGCCTACAGAAGAAGAATGTTACGCCAAGTTAATAATTTTAGAAACAGTTTTGATCATGGTTTATGATTATATACATCGTGCTATCACATTAATAAAGAGTAATGATAGATTATGATCCTTTTCATGCATTTGATATACTCTCCACATATAAAATGGAATGTGTTTAATTTTTCTGCAAATTGTACATAGATGGATCTTATCCATAGGTTTAATATACCATGTTTTACATATCTCAAGTTCATAAACAAAGATCAGATTTATTTACCTGTACTGATTTTTCTTATATTCACTGCTTGGTCCATACCTGCGGTGATTGCTTTTCCACGTGAATTAATCATATTTTTAAGGACTGCAATTAAATTATCTCTGTTATGTTTCTTTGCTTATTTCTCTTTCTTGTTTGCGGTGGATATTGTCGGTTGCCATTCTTCTTTGGAGTGACCAGCCTGACTGGTATGGAAGTTCTGCTTAAGCCCCATAGTTCACATTGGATTCTTTACTCTACAGCAGGGGTGTCAAATTCAAGGCCCAGGGATGGATCTGGCTTGTTGGATGCTTAGATCTGGCCCGCAGGGCCAGCCTGAAAATAATGAAGGACTGGCCCGCAGTTCTTCTGCCAGAGAAAATGGGCTCCTGAGCTCCGTTTTCAGCTGTCACGGCGTCCTGCAACCCTCTGACGATGAAAACGGAGCTCAGGAGGGCCGCACCAGCATCCAGTGACATAATCTTAGCGATGCCTCCAGGAGATTGTCGAAAAACTGCATAGATAAGGAAGTTAATATGGGTCATGTGACTGCCTCCATCACCATCAAAATTGAATAAATTTCCCCCCCCCAAAAAAAAACAATTCACAAGGAAGCTCCACAGTGCCCCATAATTAGTTTGACCCAGTGAAGCCTGCCACAAATAAGTAAGAAGGAATAGTAAATAGATTGTAATAGATAACCTTTATAGAAGGAAGAGGAAGGAGGTAGTTGAGGGAGGTCTGGGAGTGGGACAACCATAGGCCCCAGAATGTAAGCCATGCTCACTCCCAAGTCTCATAGGCTCAATTACTTGTGGTTTTGGTTTCCTTAGTTTCATGTTGAAACAGAAATATGTAAAATTGTCAATTAAAAAGTCAAAATAATAGCTCTTTTAAGAATTTCAACACAGAATGGCAACTGACGTTTTTTCTGAAAGAAATCAGAAACTCAGGATTTTTGAAAGCTTTCATTAAACTGATTTTTAAATTATATTTCCATGGAAGAATAATCTAGAACAATGTTCTCATTTTTAAAGAAAACATTTTCAGACAATCACACACACACACACACACACACACACACACACACACACACACACACACACACAATTTATCTCCAGGTATTTGTCCATCCTCTGTAGAATGTTATGTTACGTCATGCTAAAATTTAACCACTTCAAACAGATTTGAGTGTATTTTTAATAGAACTAAAGGATGGACATATTCTTCTAAATTACCTTGATAGTAAATATGCATATTGACTGCCACTGAAGTCACGATGTATGTGTGAATTAATGGCCTTAACAGGGCGAGATCCAATCGCAGGTCATGAAACAAATATAAATATAAATACAACAGAGAGAGGGAGAGAAGTTTCTCTATTGCTACATTTAAGAAAATAACAATGACATGCCATCAAAAACCAATGAGATGAAGCAAATTCTACTTTAAGCAAAATGGAAAAGATACAGGGAATGTGCAGTTTAGACTCCCGGGGGAGACAAAAAGTTTATTCACTACTTGGCTCAACTCACAAGCACAATTAAATTGATAAACCATGATTTATTGGTTTAAGATTAATATATTGACATGCTCTCTCTTTGTACCTGCCTTTTCTTCCTGATTTCAGACTACTTATAGTAGAAAAACTACCATGACTTCCTTATGAAGTCTAAACTATAAATGTATGATGGAACTGTTTCCTAGAAACCAGGATACATTTTCGGTGGAAAGAAAGGAACCAATGCATTGAGTGAATTCTGGCTGCAGAGGTAGCTCGGCACCATCAAACCGTATGTGGCTTTGCAGATTGAAATGAACATTTGGAACTGTACCCAGAAGCAAATGAGAAGTCTTGGTGAAATGTGCTCCTGGAAGTGACAGCCAATCCGAAACTGGACTGTTGCAAACGTAATGCAAATGTCTCCATCAGTGGTGAAATTCAATTTTTTTTCTCTACCTGTTCTGTGGGCGTGGCTTGGTGGGCGAGGTGTCGCTTGGTGGGCGTGGCTTGGTGGGCATGGCAGGGGAAGGATACTGCAAAATCTCCATTCCTACCCCACTCTGGGGCCAGCCAGAGGTGGCATTTGCCAGTTCTCCAAACTACTCAAAATTTCCGCTACCGGTTCTCTGAACTACTCAAAATTTCCACTACCAGTTCTCCAGAACCTGCTGGATTTCACCTCCACTCCCGAACAAAAACAAGGGAGGCCCATCATACATAAAACATTTCTCCTCCTTAATCAAATAATGGATAAGCGCTTACTTTGAAAGTTGCTTTTCGGCATCCGCACAGAGTTCCAAAAGGCCCATCAGCACAGCGGACACGTCCATATAAGGCTCCCACACTGTAAAACCTCTTCCTATGAGGTCAATGGCAGTTCTTCGAATGGTGCTGTGAGGAGGAAGCTTTGGACTGGGAGGTTGCAGCAGGAGATAGGTCAAAGCTTTGCCTGCCGAACGAGACATGTTAGAAAGCCAGAGTTAGGAAAACAAGATCTAAATGTGGGATATTTATGTTCTGGGTAGATTGGAAGCTTATGGGCTTCCTGGTTAAGAGTTCCTCTATTCATTTCGCAAACTTGGTCCAAGAGTAAAAATGCAGCTCAGCTAAGAATGTTTGTACGTATGTATTATGTATATGTGTGTGTGCATGTGTGTATGTACGTAGGAGTAAAAATAATGGAAAGCAATTCCTTCTTATACCCCATGTGCCATGTGTTGCAATAAGCTATATGTACAGTCATTTGCATTGTGGGAGATGGTGATGTTATCTGTATAAAGGTAAAGGTAGCAGTTAGCAATAGCAATAGCAGTTAGACTTATATATCGCTTCATAGGGCTTTCAGCCCTCTCTAAGCGGTTTACAGAGTCAGCATACTGCCCCCAACAACAATCCAGGTCCTCATTTTACCCACCTCGGAAGGATTGAAGGCTGAGTCAACCCTGAGCCAGTGAGATTTGAACAGCCGAACTGCAGTCAGCTGAAGTAGCCTGCAGTGCTGCATTTAACCACTGCGCCACCTCGGCTCTTTTTAAAGGTTCCCCTCGCATATATGTGCTAGTCACACATATATGCTAGTCTTTCCCAACTCTAGGGAGCAGTTCTCATCTCCGCTTCATAGCTGAAGAGCCAGTGCTGTCCGAAGACCTCTCCATGGTCATATGGCTGGCATGACTAATTGGCAAAGGCGCACGGAACGCTGTTACCTTCCCACAAAGGTGGTTCCTATTTTTCTACTTGCATTTTTATATGCTTTAGAACTGCCAGGTTGGCAGAAGCTGGGACAAGTAACGGGAGCTCACTCCGTTATGTGGCACTAGGGACTCGAACTGCCGACCCTTCTGATCAGCAAGCTCAGTGTCTTAGCCACTGAGCCACCATGTCCCTTATATATCCATATAGTCATGCCCTATTTTGGTGATTCTATGGGCCAGGTCTCCCCACATATTCCAATTTTGCACTGCTTTGTTGATTTTTCTATGCTCTGGCTGGTGTCAGCTTTGATGATGTCCAGACATCGTGCTCTTTGGTGACCTGTTTTCCTTTTACAGCTAACTCTTCCAAATATAATTGTGAGAGAGAAAGGATGCTAATTCACAACATATTAATTCCTGTATAAAATTCAGCTTTACCTTCCTCCACCCTAGGACCCTTAGAATGTGTAGAATTAAAAATCACATAATCCATGATTTTAGGATTAGAATTCAAGGTCTCTGTCAATCAAATGGAAGGAAGCTTAATTAGTTTTCATTTAAGAAGGGGGAGAGAGCGAGCTTGAGATAAAATGGCAAGCGGAAGGCTAAATCTGAGATTTATTTTAACCTGACTTTTATTTGCTGTATGAAAGTGCTGGGAGTCAGAAAGTTTTGCTTACCTACTGAAAATAACATATACCACCTATTCTGGCCACTTCCGATTTAAAAATTCTTTTCACACGATTGGAAAATCTTTAGAGCAAATTAATAAAAATCTCAGGAGAATGTAAACAAGGGTGCCCTTATAGACAGGGCTGTTCAATTTTTTGTTAAAAGAATTAAATAAGGTAGTCCTAATCCATTATCCATCTCTAAACTCAATTTTCTTTCTCTGCTAATTTATCACACACAAAAAAGTTCACTTGTGGAAGGCAAAAGTGGGCACAATTACTTTACTTTTTTTTTGTTATTTTACTGTTTATGATGTTTGATTTTATGTCATTGTTGTGAATTGCCCAGAGTTGTGGTTTTAAGATAGCCAGACAAACAAACCTTTTAAACAGATAAATAAATAAATAAATAATCAAAATTTAATAGTCTATGACTTAATGGCTGTCATGTAAATGTGGGGAGTTACAAACTGGTAGAGAGTGGCCCCTAATAAAGCCTTCCTGCCCCACCCCCCATTCTTCTTCCCTAAAAAGTTGTAGCAATTGTGGCTGGGACCCCAAGTATCCCATGGGTACCTTCCTGTATCTGAAATGCTTCAGAAAATTAAGCAACTTCTACATAAAAAGTAGAGTAGAATTTTTATTTCAAGATCTCAAATCAACTCTTATACCAGTTACTACTTATCAATAGGGACTAACTAGAAAACGCACATTAAAATAGCAATAGCAGCAATAGCAATAGCAGTAGACTTATATACCGCTTCATAGGCCTTTCAGGCCTCTCTAAGCGGTTTACAAAGAGTCAGCATATTGCCCCCAACAATCTGGGTCCTCATTTTACCCACCTCGGAAGGATGGAAGGCTGAGTCAACCCTGAGCCGGTGAGATTTGAACCGCTGACCTGCTGATCTAGCAGTAGCCTGCAGTGCTGCATTTAACCACTGCGCCACCTTGGCTCTTGGTTTCAACACCTCGTCATACAGTTTAAACTTGTCCAGTCATGGGGAAGGCTCTGATGAGTGCTCTGCATTGAAGGCAGAGATGGGGCCAGGTCCGTCTGACAGTTATCAGCTGCCTCCGAAGTCCGACATCAGTGTGGCAGACAAACAGTGGAGCCTGTTCCCAGTGTGCGCATGCGCAGAGTTGCCAGATGAAGGGAACAGCTAAGGAACAAGGGTCAACTTGGGAGTAAGGTCACAGGTGGCTGATGAATGGGCCCTCCCGTAGGGAATAAAAGAGGAGTGAAAGAGGAGGGGTGTTTGCAGGAGACAGTTAGTTCATTCCTGCATTCTTGTCGAGTATTGCGGTGTCTGAAAGATATCGGCTTGGCCACTCTCCAAGCCTGATAAAGGTCCGTAATTGTGAACTGTTTTGAAAGACTGTGGGAGAGGAAAGACTTTGCTGGAGAGGAATTCACTGTAAATTAAATAAAAGGGGTTTATAGGGACGAGGACTCAGTTTAGTGCTGCTGAGGAAGCTTAGGTCAGAACACGTAAGTCACTTTTTTCAATGCAGTTATAACTTTGAAAGGTCACTAAGTGAGCTGTGGTAAGTTGAGGAACGCCTGTATTTGTTCTTTGACAAAACAACAACAACAACAACATTCCTATTGTCCGTTTTGAAGCAGCAACATATAAAAAACTAACCGACCCAAATTGGAGCTTGCAATATAAAAAGCATGCCAATTATGAACATGGAGGTTTTTAAAAAGCCCTTTCGTTGCTTCGTCATGCTGCTTATTCTACCACTGACTGGTAATCTATAATTAATATAGATTAAACATTTAGGAGAACATTCTTGTACACCATACATTTTTTGGATTTCTTTTTAGAAGTAGGTTACAAGAATACCTTTAACAACGTAAATGATGGTTTGAGTCTTCTTCACAGCACTGTTCAATTGGTTTTTGTTTTTTTTGTTTTTTGCTGGCCTCTAATTGCCCTTAAAGTGCCTGAGGCTTTGAGCATATTATCTAAGATGGAATTATATAGAAGCATTAGTATAAAAATTAGGGTCATTTTGAGTTTCTGAAACTGTTAGAATGGTGAGATAAAACAGTCAGCATCATTGGCATCCTTCCCCCCTAGCTAAAGGGCTAGGCTGATGTTTGGTTTAAACCAGAGGTGGTATTCAGCCAGTTCGGACCGGTTCAGACAAACCAATAGTGGAAAGGAGTAGTAGTTCGGAGAACCAGCAAATACCAACTCTGGTTGGCCCCACCCTCCCGCCCCCTTAGTTCCCTGTCCTATATTCCCTTGTTTTTTTAGCTCAGCTGATTTGCACAGGAGAGTGGATTGCTGTGCCTAAGCTGAGCTAAAACACAGCTCAGCTCACTAGTGCTGATATTGAGGATGGTCTTTGAGTGCTGCATGCATGCGCGAAGCACAAGCGTGTGTGCGAAGTGCGCTCTCAAAGAACAGGTAGGAAAAGATTTGGAATCTCACCACTGGCTTAAACAAACAAACAAACCAAGTATCTTTCAAGATGCAAATTTCAATACCAAGAACTCTCATCAATTAAAAATTTTACATACTGTTTTTATATGATGTGACTTCCAAGTCCTTTAACCCCCCCCCCATGCTTCCAGGTTGAAAGGATTTGCCATCACCGTTGCCTAGGGGGTCGCCCACTTGGAGGCTCCTTTCGCATCCCTGTGAGATTGACCACCAAAGTGGTACCCATGGCTTTACACCTACCCTCAGATTACAATGGAGGGAAAATGTTTGACTGAGATTCTCAGACATCTAGGCCATGCTTGTCCCAGAGGTGCTTTTTCAGAAGGCAACTAGACTTTCTGGTTTTTCTTTGAAGACATTTCACTTCTCATCCAAGAAGCTTCTTCAGCTTTGTCTGGATGGTAGAGAGTTCCCATTCCCCACCATCCAGTCAGAGCTGAAGAAGCTTCTTGGATGAGAAGCAAATCATCTTCAAAGAAAAACCAGAAAGTCTTCAAAAAGCACCTACTTGCAATTGTCCACTTACAAACTGCTGGATCAGCAGGAGCTGAGTGTATGGCAGGAGCTCACAGAAATGGGACTTGAACACGGGCTTGCTGATTGTCAACCCAGTGTTTTAACCTCATGAGTCTTTGCAATTTAAAAGATTGTTCTCTCCCTCTCCTACTGCTCTCCCCCAAGCCACAAAACACACACACACAAAAGATAATTACAATACACCACAAAATTTCCTCCAACATGAATTTCCTATCCATAGTACAAGCTGAGCCATGGCCAAAGTCCAATTTCAAATTTCAACTGCAGGAGCACCTTTCTCTTTTGAAATAGTTTGAATCCCAGTCAAGAATAGTATTCTGGGAGACTGTGAAGACCTAGCTTTCTAGGAGAATATGTAGGGGGAATGGAACAATTGTTCCAAAATAATGGCCTTCATGAAAAAAAGTGGCTGATACCGTTGTTAGTTTTTTTTTGGAGTTTACACCATCCTTTTCTAACCTTATTTACCAAATCAAAGTTTTATAAATTGTTCAATGCCAGCAATCTGGAGTGGCAACAATGTCCGTGTAAGAAATAATGAACCGAATGAGATTGTCCTTCCTGCAATAATTTCTTCCATGTTTTACTCTCCCTTCCTAATTTGGATAGTAATTGTCAAAAATTACTGGGATCCAACTTTTTACGATTTGATTTTTCAAATATTTCTGTTGCTGAAACAGAGCTGGCAGCAGATTCAGAAAATGAGAAGTTTGGGGAGGAACATGGGCCAGTCCTGGAGTCTGGGGAAGGCTCTGATGAGGGCTCTGTGTCGGAGGCAGAGAGGGGGCCAGAGCCGTACGACAGTTATCAGCTGTTGTCAGAGTCAGACATCAGTGAGGCAGATGAACAGCTGGAGCCTGTTCCCAGTGTGTATATGTGCAGAGTTGCCAGATGAAGGGAACAGTTAAAGAACAGGGGTCCACTTGGGAGTAAGACCAGATGATGAATGGCCTGTCCCAGAGGAAATAAAAGAGAAGCGAAAGGAGAATGGAGTGGAGTTTGCAGGAGACTCCTTGCCAAGAACAGCCTATATGCTCTTCAAGCCAGATAAGATGTGTGAAAATAAATTCTCCTCTGAAAGACTTTGCCGGCTGCGAATGAGCAGAATTCACTGTAAATTAATAAAAGGGTTTTTTGCCGGGATAAGGAGTTTGTTTCATGCTCTTGGGAAGCCTCGGTCAGAATAGTTTCTCTCCATGAGAAAGACAAGGAGTCCCCCCCCCCCCAACAGAGAAGTGGGAAATAAAGATTGGAAATAAAAATAAATAAAGATTGGTAGAATTGAATTAATGATGAGATGACCCAACTTGATCAAACTGACTCACCTATCATTAGGATTTGACTGGATCTTTATCGTACCTGCAAATATTTCGCGCATTCTTAAACCACGTTCTTTCCAAATAAAGCTCTCATAAAAATATTGGGTGCAATGGCCACATTTATTTATGGATTTAGAAACAGGTCACAGCTGCCTTAAAACCAACAAAATTGAGTGAGATGAATTTGGACTGCCATCAGGATAAACTGAAACACAGACCTGCTCAAATCCTGATTCATGTCTTCACAATGTTCTTAGGGACCATTATACAAAAGAAAACTAAATAATAACAACCATGTTCCAGTAGCAAAATCTGCTCTTAAGAGAATATCGCATCCAGCCCAAGTCATTTTAATGGCCTACTCAAGACTAGGTGCATAATAATGGAAGCAGATAAAAATCTTCATTTTCATCACCATCCACCACCACTGCTTTCATCTACAAGAATAAAAAGACGACTTAAGTAATTAATCATTTATTTTCTGCATCTAAGAACTGCTGTCTGAGTCAGCCAGCAGTAAGATTAGGGAGATGCTCAGCTGAAGTTGGAACTGATTGCAGTCCCTTAGAACAGAAAGATTTTATTAATGACCGTGAAATGATCAGAGAAAGTACTGAAGAGGAGACTCATAAATGGTTGTGTGTTGATTGGTTTGTTTTCAGGAAAGAGCAAGTAGAAACCTGCAGAATGTTAGGGGGATACATGAATTGTTAGATCTTATAGAAGCATCATGAGGATTTTCTATTTAGCTCAGTCTTTGCAGATTATGCTAGCAGCTGTAACCAGACACAATTTTTTAAAGCATTTAGAATGGAATGGAATGGAATAGAATAGAATTCTGTATTGGCCAAGTGTGATTGGAATTTGTCTTCGGTGCCTAAGCTCTCAGTGTACATAAAAGATATAAGTGATAAACATGATCACAGTCATCATAAATACATTCATCATGAATCATGAGATACAACAGTGATAGTCATAGCATACTAAAAAGCAATCAAAATCATATTAGGAAACTAAATAAAATAGTATGAATCGTAAAGATACAAGCAACAAGGTTATAATCATTTAGATATGATGTAAATCAATCCTTTATTCTCTACTTTCTTTTCTCAGTATACACATGTGGGTTTTACAAATGGGGCTCTCTAGAAGCTCAAAAATAACCTTTAATTTGTAACTGTTTCCGTCTTGTCTAGTTTTCCTGGAGACATCTACATTGGGCTTCCATTCTCTAACAGACCTCATGGTAATCCAAACTTGGTTATTCCCATTGAGGTTTCATGGATGCCAATTGGTTCTGCTCTATATCTCCATGAAGAAATGGGATGGATAAAGCACTTTTCTTATGTTTGGCTTTCCACAGATAACAAAGCACAGCCCACGTTTTCATTTACTTCACCGGCATTAATACCGGGTTAGGCTGAGTGAGTGGAAGTCTTCTAATCCTTACTGTGTTACTTCATCAGCTCTCAGCCTGTTAAATGCAAAATTAATTTGGTCTACTTTTTCGCACTTCTTCCTTTCCTCTCCACCCCATCTCTTTTAAACAGAGGGGTAACCTCTACGTAATGCAAGGCCTCTCTGCCATTTCCATTTCCATCTCCAAATTATAATATTATGGCTACTCAAATTGTGATAATGAATCTTGTCGTGGATTACTTTCATTTTCAAATGAAGCCCATTGAAATGATGAACTGCAGCAATCATCCATTAGTAAAATGTGAATGTTGGGCTAAACAAGTAACTTTCCTAGATAAATGTAATTGATCATTACTGTGATTCTATTATACAGTATGCTTTTTAAAATATCATTCATTTAGCTACTTATTGCTGTGGTTGAGACAAAGTATTGATTTTTATGTGTTTTCCCCCCACTTTCTCTTACAGGCAGTTCTCAAAGCTCAGCTCCTTATTTTTATTTTTATTTATTTTTTTTGTTTACTGAACAAACTGCCTGCCATATTTTAGTAGCTGAGAGGGAAGCTGGCCAATCAAAAAATCTGGCCAAATTTAACCTATGGGAAACTTGGCTAATTTTCCAAAAGAACAAGAAACGGTGTCTTTGAATTCCATACCAAATCAGCATTTTCATTTTTGAAATACCCCTCTACCAAACGGCTACTGGTGAAGTAAAGGAAGCCTGGCTTTGAAACGTACGAACAAACACCAACTCCGTACCGGCACACTGAATATTTCTCCTTGTCAACATTTATCTTGTTTAAACTGAGCTGGGAGGGAAGGAAGGGAGAGGGGGGGAAAAAAGGTGAACTAAACAAAAGTCACTCTACTCTGCTGCCCACTTCTCAGCTTTGGACATCTTTGTTTAAGCTTTGACTTGGCTTAAATGAACGAATTAATATTGACAAAAACATCAACTAAGCTAATGAGTTGTTAGTTAAGGCAATAAACATGTCACATTAGAGTCAGTGCAGTGAAGAGGTAATTAGCCCCAGAAAAGCTCCATTGCGATCCTTTGCTCTTAACCTTTGAGTCCATTATCTAGTGTTAAAATAGCAGCCTCCATGCCAGTACAATCCACCAAGGCACATCAGCCTTGGTACAGTAGCCAAGGACTGCATTAGCAAGGATGCACAGGGACTGGCGCCCTTCGTTTTTTTTTACCCAGGTTTTATTAACAAGTTTATTATCGTAGCTCGATATAAATTGCAATAAGGCTACAGATGTTGGCAGATCTGGAAAAGAGAAAAGAATGGCAGGGAAATGACAAGGGAAAAGTTTCTGCATACACACACTCTGGATAAGCAGATGAGTAAGAATTTTGAGAAGAGTCATTATTTTTCTCATTGGAGAAAGAGTCAGATTTTCTACGTGAAAGGAGGGTATTTGGGTGAGAACAAATAGAACCATATTGAAACTCTTACTGAAAGAGTATATAAAAACAGCAGAAGTATAAAGAAGACTTAAACAGAAATACAACATTAAAGATAAAACGTTTCCTATGTTTCTTTTACACAGATTATTTCAATTTTTTGTAGATTAGTTAGAATTAGAGAATAGATATGAATTTGCTAATTTTGATTGCAACACAGAACCTTCACAATGAGTCATTTCAATCGGCTAATTTTTTTTAGCAAGTCCTTTGCATCTTACATAAAAATATATGACTTTTACAGCAATACTGCTGAGAAGGTCAGACAATTTTAATATTTATATCTTATTTGAACTCTGATAGATTTACCAAGATGTCACCCGGAGGCCTTAATGTCTTTGTCAATGAAATTGCTAAAATAGTAGGGCAGGTTTCACTACTTTAACCGTTTTATTAAAGAGGTCTAAGATCTTATTCTAATTTACCCGTTAGTTTTTATGCCACTGCTATAAAAAAGTGCAAAGGTTTTAAAGGTGGCTTTCTCATCTATGCTAACAGACACTTCAGACAAATGGTTATCCAACATCTTCTTAAAGACTTCCAGTGTTGGGGCATTCACAACTTCTGGAGGCAAGTTGTTTCACTGATTAATTGTTCTAACTGTCAGGAAATTTCTCCTTAGTTCTAAGTTGCTTCTCTCCTTCATTAGTTTCCACCCATTGTCCTCCCACTCAGGTGTTTTGGAGAATAGCTTGACTCCCTCTTCTTTGTGGCAACCACTGAGATATTGGAACGCTGCTATCATGTCTCCCCTAGTCCTTCTTTTCATTAAACTAGACATATCCAATTCCTGCAACCGTTCTTTATGCTTTAGCCTCCAGTCTTCTAATCCTCTTTGTTGCTCTTCTCTGCACTCTTTCTAGAGTCTCAACATCTTTTTTACATCATGGCGACCAAAACTGAATGCAGTATTCCAAGTGTGGCCTTATCAAGGCATTATAAAGTGGTATTAACACGTGTTAATTCTTGCTTCTATCCTAGAATAGACATATTGATTCTATCTAGAATTTTCAGACATATTCTAGAAGTATTCCTTACATTTCACAATTCCTTTGTTGACATGGTATTAGTACAAATATGATTGAAAGCATTTGTTTCTCAATATATGGTACACTGGAAATCAACATTTAGGATTCCTTTTCTCCCATAAGACTAAGATGCCCAACGCAACAGCATCATTAGGCTCAAAGGAGTGTTTTCATTAAATACAACATATCACTGTACATTGATTGTTCTCAATAAACTCGTCAACTGCATTTCTAGAATTTCTCCCACTATTCCCTGAAAGACACGTCATTACAATTCTCTAAGTCCTAATCACTCCATCATACTAAAGAGACGAGAGATTCAATGATGCAAAAAAACAGCCCAGGAATCACTATGCTATTAAGTGGCTGCATTGACTGACACCAGAATAAGATAATTTCCCCAGCATTTGCTTAATGACTGGTAGAAGCGAGGAATGGATGAGTAGACACTGATTTTTAGTTGAACATCTTGCTTTCAAGAAACCTGAAATAAATCAATGTTTACTCATCCTCATTCTTGCTTTCAGGGTACCTGGATTTTTATATTTCTTTTTACATTTGACTATATGATGTAAGTATAAGTAAGTATCAGAACTCTTGTCAAAAATAAATATTATAAATATTGTTGACCTACAATATGGGAATTATACATTAATTTTACCATATGCTAGAATGTTAGGTAGAAATAAATAACATTCAATTGTATTTAATATAGTGCAATTAGTCTGAAATGGACATTATAGGGGACGCAAACAGAAAAGCGACTGTCTTTAATTGGCACAAAAGTCAAAAGCAGAAAATGTGAATAAAACATAAGCGGCCAGGCTGTAGGTAATATAGTTAGTCCCACCAACCAATCAAAGTTACAAGAGCACTGACAAAAAATGACTTATTATCGTTCCTCACACTTACAACCGTTGTAGCAAAATCTGGACACTTGGAAACTGGCATTTACGACTGTTGCAGTGTCCCGGGGTCATGTGATCACCTATTGTCACCTGACAAGCAAAGTCAAAGGGGAAGCCAGGTTTGCTTAACATCTGTGTTACTAACAACTGCAGTGATTCACTTAACAACTGTGGCAAGAAAGGTCATAAAATGGGGCAAAACTACTTAAATGCCTTGCTTAGCAACAGAAAGTTTGGGGGTCAATTGTGATCACAAATCGAGGACTACCAGTAAATTCTTTAGATCTCAGCACCTATTAAATGAATGTTAATTGTTAATTATGGGAAAGAAACATAGGAAATGTACTCGATGACTGGGAATTAAAACAGAAATGGGGCGTCCAATTCTGAATATGGTTTCTCTTTCTACTGAGTCAAATTATTATGTAAGTCACTGCTCAGTTATCATCATTAATGGGGATCAAGACATTGGCAGAGAAAAGCTGCAATTTTTCAGGAATGGCCCAGAGGCTTTGGAACAAGCTGTCAAGTGAGCGATATTGTTGTACTAGGCTGATTGGCAATTAGCATAGTCTGACAGATGAGGAATTTTTAAATACGGTATCTGCTAACTTTTGCAGCGTTAATTGAAATTAAACAACAACAACGCTCCCTTAGTTTTCACCATTGTCCAAATAAAGATCAAAAGGTGAAATTATGTATCCACAAACACTGTTTGAAATCCATGGCCATAGTTTGATTAAAAAAAGAGAATAACATCAATGAGAACCTCTTATCCTGAACGTTTAATGAAATAACGTCTGTGTACTTTTTTTTTTATTGCAATTGATCTCCATAGATGAAAAATAAATCAAAAGGGGAAATTAAGGCTGGTAATAAAATGCTGTAATGTAATTTTGCTGACCTGGACTGAGAGAGAAATGCAGCTATTTCATCAATAGTTCCACACAAATGCAATGGAAGGGCTCAAAAACATGTAAGAAGGGAGCAATCAACCGTTGTATGTCATATTTTATAGCGTAAGCTACACCTGGCTTTTTGGAACATTATTCTGGTATATCTTTAATCAAGCATGCAAGGATGTAGAAAGCAGCAGCGTTATTTTATATATTTCTGCTGTTGTTTTTCATGGAAAAGCCCAAATGGATAAATTTTAACGCTGTACCTAAAATACATTCAAATGAGGCCAAAATTCTAATAAAGTTGGCCTCAGAGACAGAAAAGGATTAAATCAAGCCAATCTTTTCTCTCTAACTCTAGCCTAGTTAAACTGAGCGAACAATGCCATTTTTCTTCCTCTCAAAATCTGCAGTGGGTGAATCAAATGTGAAAGCACGATCAATTCTGTTCCAAGACAGTAAATGAGCTTTAGCTCAGACTTGTTTCAATTTATAGAGAGATTCCAGCTCCACCAGTTTTTAAGTGGATTCTTAGTTCGACTATGATGCTATATTACAGTGCTATGGAAACAGTAAATAATTTTTGGGCTCAAATTTGTTTATTATCTAGAGGGTGAGAGAATCAATGTACTGTGTTTCTCAAGCAGGCACCTGATTCATTTAGAGTATTAAGAAAAGCTCGTGACCTCTAAATTTAAAGTATCATTTAACATGATTGTTGAAAAGTCAAAAGAGAATTGCAGCCTACAACATTATTTTGCAACAGGATGAATAATTTGACAGGGCGTTAAATTATTTTATTGAGTCAAATTAAGGTAAAACTTGTGTGTGCAAGTTATAGGCAAAAGGGAATGAGCACAATCCAATACCATAATTCTGTTACTAATATCAACAGAAGGAAAAGGTATATAATTCATATTTATACTCACTTTACACAGATCTTAAGCATTGCATCATGGCTAACTTCCCTGATGCTAAACCAGAATACCCATAAATATTGTAGAGCAGGGGTGTCAAACTTGATTTCATTGTGGGCCATATCAGAGTTGTGTTTGACCTCGGGGATGGGGGCCGTGTGGGTGTGGCTGAGGTAGGCGTTTTTGCTGGCGGAGGGCTACAGGAGGCCGTTATACCACAAATGGGGGCTGGGGAGGGCAGCGCACAGCCTTACCGAGCTCCGTTTTCACTGGCAGAGGCATCGTGGGCCGTTCCTTTGCTGTTCCCAGGGTGCCCCTGCAGGCCAAATCCAAGCACAGAGCCCTTGAGTTGGACACCCCTTCTGTAGAGCATGTAATAATTAATTAATGTTGACTGTTGCTGTTATCTGGTCACAACAATGTGAAATCACTAACTGCCAGTTCTTTAACTGGTGTTGGTCTGTATATGAACTGAGTTCTTTCCAAGAACCTAATATGTTGTAATATATTAACAGATGCATTAACAGATTAACAGAGTTGGGAGGGACCTTGCAAGTCATCTGGTCCAACCCGCTACCCAAGAATATGTGAGGATCCAAGCAGTTATGGCTTTTTGCTATTGACAACTGATGGAAATGTTGTCAATGCATGAATTTCCTAAGTGCTGTCCCAGGTTTTTTGGGTACGTCACTCAGTGTGCCAATAACCATGGGATCACTATGACTGGTTTAGGTCATAATCTTTCAAATTTGATCTTCATTTCTTGATACTACTATTTTATTCTTATAAATTATTTCACCTTCCAAAAATGTTTGAAGTTTAAAGGAGCATTCCTATAACTTCTGCTCTCTGGTATGCTTGCCTTCCCCTTCTATATGTTCATAGCCATCAAACCCCATTGTCAGGCTTGAAAGCCATCCATATTGATTGGGGGAGAACTAGATCTGAGTCTAACATAGTTGATAAAATGACTGGAATCTCACAGGGTTTTATTAATAATTTATTTAATCAAAATATGATTTGTTTAGCCATAGTTTATTTAAGTTAATTAATTAATGGTTTTCACTCATAAGATATAACAGAATAACAGAGAGGAAGGGCCCTTGGAGGTCTTCTAGTCCAACCCCCACTATGGCAGGAAACCCTATACCATTTTAAAACTGGAATGGCTAATGGTTTAAACTAAACAGACAGTGTTAGCACAATTAAGTTGAATAAAGAAAATAATGCTTATGTTTGGTGCATTTGAAATTCGATAAAGACTGAAATCCTGTTGGTTTCCATAATATTGGGCATATTCTACTCCACAACAAAATATATTTTACCAATTTCAAAGATGAGGACTGAATTAATATGGAGTTAGTCACGATAATAAAGGGTTGTTTATCTTGAGTTATCTATGAGTTGTGATCGTGTGTGTGTGTGTGTGTGTTATGTATACGTGTACACTTTTGAGAGCAGGCAACAGAATTTCGTTTTTAATGTGTGCTAATGTGCCCACAGTAAAAAATGACAATAAAGATTATCTATCTATCTATCTATCTATCTATCTATCTATCTATCTATCTATCTATCTATCTATCTATCTATCTATCTATCATCTATCTATCTATCTATCTATCTATCTATCTATCTATCTATCTATCTATCTATCTATCTCTATTTATCTATCTATCCATCCATCCATCCATCTATCTGGAAATTGTAATCTTTCCCAGAACTTGTAGCTTTTATAGTCACACCTCTCAAAAGTCAACATTATGATTATCCCTTGGAATTTCTATTCAATTTACTGTTAAGGGTGCTCTGTGTGACACCAATAGCAGATTCTCTGCTCATCTAGGCTATTCTTTCATCATTCATTAGAACTGTAAAAAAGTAATCTGATTATGTAGACATGCAAGAAAATCCTCAGAAGAAAAAGTCTTTAAAAAAGTCTTTTTTTCTGCATTTTTTCTGCCAAAAAAAGCAAAAGAAAATGCAGTCCTAAGCTGCATCAACAAAAGTAAACAGTAGTGTCAAATAAACGGAAGTCATTGTTCTGTCTATTTTGAATTGGTCATATCACACCAAAAATGCTGAGACCAATTCTGGAAATCACATTACAGGAAAAGCACTGACCAACTGGAATATGTCCTGTGGCAAACAACCAAAATGACAAGGAGAAAAAAAAATGAATAAGGAACTCTTGGATATGTTTAGTCTGGAGAAGTTTGTGGAAAGATATGTAAGCTTTCTTTGAGTAACTGACGGCCTGTGATGTGGAAGATAGAGCAGACGTGTTCAATATTGTTCCAGAAGGCCAAACAAGAAATAATGGATTTAAATTACAAGATGGTAGATTACATCATTCAACAATGGAACCAACTACTTTGGGAGGTAGCAGACTCTCTTTCACGGTTTAAACTGAAGCTGGAAGGCCATCTGTCATGGAAGCTGTTGCAATGAGAAGTTCTTAGGAGAAATACTATAATTTGCACTCAATTTATACTCAAGATTAAGTTTTTAATAAGTGTTCCTTTCCTTTATTTGGGATTTTTTTTGGGGGGGGGTTGTTTTGGAATTTCTTCAATTATCTAAGTAACTCTAGGTGACTTCCAAGGAAATAAGACTTTTTTTTTAAAAAAAAAAAGTTGTTTTATTTTTTTTCCTGCTTTCATTATTTTTTATAAATAATTTAGGTAGCAAGCATATCTAAGATATACCTCCTCCCTCTTCCTGTTTTCCCCACAACAATCCTGTGAGGTGGGTTGGGGGTTGGGCTGAGAGAGAGCGACTGACCCAAAATCATTCAGCAGAATGACTTTTCATGCCTAAAATGGGGCTAGAACTCAGTCTCCTGATTTTTAGCCTGGTGCCTTAATTAGTAGAAATTGAGTTATTGGACAATGTAGGGGACAATTAAAGCAATTTTAGAAACCCAAAGAATTTGACATAGAATGAACTACTTGGTGGCCTACCAGAAAAGTCCATGTTTTTTTTTTTATTATTCCTATGCTGTGAGGAATTTTGTGTTTATTGCATATCAGTCAAGATAGAAATAATCAGCAAAGTAGATTTGTGTCTTAATTTGCTAAGAAGTAACTCCCATCCCCCCAAGTGCTGGAAACAAAGGGATGCACTTGGGACCTATGAGTAAAGGACTCAGGAAGTATGTACCAATAATCCCAGCAGATTCAACCAAGCTGTGAGGAACTGCCCAGATAAAACAAACAGATATGTACTATAGAGCAGTGGTCCCCAACCTTTTTATCGCCGCGGACCAGTCAGCCTTTGATAATTTTACCGTGGCCCGCTGAGCGCGCGCAGGGGTGGGGGGGTGGGGGCGTTGTTCGCGATGACACATTGATTGTTCAGTATGGCTAGCGTAGATAGCGTAGCACAAACTGCGCCTACTCAAGGCTACGCTACTAGCGCTGTCTATGCTAGCCCTACGTAGCTGCGCAGGCGCTCTTAGGTTTTTTTCAGGAATCGGCCAGCGCTGAAGCGCTGAAAAGGAATGAGAATGGCGGCGCTGGACACAGGGGGGCGGTGGGCCGCTGGTGACATCAGAGTGCCACCAGCGGTCCAGTAACACCCCTTGTGCCAGTTAGCCCTAATTTGCATACAGAAAGAAACTATGGCCCCCGGCCGCTGCAGCGATCATGGCCCCCGGCCGCTGCGTGGCCCGGTGCCAGGTACTCCACGGCCCGGCACCGGTCCGCGGACCGGGGGTTGGGGATCACTGCTATAGAGCATATCACACTGCAGCAGTACAGAAAGATGATGTACAAATTCAAGATACCTTAGAAAATATCCTTATTTACAAGAATCTATATTATTAGAAGATGAAGTTTAAACATCATTGTAGGTGCAGGTCTTGGCATATTCGGGTCTTTTCCCGTGTAAGATTGACAGCGACGTTTTGCCGAAGTCACACTCGGCATCTTCAGGCTGGGGTTGGTGCAGTTGTGGGAGGCTAGTGCTGCCAATACCTTTGTGAATACCCTGTGGGCTGAGGACAGTCCAAATGGAAGAGGTTGGTACTGGAAGTGCTTCCCCCCATAGGAGAAACAGAGATATTTTCGGTGGTCTATGAAGATGGGGATATTCCACACACACTCCACCTATATTTATAGAAAAACGGCAGCTCCGATCATGCTTTGCTCGCACAAGCACGAAGCCAAAGGCACCAGCCTGAAGATGACGAGTGTGACCTCGTCAAAACGTCGCCAAGATACTGTCAATCTTAACACGGGAAAAGACCCTAATACGCCAAGACATATGCGTGTGTGTGTGTGTGTATGTATGCATGTATATGTATATGTATATGTATGTATGTACGTACGTACGTACATACACACACACACACACACACACACACACACACACACAGAGCAAACAGTTGTTCTTTTGCTTGAACTTATTCTTTTTGCTGCATACTCTGATGATGTCACTACATAAACTGTTCTTAAATTGTATCATGTAACATGTTTTTGTTAATCAGCTTAAATATATGCAACCGGCACGTTTGAAATTTCTTCTCCAGCCATAAAACTTGAAAAGTTCCTTACAGACCAATACAGAGGTAAGATTTGCCTTTAAGTAACAAAGAAAACCTTGGACATTTAACAGTCCCATTAAGCTGTATCGATGGCATCACCTAAATCTGAACGTTTTATTCATATTGAACATTTTATTCAGATTGAATATTTTCAAAAGTAAAACATTGTAAAAAAAATAAAGAATCTCAAAAGTCAATTTCTAGTGACTACAATTTCTGGATTATTATTTTTTTGTCAGTTTGGTCTACAATCCTGATGTCAACTCGGGAAGCTTTTTTGACCTGACCCTGACACCTGATATTTTTTGATGGTCTGTAAATCAAGTAACAACCAGGTCCAAACTTGCACAGTCTCACCAAGAATAGTCAACGCTGACTAGAAAAATACATACATACATACATACATACATACATACATACATACATACATACATACATACATACTAGCTCTGTGTGTGTGGGTTTGAGCAATTTCAACCAATCTTGGAACACAGATGACTTACTCTCTGGAAAAAAATATATTGTGGGGGTAAGACATGCCTAAGAACCCTCGGGGTGTGTGTTCTGTTAAGATATAGCCTGTTGTGCCTTAACATGGCTTCTACTGTACTGCCAAAATGGCTTCTACTGTACAGTACAGTGGAGTTGCCATTCACGGTACTCCACAAGTACTGTGTAAGTACTGGTAAGGGGAAAAATCCAACATTAGAAATTACATTTTCCTCTTATAAATAAATACCTGGGCAACGCCGGGTTATCGGCTAGTTTTATATATATATATATATATATATATATATATATATATATATATATATATATATGTGTGTGTGTGTGTGTGTGTGTGTGTGTGTGTGTGTGTGTGTGTGTGTGTGTGTGTGTGTGTGTGTGTGTGTGTATATATATATATATATATATATATATATATATATATATATATAATTTATTAATCCTTGACCATTTATTTAGTCTAAATTCAAAGTAACAATGGCACTGAAAAAAGTAACCACCCTAGCATCCCCAGGATCACATTATCAGAATTCAGGTGCTTAGCAACCAGCATTTATTTATGACCATTGTAGTATCTTGAAACTATGTCATCACCATTTGTGATCTTCCTAGTGGACTTTTGACAAGCAAAGTCAAGGGGGGGGGGGGGAAGCTGGATTTGCTTAATGGCCATGTGAGTCATTTATCAACAGCAGTGATTTGCTTAACAATTGTGGCAAAAAAGGCCATAAAATCGGGAATGACTCACTTAAAGAACCTCTTGCTTAGCAATTGAAATTCTGCTACCAATTGTGGTTGTAAGTCAAAGACTATCCGTATTTGGAAAATAAAGGGCAAAGAGGTACCAGTGGTGGCAGAAACTCTCCAGTGGTGGGATTCCAAATCTTTTCCTACCGGTTCTATGAGAGGGCACTTTGTGTGTTTGCTCATGCATGCCACAAAGACTGCCCCTGGTGTCAGCACTGATGAGCTGTGTTTTAGCTCAGCTGAAGCACGGCAATCTGCTCTGCCGCACGAATCAGCTGAGCGAAAAACAAGGGAATATAGGACAGGAAATGACGAGGGAGGGAGGGCTGGGCCAATCAGAGGTGATATTTACCGGTTCTCCAAACTATTCAAAATTTCTGCTACCAGTTCGCCTCAACTGGTCCGAACCGGCTGAATGCCACCTCTGGATGTGACCCCTAAGCTGAGAGAAGATTCAACAGATCCCACAAACAGTATCACAGCTCTCTGTCCAGAAGAGTTCAGTGGTAGCTGCAGCTAAAGAATGCTCAAACTCCCAGACCTCTGACAGGTGGCCCAAATTTTGGAAGACACATACCACACATTGGCATGAGAAGATAATTCATAGCATAGCATAGCATTAGTATAGTATTATGCTATTAATATAGTACTAGTATCGTTAGAATTAGTATATTAGTCTAGTATAAATACACTATAGTATCCGTAGTATTAATATTAGTATAGTTAGAATATAGCATAGTATAGTATTAGTGTAGTAGCAATGTAGTATTAGTAGTTAAAATTAGTATAATATTAATACAGTATAAATATAGTCTAGTATTAGTCTAGTTAGAATTAGTATAGTATAGTATTAGTATTAGTAAGTATTAGTATAGTATAGCATTACACTGCAATACAATACAATGCACTATACTGAAATGCATTGAGTGCACTACACCGAATTGTTTTATTATATTGCTTTCCTTTCTAGTTGAATTGGGCCATATTACATATATTATAAATATATGACTTAATCAACCTTTAGTGCAACAGTTGTATTAAAGTGGAGGAAAGGAAGAAAATAACTTACAGGTGTGCCTTGCCAAGGAATAGTTGGATCCCCCACTTGTTGAGCCGAAACCTTCTGGAATTTGACTAGAACTGCGTGGTCTTGTTAACAACTTCGGAGGTTCTATTTCTGCTCCAAACTCTGCTCCAATTACTCCCAGCAGAACGATGGCGGTAGCTTGCTTCCGTCTCTCTTCATATGACAGAGATATTTTTTTAATTTGTGGAAGTCCAGACAGCGTACCTGTAATACAAATGCATAAGGACAACAATGATTAAACAGCTATTTGCTTCATTAGAACTGACAGGTAGTCCCTGACTTATGACATTTCCATTGCTAAGCAAGATAGCGTATTTTTCGGAGTGTAAGACGGACCTTTTTCCCTCAAAAAAGAGCTGAAAATCTGGGTGTGTCTTATATACTGAATACAGCATTTTTTGCCTCCCCCCGCCCCCTTCGCCAAAATAGCCATGTAGAGCCTGCAGAAGGCTTTCATAGAGCTCCTGGGAGATGGAGAAGGCAGAAATGAGTGAAAAATGGGCCGTTCTTTGCTCAATTTTGCCCCCACGGCCCCAGGAGTACTTTATAAACCTCCTAAAGGTTATACATGCATTTTTTTTACAAAAAACGGGGCTGTTTTTTGCAAAAAATGGGCTGTTTTTTGCTTGTTTTGGGGGAGCCCTAACCCACCAGGAGCACTCTGCAAGCCCCCTAAAGGCTATTCATGCCTTTTTTGGGGGGAGGGAAATGGGCCCGTTTTTGCGAAAAATGAGCCATTTTGGGGAGGTTTGCAGAGTGCAAAAACCCTTTCTTTAAAAAAATGGCCTCTTCAAAACCTTATACTCTGGTGCTTCTTATACTCCGAAAAATACGGTTTTGTTTAATTTTACAACCTTTCTTGCCAGTGAATCAGTGCAGTGGACAAGTTAATAACAGGGTTGTTAAGTGAATTTGGCTTCCCCACTGATTTTGCTTGTCGCAAAAGGGGATTCCATGATCTTGGGATACTGCAACTGTCATCAATAATAGCCAATTGCCAAGCGTCTGAATTTTGATCACATGACCATGGCGATGCTGCAACGGTCGTAAGTGTGAAAAATGGTCAGAAGTCCCTTTTTTTCAGTGCCACTGTAACTTTGAACGATCACTAAATAAACTGTTGTGAGTCATGAACTACCTGTATATGTGGATGATACTACAACTTAAGCACAAATTACTTTCCAGTTACCCAAAGTAATTACCAAGGTATGTGTGGAGGTAAGGGGAGAGAAGACAAAGAGATTGCTTCAGGAATTAAACCAGCAGAGTATAACGTGTAGACAATGGGCAGTCTCTTGCTGCCTTAGAATCATACTCAAGATCTTGTGAGAATGAAGACTGCAGTGGATAGAGTTGTATCTAATGTTTTATGATGAATGTAATTTTTACAATGACTATGATAATGACCTATTACTATAGTTGTATGTACACTGAGAGCTTATGCACTGGAGACAAATTCCTTGTTTATTTAATCTTGTGGTGCAACCAGAACAATCTTGAACTAAATACACTCAAAACTGTAGAAATGGTTGTGGGGTTTAGAAGAAAACCTCCTATACTACCACCTCTTACAATACTAGACAACACAGTATCGACTGTAGAGACCTTCAGGTTTCTATGTTCTATCATATCTCAAGACTTAAAATGGACACCTAACATCAAAGACGTCATCAAAAAAGCACAACAAAGAATGTTCTTTCTGCACCAACTCAGAAAGTTCAACCTGCCCAAGGAGCTGCTGATTCAGTCTATAGAGGAATTATTAAGTCTGCCATCTGCACCTCTATACAATGGAACCTAGGGTCCCGAATGGCTCAGACCACGAACAATTTGGATGCCAACCCCAAAAAATCTGCTAAATGTTTCACTCCCGTCACAAACACATCCTCGGATGCTGAATAAACACAGCCGTGGCAATTTCTCTTTCCATGCCATTTTGTGTGTGTGCGCGGATGTGCAGTCAATAGCAATAGCAATAGCAGTAGACTTATATACCGCTTCATAGGCCTTTCAGGCCTCTCTAAGCAGTTTACAGAGAGTCAGCATATTGCCCCCAACAATCTGGGTCCTCATTTTACCCACCTCGGAAGGATGGAAGGCTGAGTCAACCCTGAGCCGGTGAGATTTGAACCGCTGACCTGCTGATCTAGCAGTAGCCTGCAGTGCTGCATTTAACCACTGCGCCACCTTGGCTCTTGGCAGTCAGTCTTGCTTTTGGTCATGATCGAATTGGGTGCTGACCAAAGTCCTGGAACGGATTACCGCAACCAAACAAGACAGATACACGCTTCAACAGATAATTAGAACTGCAGAAAAAACAATTGCTACCAACCTGCCTTCCATTGAGAACCTGTACACTGAAGGAGTCAAAAAGAGGGCTGTGAAAATATATACAGACCCCTCACATCCTGGACATGAATTGTTTCAACTTCTATCCTCAAAATGACATTATAGAGCATTGTATACTAGAACAACTAGATACAAAGGCAGATTTTCCCCAAATGCCATCACTCTGCTGAACAACTAATTCCCACAACACTGTCAAATTTTTATTAAGACTATATTACTAATTATTCTTCTCATCCTTCCTAGTACCTATCTCTTCCCACTTATGACTATAACCATGTATATTTACAATTTATATTGTTTTATTTGTTTCCTAGTATGATTTAATTGCTTATTAATAACCTATGACTATCACTAAGTGTTGTATCTTACAATTCTTGATGTTTTTCCTTATGTACCCTGAGAGCATATGCACCAAAGACAAATTCCTTATGTGTCCAATCACACTTGGCCAATAAAGAATTCCATTCCATTCCATTCAATTCTATTCCTATCCTATTCTCACTTGGCCAGGAAAGAATTCTAATTCTAAAATAGCTCATGACCCCACAAAGGATTCTATAACCCTTTTGCTTTCCCTTTAAAAAAACAAACAAACTATGTTAAGCCTAATTTCCAACATTTGTGATTTCTCTACCAGAAATTGGAAGGAAAGGATGCTTCTGATTTTCAGAATTTATGGTCAGAGGGGTTAGGGCAGTGGTGGGTTTCAGGCTGTACGCCCTAGTACAGGCGTACCGGAGCCTGCCCGGAGCCCCGGGTACCGTTCTGGTACGGTACTCTGGAGGGCCCACCTGCCCGCCCGAGCTCCTTACAGGTCCTTTGAAGCCTTCGGTGCTTCCGTGCATGCTGCATATAGCGTCTGCACAATGGTCTGCTGAGCAGCTGGAGCGTTGCAGAGGCTTGCGGAAGCGTTGCTGGCAGCTACAATGTATGCGCACGCTGTGCGTGTCTATGTGGGCAAAGCCGGGCCCGTTCCAACCGTACTGATTGGAACGGGATCCGGAACCCACCACTGGGTTAGGGTTAAGGCGCATAAAAGAGGTTCAAAAGTTGCACGTGCCCCAGGTCCAAAATAGCCGACCCTTCTTGTAGCAGAATAACACTGTCAGTTCTTTGCTTCGAGATCCTGGTTTCAAAATTAACTTGAAAACTGTACTGAAGAGAAACTTATATTTCCATCCATTTGCCAAAAATCCATTTTCAGTATATTTTCATCAGCTTTAATGGAAAAAAAAAAACCTCAAGCCCCCATTTCTTCCTGCTGCATTGTGATGTCAAATCTGAGGGAAGTCAGAAAACGGCCCTTGCTTCCCTGAAAGAATTGCCAACAGCAGCAGATTAAAAAACAAAAAACCTGTGAATTAACAGGAAAAAGCATCTGCTGTGGCTTTATCAAACTGTGGCAATCCCCACCCCTTTTCTGTTTCCCTTGAAAAGACAAGCATTCAAATGTTGGTTTATGAGGGGCGGTGGGGGGATAAAAAAAACCCTGGTTCCTAGTTTTTAGTTCTAGCACTGGCAGTGTGAGTGCATTATACACCGAGAAACGGATGGGAGGGTGATCTTTTAAGGAGGAAAGTGCTAAGAAAAATCAATAGTTACCTTCTACCAGAGAAGAATGAAGACGGGGATCTACGCTAAGTGTTGCATAACCATTTTAATCATCATCCATTTGTATATATGATCTCCACAGCAGAATGCAACCTATACTGCACGGGGGGGGGGGGGAGGTGGGAGAGAGGAAGGCTTTGCCTATATTAATTTTCTGTCTGGAAGAAAAGTCTGCTTTCCTCCCCCCTCCCTCGCGCGCAGCCCCCCCCCACTTCCCCCCCACCCCAAGAAGCACGCTCCATAACAATAGTTCAAAGGAAAGCTCCATTCTGCAGTTGCAGTGATTGTTCTGTCAGCTGACTTCTGCAGAAGGGAATTGCTAACTGCTGCCAAGCTCCTTAGCTGACAAATGAATGATCACAGCTCCATCTATTTTCACTGTGGCTGCCTCCTAGCCCAGGTGCTCAGACACAGAGCCCCGGTGTGACATCTCAGATCAAGATGAATTGGCGCAAACTCCTGATCCAAGATTGTTTTATACCATTTAATTTAGTTTCTTCCCCTGCTCGGATGAGCACAGCTCTGGTTATGGATTTCTATTCTAATGTACTGAAGCAGGCACTGAAAGAAGCCAATGAAGCAGATGCTGGAACTGGAGACTGCAGGGATACTGATCAATAGAGGAGGCTTTGACCCCAGCCGCTCAGCCTCTGCAATGGTCACTGTGGAAAGAAAAGAAAAAGGGAGGGGAGGGAGCCCCACACTTGGGCTGCTTCCAGGAGGAAATTAAACAACGGGGGACTCTTGGCAAACTCCCACCTCCCACCCCCCTCCAAAAAACAGAAAGCAAAACTCTGGCTGATCTTCCTTTTGTTCGACTCAAGCCACCTCCAGTTAACCCTTAGGAGACAATATTGTCCAGATATTCCACTGTGTCCAGATATCTCACGCCAAAATCAGCTTGCCTATCCTATTTGCTTCACTTAAGAAAGAAGGTATTATTACTATTACTATTATTATTTTTAAATCAACTATGGATCTTCTTTGAACGTACAAATGTTTCATTTATTTATTAGATTTGTATCGCCACCCGCCTTGCAAAATGGGACTCCCGAGTGCTGTTCGAACATATTGTTAACAATTAAAACCAGAAAACAGACGAACGTAAATACGGTTGATTTGTTTATGAAAATAATCACTTCGCTGTCAAAAGATTGCCGTTTGTTTTAACAACATATTTGCCTTTCAGATTAGCACTAATCAAAGCCCAACACACCAACCGCCCTTTTTGCAAAACACTTTTTAGTTTATTTATTTAAGATTTAGATCCTGTCCTTCCACCCTCGGGTTTTCAGTATGGTTTCCAAAATTAAAATAATATTAAAGCATTAAATTATTACCAAAATATGAACATGCTGATGATTTCGGAAACATTTTAAGTCAAATGTTAGTGAGCTACTCAAGTTTTGGGGAATGCCAGGGTATTTAGACTTTTCTAAAAATCCAAGAGGAGAAATTTCTTTCTCACAGAAATTGGATTTTTTTTTTTTAAAAAAACCTGCTATTGATGGATAGATAAACTTGTACAGCCAGGGCCATCAAAACGCCTTCCCAGCTGTCATGTGCTTGTTACTGGGTCAGAAATCCAGATTTAAAGCTATGTAGGATTATGTAGGATGGAGCACCAGCACTTTAAAATGGGCTGGGTGTATCTTGAGTGCGGACAGAGTATATGAGTAGTAGGAATGTTGCACCTCTTCCACAAACTATACTGTTTTTATTTTTATTGCAGTAACGCAGGGGTCCCCAAACTTGGCAACTTTAAGACTTGTGGACTTCAACTCCTAGAATTCTCCAGCTGGCTGGAGAATTTTGGGAGTTGAAGCCCTCAAGTCTTAAAGTTGCCAAGTTTGAAGACCTCTGCTGTCATGTAAAAGAAAAAAGGAGAGGGGAATAAAAACATACAGCACACAGAAAATGATTTCTTCCTCCAAATAACCAAAGTAGAGAGAGAGAGAGAGAGAGAGAGAGAGAGAGAGAGAGAGAGAGAGAGAGAGAGAGAGAGAGAGAGAGAGAGAGAGAGAGAGAGAGAAGAAAAACCTAAGAAAACAGAATACAGATATAAATGACAAAAGATATGTAAAACTGGTTAAGTTCTTAAATGACAAATTACACCTTGCCCACATGGAATCATATTGATCAATCTCTCCATTAGAATGACAGACGGACAGTTCAAAGCGGGAGAGCGTTTCTGAAATCTAGGCTTTTAAGTCTAGAGTAATCATTTCTGTCCTAAAAGCCCATACACCACTGTGGCCATTCTAGTTGTTTTTTTTCCAAATGGTCTTCAAGGGCAAGATCCACACAGCATGCATTGCAGTAATCCAATCAAAAGGTTACCGGAGCATGTACTGCTGAGATCAGGCTATCTCTAGCTAAAAATGGTTTTACAAAACCGTCTTGGAACTGCTCAGTGTTGTAAACAGGAGATAGGGGTGTTGAGGGAAGGCTGTTCAGTTTAATCGTAGATGGTCTTTTTGACCCCTCTTTCAAACTAGTGGCCCCTCTGTCCAAAATGTGGACTTCTCTGTTCCAAAAAGATTCCACACCCATTTGCACTCCGATTCAGGTGACCATGAGGGCACATGATAAACACCCAAGTGGCCTCAATGACTCTCAAAGTGCTAACAGCCAGATTACTGTAAGGAATATAAGCCCTTCGATTCCCTTCCATCATTCAGGCAGAACTAAAGACGCTTCTTGGATGAGAAGTGGAACATCTTCAAGGAAAAACAAAAAACAAAGAGAGTCCCGTTATGTTCTGAAACCACCTTTGGGACAAGTTGACTCATCAATTGATGTTATGCATAAGTGCTGCCGGTCACTAGAGCCACAAATGTCACAGGCATCCAATTTTGTATCTGGTTTGTAAGGGGAATATCACCCCATACGGCATTGGTTTAATCTCAGTTCCAGATCTCACGAGAGTATCTTCTTGGGATTCAGTCTAAAATCTCATCTACATTGCCACAACCTGTAAGCACTAATCCAGTAGTTCGATTGCCTCTTCCTATTTGGTGAAAAAAAGGAAACAAACTTGACTCTTGCCTGTATTTGATAATGTATCAGGCCAAACTTCCAAATGATGTCTACCAAAAGCTTCAAAAAGATATTCAATAGCATCAGATACCAGAGTGAACCTTCTGGAACCTTAAAGGCTGCCACGATGGATGAACAAAAGTTTCCCAATATTGTAAAGGTACAGGTAAAGGTTCCCCTCACACACAAGTGCTAGTTGTGCTCGACTCTAGGGGGCAGTGCTCATCTCCCTTTCAAAGCCAAAGAGCCAGCGCTGTTCGAAGACGTCTCCGTGATCATGTGGTCGGCATGACTCAAAGCCGAAGGTGCACAGAACACTGTTATCTTCCCACCGAAGGTAGTTCCTATTTTTTCTACTTGCATTTTTACGTGTTTTCGAACTGCTAAGTTGGCAGAAGCTACTCCATTACGTAGGGATTCGAACCAGCAAACTGCCGACCTTTCTGATCGACATGCTCAACGTCTTAGCCATTGAGCCACCACGTCCCTGTCCCAGTAGTGCAGGTAGGTATAAAACCACTGTAACACAGTGTCCACTGTAAAGACAATCCAATAAGATGCCACAGTCCACAATATCAAAAATTGCTGAGAGATCAAGAAGGATCAATGGGTTAGCATTCTTCTTATGGTACATCTTCTCTGAATAGGTTGATATGATCTCCTTTCTCTGTGTTTTAGATGCGAACCACACCATTTTTTTTTGTAATTATAGGGAAAAAATGTGATATCTCCCAGATCTGTTTTAATTTTGGCATCAAGAGTGATACAGGTTTCAGCAACGTTGCCTATAAAAGGCATCATAAACTCACTGCATTGCTTCTCTGAGTTGGGGCCCAAACTGTCTGTCACATCGACCTCAGCCAGATTCCTAATTATTCTGAAAAATTCTGATGCATGGTTCATTTTGGATGCAATAGTGAAGGAAGAGTCACTTTCTTCTCAATAATTACAAAAAATGGTGTCATTGGCATCTGAAACACAGAGAAAAGTCCAGGTTTGTCACAGAGTCCCCAGTATAGCTACTGAAATTCCCCAAAATCACAGTCTTGGGATTCTCCACTACGAATAGTTCATCTCAAACAGCTCAGAGAAGATGTTGGACAATAGAATGGATAGCACACCCTTATTCAAGTAATCACATCCAGAATGCAATGTCTTGTTTTCTGGTATGGGAAATGAATTCCCAACATAATGATTGCAACATTAACCCTTCATGGTCCTCCAAACTCCAGTTCATTGGTGGACACAGGTGACTCTTCAGTCCTAGCAGGAACTACAAAATCAAATACAATGGGACCATTGGAAATCCATTGTGGTAATAAATGTGGATGTAAGAGCTCAGGTGATGCAGTGGTTAGAATGCCGTATTGCAGGCTACTTCTGCTGATCACCGGCTACCTGCAGTTTGCCAAATCAAAACTCACCAGGCTCAAGATTGACTCAGTCTTCCATCCTTCCGAGATCAGTAAAATGAGGACCCAGATTGTTGGGGGCAATTTGCTGACTCTGAAAACTGCTTAGAGAGGGCTGTAAAGCACTATGAAGTGGTATATAAATATAAGTGATTTTGCTATTATTCTGCCCATGGTTTTCTATCAGTTCTTGGCAGTACATGTCTTCAAAGCTAGTGGAGGTGTCATGGCAATGGTTCTGTCAGCAGCCACAGTTTCTAGTTCCTTTGGTTGGATACAACGGGGACATAGTATTTCCTTCACAATGTTTGTGTGGATAACCTTGAGGTCTCTTGCCAATCTCCAGTCCATTACATAGCAGCTGGTGAGATGTATGATGGACATATATTCTGATGACATATCCAACCCATCTCCAAGTGCTTGATAATCAGGATCTCAATGCTAGTGAATTCTGTGTGATCAAAAAAGGATGAAGTGGAGAATGCAGAGGTGAAATCTCCCCAGTTGTTTGATGTGTCATAGGTACGAAGTCCAGGACTCATCCAAATAGGAGAAAAGGTATAACCACAGTTCTGTAGGCTTTCAGCTTGTGGAAATACAGACTTTGTGATTACCTAGTGGTTAAGGCACTAGGCTAGAAACCAGAAGCATGCAAATCCAACTGCTGCCTCAGCAAAGAAATCCAGCTTGCAGGATTATTGGGGGAAAAACAGAAGAAAGAAGAAGCATTAAATATGTTCACCGCCTTGAGTTGCTTATAAAAAAAATAAAGGAGAGAGAGAGAGAGAGAGAGAGAGAGAGAGAGAGAGGATGGACAGATGGAGATAGATAGATGATATAGTAGATAAATTGATAGATGATACAGTAGATGATAGATAGATAGAAAGACAGACAGACAGACAGACTTACAGCGAAGCACATCCCTGAGCTAACCGGCAGTAACAGAAGCCAGAACCCATGCCTGATAGGCAGGTAGGTAGCAGTGGTGGGTCCCGGGGTCACCAACATGTGTTGGATGTATAAGGTGCGTGTCCACACAAGTGCCTGTGATGCTTCCGCAAGCCTTTGCGATGCTCCTGCTGCTCGGCGGAGCGTTGCACAGGTGCCATATGTGCCATGCGTGTAAGCGCCAAAGGCTTAAAGGACAGGTAAGGAGCTCGGGCGGGCCCTCTGGAGCACCGTACTGGAACGGTACCTGGTGCTCCAGGCAGGCTCCGATACGCCCGTACCGGCGTACCGGGGCGTACTCCCTGCAACCCACCATTGGTAGGTAGATAGATAGATAGATACACTGTTTCCATAAGAATAAGACTTTCCTGGATAATAAGATAATAACATCTTTTTGCATGCCTCCCCCATTCTGTTAACTCTGAAATAATTTCTATATTCATCCATTCTTCTCAAAGACAGAAAGATTCAGTTCTGCATGAAGAAGTAACAGAATTAAGTCTAAATTTCAAAAATAACAATTAGTATCATGATTTTTATAAATAGAATTGCTTTTGTGGGTAAGAGAGAGTTATGTGCCGGAGTGTTTTGAGTTATTGGCAGGAACGTTCTATTAATGGCAATCCTTACCAACAAATAAACCAACAGCCAAATGGAACATTTTAAAATGAAATAATGTCTATAAAAGTTGTCCTCACTATAAGTTTCATTTGTCTCATGAAAATTTGGTATTTCCTCACCGTGACGTGCCTCCGTTTAATCATGCTAAAGGGTGACACAGAGATCCATTTTCTTGACAAGACGGTTGATCACCCCATCACAGTGAGAAAATTAATAACCTCAAATAGCTGTATGTGAAAAATAGAGGCTACGCTAGGAAGTGGGAAGGTTCTTGCATTTAAGCTGCAGAGAAAGTACATTTTCTATGTGCAAAAGTAAATGGAAGTGACAGATTTCCTCATATATATATATTTTGGGCTCCTTTTTTGAAAAACAAACCATAGGTTTTGGTTCCATGATTTTTAAAACATGCCTGCTACTAAAAGAAAAGAATAGTTTCTTAGAGGAATGGGCTATAGATGTGTATCCTTTTGTTTGACATTGACATTGAGTCTTTATTGATTAGCCCTTGGGCCATATCAAAGTGCAAAGTTCCAGAAACAAATTATTACCAAAATTTGATAAAAACAATTTAAAATGGAAGTTTGATGAAATACAATTTAAAATGGAATTGGAATAAAATACGATTTAAGATAGAATTGGAATAAAATACAGCTTAAAGTGAAATTGGAATAGAATACAATAATTTAAGATATAGATAAAATATGATAAAATTATATTTCGGTGTCACCCTTACAATCTACCCCAATCAGGCCCACATATGCAGATCTCAACCGAACCATTTTGTTTAAGCACTGTGCTGTGTTAAATGTTATTTTCAGGTTCTTGCTGCACATAAGGTAAGTTGTTTAGATATGGGGATCCCAATGGATCATTGGTTTAGTATACGGACCAAGGTACCTGTCTCTCACCCCCTTATACAAACAACAATCAAATAGGCTGTGAGCCAGGTCTTCTACCTCTGCCGCTTCGCAAATGCAGAGATGCTCATTGTAGGGTATAGAATGGAATCTCCCATGTCTGTCCATTGTGTCAAACTGTTTGGATCTCGCTTGTGTAAATATCTCCCTAAGACATTTTGGCAGTTGCAATTTCAAATAGCTGTCTTCTTGAAAAGTACGTATGTATTTTACGCAGCCATTTCAAGATGTATTTCCTTTTGTTCACAAACCATTTTAAAATAAAATGGAAAAGAAACAAGTCTGTAAACAGTTTAAGCTGTGTAAAAGGCTATAAAATATTGAATATTGCCTGTGAAAAGCAGGAGGGAGGCGTAATCAGAGGTAAGGATAAATTTAACAGTTTAAAACATTTTACTAAATAACTTTAAATATGTTTAATTGGCTTTGCACAGTTGCGGTGTAAAATTAATTTTATCCTAGCTTATAATAAAGTGATTAAAAGGCATATTAAGTTCTACAGGCTTAACAGGAACAAAATCAATGCATCTGAACTGAGGCTAAAGGCTGTTTTATGGCAGATGAACTGCTCCAGATATTTCACACCAACTATTAAGGTATATAATAATGAGGTGTTATCATTTCATTAGATATTAAAAACACAAAGTTGTAAATGCCAGACCAGTTATTATAGAAATACGTTTTGTGAGTCTAAGTAGATAAGGTGTTTGGTTTCAGACCACAAAGCTTACTAATTTGGTAACTATTCAGCTTTAGTCCTGAAGAAACTGGCAATCTCATAGCAATAGCACTTAGACCTACATACCACTTCATAGTGCTTTACAGCCCTCTCTAAGCAGTTTACAGAGTCAGCATATTGCCCCCAACAATCTGGGTCCTCATTTTACCGACCTTGAAAGGATGGAAGGCTGAGTCAACCTTGAGCCTGGTGAGATTCGAACTGCCAAATTGCAGCTAGCAATCAGCTGAATTAGCCTGCAGTTCTACACTCTAACCACTGCGCCACCTTGGCACCACCTCGGCTCATAACTGCTTCTGCTGTGTTAACACCTCTGGGGGTGACTGGACACATCTGAGCCTTGTTATCTGGGAGGGGTTTGAGCCAGTCACTCTTGAGAAAGTGAACAGGAGCCTTCAAGTCAGCCACCTAATTTTGGGACGTGCCCCTCCTGACTGGTTAAGCCTTCAGGAACGTGGTACGTCCAAGCAGTGATTAATACCTTTCCAGGATGTTCCGCCTGTCTTGAAAGTGGCAGTGGTGCACCCCCTTCTTAAAGAGGCCATTCTTGAGCCCAAGAATACTAGACAACTTTCATCCAGTCTCCAATCTTCTCTTTTCAGGGAAGGCTGTTGAGTGAGTGGTCGGCACATATAGTAGCTGTAAAGGGCCCTGGATGAAGAAAATTATCGGGACCCTTTGCAGCCTGGGTATAATCCGAGACATAGCACTGGAATGGCATTGGGTTCACTTGGTGATTGGCTTTGAAGAGCTCGGGATGATGCAGTCATTCTGCCCACCCCGGACTTCTTAATGGCTTTTGAAATCACTCACCATGGTATCCTGGACCAGCTTCAAAAGTTGGGAATAGAAGGCAGTTCCCTTCATTCCTCCAACGTACGGCATGCACACTTCTCCAGGCTACTTCTGCTGACTGCTGGCTGCCAGCAGTTCAAGTCTCACTGGCTCAAGGTTGACTTAGCCTTCCATCTTCCTGAGGTCGGTAAAATGAGGATCCCAGATGGTTGAGGGCAATAGGCTGACTCTGTAAACCGCTTAGAGAGGGCTGTAAAGCACTGTGAAACAGTATATGTCTAAGTGTCATTGCTATTGGGAGGCCTTGCTCATGGTGACTTATGCCTTGGTACTTCTTATTTTGATTACTGCAATGAACTCTACATGGGGCTGCCCTTGAAGACCACCCAGAAGCTAGAACTGGTTCAGGATTGTGGTAGTTATGTAATTATGGGTACCACTAAGTTTACCCATATAACATCTCTGCTGTGTGAGTTTCGTTGGCTTTCAGTTTCCCTCCAGGTGCAATTAAAGTGCTGGTTATTCTCTTTAAAGTCCTATATGGCATAGAGCCAGGTTACCTGCAGGTCCATCTGTCCCCTAAGGACAGCTACAAAAGAATGGCAAGTGTTATGGTTTCATTCTCCTCCTCCTCCTCACCAAACACGAAACAAAGGCAAATGAAAAACACATGCAAAAATGAAAGCAGTAATGTGGAAAATGATAAGCTTTCTATCCCTATTCCGTGCATGCATTTCAATATGTTATAATGCCAAGATAGGATTGTAATGGTAAACAGATATAAACTGAATTCGGTTCACATTTGACAGACATTTTATTGCAGTCATAACCTTACCTTGGGTCTGTAAGCCTATAAAAAAATTGCTTCCCCATCATTCATTGAGCATATCAATGAAAGGGAAAAATGAAATAGACTGCAAAAATGAGGTAAGTTAGCCAGACTTAGAAAGATTTCATCAATAGACATAGAAAGAAACACGGACATCATAAAAGAAGCAGCACCATCTCCCAGGGTATTTTATAATATTTTAAAATATTGTCTGCAATCTATTTCTATATGATCTATGCATATCATCTGTATTTGTATCTATCCTGCACTTTCTAAGGACACTTTGGTAACAGAACAGAAGATTATTCATTATCTGAAGATTATTCATTATCTTGAAAGCTATAAAGGCTAAATATTAAAGGTATTGGTGATATTGCTAGATAAGATATCTAAATGTAACGGCAGAAAAGTGCTGCAGAAAAGATTGGCCAGAAGATTTCAACTCAGAAACCATGAATGAAAGACAGTATATAGATAAATCTCAATAATTTACAATGTCTATGGAATCATCCGGGTCATGGTTATCCCAAAGGTGCTTTCCCAAAAAGGCAAATAGACTTTCTTGGTTTTTGCTTGAAGATGTTTTGCTTCTCATCCAAGAAGCTTCTTCAGTTCTGACTGAATGATGGAAGGAATAGAAGGATTTACATTCCTTGAAGTCATCTGGTTGTTAGCACTCCTTCCGAAAGAGTCCACTTGAAGAGCCTCAAGGACTCTCAGAATAGTGTGCTGACAGCCAGATGACTGCAAGGAATATAAATCTTTCCACTCTCTATCATTCAGTCAGAACTGAAGAAGCTTTGAAATGTCTTCAGGCAAAAAACTAAATAAAGTATTTTTGAAAAAGCACCTTTGGGACTCAATCATTTAGGTTGTCATTCTTACGATAATGAATTGATAAAGGAATCAAATAGAAGACTGCTGCACAAGGTTAGCTTTATCAAAATGTAAATTGCTTGTATCATGATTATGATTACACCAGTGGTGGGTTTCAAAATTTTTTAGAACCACTTCTGTGGGTGTGGTCTGCTTTGTGGGAGTGGCTTGCTGGCCATGTGACCGGGTGGGAGTGGCTTGCTAGCCATGCAACTGGGTGGGAGTGGCTTGCCAGCCACGTGACTGGGTGGGCGTGGCCAGCTTGTGAAATGTGGTGAAACTCACTTAACAACACTCTTGCTTAGCAACCAAAATGTTGGCTCAGGAACTCTGGCATTTGAAGCATGCAGGTCTTAAAGCTGTCAAGTTACAAGACCCTTGGACCCTAACCCTTTAGAAAAAAAAAAAACCAGGGGTGTTCAAACTTGACAGCTTTAAGACTTGTGAACTTCAACTCCCAGAATTCCTCTTCCAGTCATGTTGGCTCAGGAACTCTGGCATTGAAGCACGCAAGTCTTAAAGCTGTCAAGTTACATGACCCTTGCATCCCTAACCCTTTAGAAAAAAAACCCAGGGGAGTTCAAACTGGACAGCTTTAAGACTTGTGGACTTCAAATCCCAGAATTCCTCCTCTCGCTCTTCATCTTGATGATGTGTGGATAGACGGGGGGGAGGGAGCTGAAACTGGTTCTAAATGGCACTGTAGATTTGTGGAACCTCTTCTATAGAAGAGGTTAGAACTGGAAGGAACCCACCCCTGGATTACATGCACAATTTCATCTATATATACTTAAAATCAGGAAATAAGTATTTCTAAATGAAATAATTAAAGGAGATATTTTTCCACGCTGTATAGTTTGAAGTCTGTTTGATCTGTCTTCTTCCTATTTCTCATAAAAGTGTAAGGTTTTGAACTTTCGGGGGGGGGGGGGAAGCACATTCCATTTCCATTTTTAACACTGATGAACTGGGAATCCTAGATATTAGCTTATCAGAGATTCAATGCATTAAGTCTACATAAAGGCATTGCTATTTGCCTTTTAATTATTTATACAGATGTAACACTATCCACTGACCTGAAGTCCTGGAAGCTTACTGCTTTGTCATCTGTGAAGTGCTAAGATTTCTGTTATGCTACTTTTTCAGATAAAACTGCACTTCGTCATTCACTGTGTGCACTTGATAAAGGACACCCCACCATAGTTACAAAAAAAATGTAACATGTACATATCAGAATGTGTGAAATACATTATTTTGTGGACGCTTGTGTCTTCTTTCCTCTATTTTGCATCACCCAGTCAATAATAAAATTAAAGAAAAAAACAGCATCAATACACGAGATGTTCGTCCTTATACACAAGATCACCCTTTCCAGAACGTTTAGAGATGATTTTATTTTAACATTTCATGTTGGTTTAATATGCTCATGGTTCCCTACTTCGGTTTGGTTCACAGTGCTATGCTCCTATTAGGAAACACTCTCTGGATGGAAATCTGATGGTCAGTTCTTCATAGTTCTATTGATGGAATGCAGGAGAGATAATTTTGATTTTTGATTTGATGGATTGGTGGATTTATTTATTTGTTTATATTTTATTTAGTTTGTCAAACATGTAGAAAGATAACGGGTATAAGTATAAACATAAATATGAACACCGTAAATGAGTACGAATAAATGGAGGCAGTAGGACAGGGATGGTAGGCACGCTGGTGCGCTTATGCACCCCCCCCCTTTACAGACCTCTTAGGAATGGGGTGAGGCCAACAGTAGACAAGTCTTTGGTTAAAATTATGGGGGTTTGGGGATGTAACAATGGAATCAGTTAGAGCATTCCAGGCATTGACCACTCTGTTGCTGAAGTTGTATTTTCTGCAATCGAGTTTGGAGTGGTTTACTTTGAGTTTGTATCTATTGTGTGCTCATGTGTTGTTATGACTGAAGCTGAAGTAGTCATTGACAGGTAGGACATTGATTTAGATTTTTTTCTCCACTGCCTTTATTACTATTATAAGTAACTCAAGGTGGTGAATATAGTATTTCTTCCTCCTCCTATTTTCCCCATAACAACAACCTAGTGAAGTGAGTTGGGCTGAGAGAGGGTGACTGGCCCATAAATCAGCCAGCTCACTTTTATGCCTAAGGCAGTACTAGAACTCAGCCTCCTGCTTTCTAGCCTAGTACTTTAACCACTAAACCATTCCCTCATATCCTTTGATAAAACTAAATAGCAACTGGAGGCTCTAGGGATTTGCTTGACTACTGCTGTGCAGAGGGACCTACTTCTGGTGAAGCAAACTTATGACTCAGTCGATAATCCAACTATATATACCAGGGAGTCAAACTTGATTTCGTTGAGTTTGACCTTGGCGGGGGAGGGGCGTGGCCAGAGCGGGCAAGGCCAGCTTGATGTCACTCCTGTCGGAGGCACCTGTGGGGGCCCGAGTTCTATCAGGGAAAATGGGTTCCCGAGCTCCATTTTCAGCTGTAACGGCCACCTGCAACCCTCCCGAGCTCCGTTTTCCCTGGAGAGGCATCGCGGACCAGTCCTTCACTTTTTCCAGGATGGCCCCGCAGGCCAGATCTAAACACCCCACAGGCCAGATCCGGCTTCCAGGCCTTGAGTTTGATACCACTGATATATACCAATACAGATTAAAAAGATTTTCTAATGTAACCATAATTTTATTTGTATTTCATTCTCTTTTGACCAACAGTCAAACATGAGCTGTGCTTTAAAACAAGCACATTTTTCTTTTTGCAAATAGCTGGAGCCACAATGTTTTCATGGTAGTTTGCAGTAACCCTATGTTTTAAAGGCACTGGTTTTTCTGCTGCAGTTGGTCCTATTCTAAGCCAATAGCATATTTAAATCCTCACCAATTAAATCAATACAGCAGCGCTCCCTTCAAGGTGAGACCAAATAAACCTGTCTGAAGCCCTGAGAAATAGACTTTGCAGTATATTTTGAGTGCTAAGTGCCTTTCAGTCCCGAGATCTGCCATTAAATAATCATTAGCCATCATTCATTCCTCCTAAAAAGCTTAACATCTCAACTTGTCCAGCATCCACTAAAGTATTAGTATAGACTACAAAGTATTCATTAGCTTGTAGGGATGTGAATACATTTCACTTTAAAAATGTACTGCACACGGAAGGAGCAGATGGAGGGTTCCGAGTTTTCATAAGCTATGAAACGAACAAGTTGCGAAGAAAAGTCCATACAAGATTTACCAAGAAAGTAATCAGAATATTAATGCTACAAATGGCAAGAGACATAAGACTGCACTATTACTGGAAAGATACAGGCTGATGCAATGAAAGCGTATAATAAAAATTAAGTTAAACTTAGTTAAATTTAGAATATTATGTATAAAATGAAGTGATAATAGTTATAGTCAAATAAATGATTAATAATGATAACAATGCATATATATATATATATATATATATATATATATATATATATATATATATATATATATATATATATAAAGATTTTTACATTTATATATATATATTAGATTTTTACATTTATTTATATATATATATAATTAGTTTGATAATATGAAACTTTATATAAACTACAAATGGAGACTATGAGAGGAGGTTTAAAAGCTTTGTTATTAAATATAACCATTTTTTATTTAGAACATGTTATAAAGATGTAATGTTATTAGATGAATTTAGGAGGATCTAATGGAATGCCATTATATAGTTTTACTTTAAATTTAGAATATTTCATATAAAAGGATGTAAAAACAATTATAGTCAAATGAAGGTTGAGGTATAATAGTAGTAATATATAAATATATTTGATTTAAAAATATGTGATTTGATATGAATTATAAGTGATGACTATGAAAGGGATGCACAGAAATTTTGTAACCAACTCACACTCTTTCTATAATTTGTAATGGAAGACGGTTTTAATGTTTTTTGTTCTGTCCATTTGTGTTTGTTTAAAAATAATATATATATATATATATATATATATATATATATATATATATATATATATATATATATATATATATATATATATATATATATATATATATATATATATATATATATAAATGTACTGCTTTGCGCACAATGTCCCTCACCTTATTGTTTTTCAGGTTGTTGTTTTTTTAATTTGCTTCCCTTACATGGAAGCGTTAAAAGTGCTGGCAAGCTTTTATAAATGAAGTATCCCTTACCCGCAGCCTTGTCAAGATCTAATACTGAAAATTATTATTTTTAAAAATTATTTGCCCATACATTTATGGATTGCTGTTTGGTTCCAATCTTACGTAGCTGGGGGAATTTTTGATCCTTTGCTAATTTCACTTTTTCTTAAACTTTCAGAAAACAAATGGATACTTCAACTCAATAAAAGATATCCATCGTATTTTAATGAGAGTCACCTATGCCATATCACAAAAGTAATCCGGGCATTTTCTATCACTAATTTCAATGTGCTGTACTAAGACATTAATATAAAAGTGTGTGTGTCCTTCTGTCTGTCAGTCTGTTTGTCTGCATATATGAATAATACTATATTGATGCAGTCCTTAGTTTTTCTATTCATCTTGCATAGGTCATGCTGAATAATATTATCACTTTCACAGGCTGAATTCTATAAATTATTTGCGGCTCAGAGGAAACATAATTTTATTTGGTTTTCACATGTGAATCTGTAAGCTAATTACCGTAGTTTTGGATGTCTAACTGCTTGTTAGGTAACAGCCTCTCAGCAAAACTCACAATGACAATGAATGAAAACTGATCAATAGTAGTATATCAATATAAATAACACTGAGAGGCAGTATGAAAAACAAAATGTAAGTCAGACGAAACGGGGGGAAAAAATTTCAATTCTAGCTATCCTTCCTGCACAAGATGGCATGGGATCCATTTTATATGAACAATTTCACAGTGTTCTTATTGTATTTTAAGGAAATGGTTACCTTCAACCATTTTAGATTTCTTCTTGTGCAGTACTGCTCAGTGAAATACTTCCTGCATAGCAGAAGCAGGAAAACCTGCCCTTGTCAAGAAAAGGATGTGTATGAAATTGAATTAAAGCGAAAGCTGTACATGATTAATATTGGTATTACATTTAAAGAAGCATAAAGACATCAGCAGCACAGGTAGGCAACAGCACAATTGTACCCATTTACACAAGAGACAGGATTTGAGCCAAATGAGTAGCTTTGTAAGAAAAAAAAACGAATTGCAGTTTTTACGGTGAACCTGAATACAGTTAAAGGATGCATATTCAAATCTTTAAGCCTGGCTTTTTATTTACTGTTCTGCCTATATATGGGCTACAGTTAATCTACCAAAATAAAGTAATCAAAAATTTTAAAACCCTCTACATGTGAAAATATTATTTCCAAACGACACCAGCTCTTAAAGATATGCTAAAGTACAGAAAGGCAGGCCAGGGGGGGGGGGGAGGGAATCAATAAAAGCAATTCATCCTAGAGTATCAAAGCGCCCTACACAGTGGTAAAACCTCAATAAAGCCAGTATTCTGGGTTTTACATTCTGAAGCCTGATTACTATTTTATTGAAAAGCATAAGAGTAACAAACTATTTTAAATTGCAATCATTTTGAAACCAAGTTGCAACTTATCCAGATTCTTTATGAACAGACCAGATTCTTATTGAAAATCAATGAGAAGGCAGGTAAAATTAGATAGCCATGATTTGCCAGGAAATCAATAAGAGATTGAGCAATATCAAAAAATAAAAATGGAGTGTCTCACAGACACTAGGGGGAAAAAAGAGTCAATAAAGAAAACGTTAATTTTTAACGAATGAATCTGTTTTAAATATCACAAAAGATTGAAGTTCATGTTTAATTAGCATTTTGCTTGTGCACACATACGTGCCCACCCACATGTATGTTTATGTGTATTTGTACATGTATGTGTACACACACACACATATACATACACATATACATACATATATACCAGTGGTGGGTTTCTACCAGTTCGGGCTGTTCGGCCGAACTGGTAATGGTTTGGCGGCTTGGGTCACTGGAACCAGTGCAAAATTACTGGTTCTCTCAGTGAACCAGTAGTAAAAACCAGTTAGGAACCCACCACTGATATATACATACATAGATACACACACACACACACACACACACACACAATGGCAGCAATAAATCATGTGTTCAACACACAGACAAACTCTCTCTCACATACACAATTTGAGGAGTTATTATTACAATAGCTTTAAAACCAGAATACCAATCCAAACCAATAAATTGAGTATGACCATTTCAATATATTTTCTGTAATAATAAAGTGAAGAAAAAAACCCCTTTTTTTGTGACAAGAAATCTGCTTAATTTTAACCCTGAAAAGCTGTTGCTCCCCAAGTTAGAACTGCATAAATATATGCATGTAATTAATATTGCAGTAGTAAAAATGTTGATATGCAAATTGTATTATTTCTTTTGTAAAATTCAATTATATCACTTCATGATTAATTAAGAGTTTCTTTTCAGAGTCTTTTTATGTATTTCTTTAGCCATGACTATCAAGGTACATGCTGACTATGTGATAGTATAGACAGTGCAGCAACCAAATTGTTTATTTTGCATAATTCTAAGAATTCAGCAGTGAGATGATATTGCTGCATCTCATTAATATTTTTTTAAAAAACTTTAAAACCAAACTCCCAAAATAAAAATCCAGGGAGTGACAGCACTTTTGTTAGGCTGCATAAAAAAATAATATAAAGGAGGATTTTAAGAAAAAATGGAAGATGAATTATACATTCCTTAGTGACAAATAAATGCCATTGGCAGAATAATCCTAAAAACTAGTTTGCAAGGCAAAATAACGGATAGCATTTGATTTGTGGCTGGCTGAAAGTGTAAGGTTTTGTAAGTCACTGCAATGACAGTGATGCACTGCACACAGAAGGCTGGATCGGAGGATCTTTTCTTCAAAGAGAATAAATTCTTTGTCAGAGGAATTTCCTTCAACAAAGAAATCTGGATCCAATCTGTTTTTTTTTTAAATTTACCCCATATCTTTAATTGGCTAAGAAGCAATCTTCAATTTAATTATTTATGTTTTTATTATGTCACTCATTCTACACAAGAGAGATTTTAGGCATGAGATATCACATATCTAATAAAATACAGAGTAACCATCTACATAAAATTCAGCTGAATAGCTATAGTATAATATTTGTATACTTATAAAAATGACCAAAAAGCACTTGCTAAAGTTATGTTTTTACTTTCATCCTGAAATACAACATTAATATGTAAGATAAAATTGGACGTGTTCCAGTGGTGGGATTCATTATTTTTTTTTTACTATCGGTTCTGTAGGTTTGGCTTGGTGGGCATGGCAGGAGGACACTATAAAATCTCCATTCCCTTCCAACTCCAGGGGAAGGTTACTGCAAAATCCGCATTCCCTCCCGATCAGCTGGGACTCGGGAGGCAGAGAATAGATGGGGGCGGGGCGACTCAGAGGTGGTATTTACCGGTTCTCCGAACTACTCAAATTTCCACTACCGGTTCTCCAGAACTAGTCAGAACCTGTTGAATGCCACCTCTGGCGTGTTCCTTGGTTATCAAAAATGTAAATCCTCTCTCCTAAATAAATGTAATACACACAACCTCTCATTAAATTAGGCATACATGCCCATCATGATTTTCAAGGTAGACAGCATTATGACAATAGTAATTCAAATAAATTAAAAATATGAAATAAGAAAAGAAATTATAGATAACTCTATACTAACAGAATTTTCTATACCTTTCCAACCCTTATTCTTTCAAACTATCCTTGCTTCTCTACCACTTCATATCCTATTTTTGTTTTTCAAAATTTTCATCTTTCTTTCTATCCAACCACAACTTCTTTTACTTTGCTCCTCCTCTCAACCCATCCCCCTATTCATATTTTAGGATTTGTAGTTTGGTTTTCATTTCTGTTCTTTATGTGACCAACTACCTCAATGTACTTAGTTTCTCATACTTAGTATGCATTTATTCTTGATTCCATCTCTTCTTGGATTATCTCACATATTTGAGGATCCATTCTCACTGCACTCATTTTATTTTTATGTTTATTCTAACATGCAACTGACACCACATGATAAAATAGGCAGAAGAAATCTCTTATACACAAACATGTTTATTTAAACATTAATTATTCACATCAATCCACATAAGTCCCACTATTTATCTATTAGTGTTAACGTATCAACTTTTCTGTTGTCCGAAGTTTAGTAAACACTCTTATCAATTTATCTATTTGTTCATGCTTTTCATCATATACATATAATTTGCAAACAACCATTTTATTTATACTTTCAAATACAACTATCTTGGTCTTTAATACATTGATTTTCAGATCCATATTCCTCTTCATGTAATTTTTCAAACATTGCAATAATAATGCTATGTAATGTATAATAATATTCACCTTACATGCTTTCTGTAAATCAACTAATGATTTATCAAGAGAGCCAGCTTTGTGTGACGGTTAGCATGGTGGCCTAGAAACCAGGAGACTGTGAGTTCCAATCCTGCCTTAGGCACAAAAGCCAGCTGGGTGATTTCAGACCAATCACTCTGTCAGCCCCAACCAACCTCACAGGGCTGTTGTTGCGGGGGGGGGGAGCAGGAGGAAGGAGTATTAGCTATGTTTGCTGCCTGAATATACTTATAAAGTAATTAAGTGGAATAAAAATTAATGGAAGAAAGAAAGAAAGAAAGAAAGAAAGAAAGAAAGAAAGAAAGAAAGAAAGAAAGAAAGACTCATATTTAATATTCTCAATTTTATGTATTTATGTATTAAGCTTATTAATATAAACTGCACACCTCATACATATGACTCTGGGTAGTTTACAAACAATTACAAATAGTCTTTGATTAATGACATTAATAGCATTAGTTCGTAATACTGGGAAAGATAGAAGAGAAGAGAACAGCTAGGAGCAAGATAGTTGCACACTTAATTATAACACTAGGTGCGCCATTGGAAGATTTAAAGAGTCAAGTCGGGGACAGGTCACCAAGAGAAAGTCCATCTATGTGGTTATTGATGTATCACAATTATTCCAACCCATATCTCTAAAATACTCCTTCCAGCACCTTCACTTTAGTTTCATCCCAAATGATGCTATCAACATTGCAATATATGCATGCATGCATGCATGCATACATACATACATATGCGCACACACACACACACACACACTCTTATATATATTAACTACTCCTTCATCTATTTGATTTGCAACCATTTGCCCTCTATAAACATTATACACATATTTTTTTCATTTTTCTTCCATAGCATTATTTACTTCAACATTTCATAAAGGTTTATTTTTACATACTTTGTACTAGCATAACTTCAAACATTTTGCTAGTCTGTAACATGATTTTTCCACTTCATTCTAAGCATATTTCCTCAAGTTCATCTTCCTTTATTCTGTTAAATAAATCCATCCATTTTCTCTTCACCCCACCCCCCCAAAAAATACAGGGCTCATACTCTCTTTTGCTACAATTGTTCTATTTTCACTTTTATTTCTTTCATTTCTTTCCTTTTCTTCCATGTTCATTTTCCCCAGTTCTGTTTCTGGTGCTCCAGATTTAGAATCTCTCACTACATTTGTAGCCTTAACTTATTCTGTTATCTTTTTTTTAATCGTAAACAATTACATCAATGATGCTTTTAGATTTCCACTTACTCTTTTGCCTTGTGTATCAATAAGGGACCTTGGAGGTCTTCTAGTCCAATCCCCTTGCTCAAGCAGGAGACCCTATACAAATGACTGTCCAGTCTCTTCTGAAAAGCCCCCAGTGATGAAGCACCCACAGCTTCTGGAAGTAAGCTTTTCCACTGGTTAATTGTCCTCACTGTTAAGAAGTTTCTCCTTAATTCCAGATTGCTTCTCTCCTTGATTAGATTCCATCCATTGTTTCTTATCTTGCCTTCTGGTGCTTTGGAAAATGAGTTGACACCACCACTCTCCAATACTGGAATACTGCCTATCATGTCACCCCTAGTCCTATGGATGTACAAATTGACTTAATGCATGTATGAATGGACTTTAAACTGTTTCATAGGGATAAAAGGGTCTTTTTTCAAAGTAATTTCTTTAGCATCAACACCATTCATGGATTGCTGAATGGCCCAATAATGTGCCTGTACTTTCTCATCTCTTCTACACCTATTCATTCATGCTATCTTACAGGACAATTTCCCCCTGGTTTGCACTCATTTAAGATCTCATACAATTTCCCCAAATCCACCTCTATTTCTTCCATTATCATCATTCACTGGAGAAATGCAACCATCCCTATAATCCGTGGATTGCAATTTTCATGCACAATCTCAGTAATCTAGAGGACAGCAATTCATACTTTTTGATATTACATTTTAATCTTTTTGTTCCTACTTAAGCTTCTACCAACATTCTCTGAACGTATTCCTCTGCGTTAGTCCAGGAGCTCAGATCATCTTCACTTCCATCTAATACACAGTTTCTCTTACAGATATACAACCTCCCTCCCTCCCCTTTTATATTCCAAGCAACAATCTTCCTGATGGGTCCACAGATATTAACCTTTGACACTGATCATAGCTTTGTCCAACTGAGGTTTTCACACAATATTCTTTAGTAATAGAGAGCAGATGTAAACTAGGTTATCAGTCTGAGTTATATCTGCATTAAATGCAGCATTCCCTACTAGCACCAATGTTGATATCAGTCGGTTTTGGTCAATTTCAGCCACTGTGCCACAAGAACAATCAAGGTATAGGTTAGCCAGATAATGTTTATGTGGACCTATGCGGCACAACCTCTGATCTAGACAATATCTTGGAAGCCAACTTATTATTGCCTTATCCTCCCAACATGGAGATACACACAGTTGCTAGTCCTCTGAGCCAGAAACATTAACAATTAAACAATATAAACCGAACCACGATAGATCTTCTGAATGATTTATTATGGGAACAGAGGCACAGTATTGATGCAGAATGTGAAAAAGCATCATTTGGAGGTGGAAGATGTGGAAGAAGATGTGGAAGAAGTGGAGAAAGGCACAGTTGTGCAAGGAAAGGAGAATGATCACACTGCATGACATCTAAGAATCAACAAAGAATAGAATAGCAACAGCACTTAGACTTATATACTGCTTCACAGTGCTTTACAGCCGTCGCTAAGCAGTTTACAGAGTCAGCATATTGCCCCCAACAATCTGGGTCCTCCTTTTACCAATCTCGGAAGGATGGAAGACTGAGTCAACCTTGAGCCAGTGAGACTCGAACTGCTGGCAGTCAGCAGAATTAGCCCGCAATACTGCATTCTAACCACTGCATCACCACGGCTATAGCACTCCTTGTAGAGTGTACAGTACAATTATGTATTGTACTATTGTAGAATCCCAGCAGTCTTTGTAGAGTACAGTAAACTGTGGAAAGTATTAATTGAATGAAAATTATCAATTCTTGAAAGAAGGAGAATACAGAAGCCCCGGTGGAACAATGGTTAGAATGCAGTACTGTAAGTTAACTCTGCCCACAGCCTGGAGTTCAATCTTGACTGGCTCAAGGTTCAAGGTTGAGTCAGCTTTCCATCCTTCCAGATTGTTGGGGGCAATACATTGATGTTGTAAACTACCCAGAGAGGGCTATAAAGTACTACGGGGCGGCCTATAAGTCTTAAGTGCTATTGCTGTTACATGTAACATACAGTATGACAATATATCAGATACTATACTGTCGTGATACCAACAGCACCTATGAAGATCTGCCCAACCGACTCCATAGGAACTGGACTAAGAAATAAAATAAACTTGCACACAATACGGCCTTGTCATAAAATTCTGACAAGAGATTTTCTATCTATAAGCTGCTCTGCTGTAGAAACAGATTGCCTGGGTTCTCTCTTAATATTAGATGTGGCGTCCCACTGCAGGCACATGAAACCTCACACAAAGAGAGCCCTAAAAGACCAATCAATATTTTCTACCATTTCCAATAGAAAACATATACCACGGCGGGAACAAAGGAAAAGCTACCAGCTTACTGACTCCCCGCTCACCCCACCCCCCACCCCAGCTTCGGTATATATGTAACTGTGATCCAGAACCAGGACCTTCAGCTCTGCTTTATATTATTCATTACCTTGAATTGCAGAAGCTCAGCTTCAGAGATCAACCTTCTAATTCACGTGATCAAAATCATTTCAATAATTTTGGGACAATTTGCGTCACATGGTCACTTGCATACTAAGCTCTAAGGAGATAGGCTCCTATCAAGGGTGATGTGGAAGGCTGATTTTCTATTCAAGCAGAAACAGCTCGTGGATGTATGTGTGTGAGTAAGGGGGGGGGGGGGTGGATACAAGCACAATCATGTGTCAATGTTGATTTAAATACAACCGGTTGCCATGACAGCACAAAACACCAATAGCACTCAATTGTGCTTCCTATAGTCCAAGAGTATAGATGAATGTATCCTTAATTCATTACATTGTGCTTAACCCTTTATACAAAGTCCATTCGAGGAACGGGTTTAGAATGTCCTTATTAACTTGGTATTGAAATATTACGAGCCTAATTTTAAGTCTTTTCAACTCTCTATATAATCCCGAAGCATTCACTTTTACAACCTATATCAGTGACGGGTAACCTTTTTGTCGTCATGTGCCAAAAGCGTGTGGGTGCGTGCCCGAACCCAGCATGTATGCGTGACTCCCCCGTGCTCCCCCACCCCTGCGAATGCGTTAGCGCTCCCCATCCCACCCTGTTTTGGATCTAGTAGCCCTCTCTGAATCCTCCTGGGAACAAAAAAAGCCACGGAGGCTGCACTTCCCCCACACCCTATTTTGGGCCAAGTAGGCCTCCCTGCAGCCACCTAGGACCAAAAATGAGCTGTGGGTGGAGCCACACACACCCGCCCCCTCCACATGCATGCGTAACACTCCTGGCCACCGTGCATGTATACACAACCCAAAAATCAGCTGGCCGGTGGGAGGTGTACGTGCGTGAGTGGTGAAACTGAGCTGGGGCGATGGCTCGTGTGCCTGTAGAGAGGGCTGTGTGCCCCATGTGGCATACGAGCCATAGGTTCACCATCATGGACCTATATCTACTTACTCTGCATTCCCCCCCCCCAAACAATTCTCTTATCTTATTTTTTTTCTTCGGTAAAAACAAAAAACAGAAACCTAAAGAGGACCAGAGAAGGAGAAATAGAGATTTGACCATAACTGAACCCAAAATTTATATTGCTAAGTGAACCACTTGTTAAGTGAGTTTGCCCCATTTTACAACTTTTCTTCCCAGTTGTTAAGTGAATCACTCCATCTGTTAAGGGAGTAACATGGTTGTTAAGTCCCAAAGGTGCTTTTCCGGGAGTCAACTGGACTTTCTTGGTTTTTTTCCCCTTGAAGACGAAAAAAGGATGCAAATGCCCACCTGTCTGCAAGGAATATAAATCTTTCCATTCCCCACCATCCAGTCAAAGTTGAAGAAGCTTCTTGGGTGAGAAGCGAAAGGACTTCAAAGAAAAAAAACAAGAAAGTCCAGTTGACTCTGAAAAAGCACCTTTGGGACAACCTGGCCTGGATGACTGAGAATCTCTACAGACTATGATTGTTAAGTGAACCTGGCTTCTCCATTGACTTTGTGTGTCAGAAAGGTCACCAAAATTGATCACATGACCTCAGGACACTACAATTGTCATAAATATAAACCAGTTGTCAAGCCTTCAAATTTTCATCAGGTGATCATGGGGATGATGCAATGGCCGTAAGTGTGAAAAATGGCCGTAAGTCACTTTTTTCAGTGCTTTTGTAACTTGGTAAGGCCACACTAGTTTTGGTCACTATGATGTAAAAAAGATGTGGAGACTCTAAAAAGAGTGAAGAGAAGAGCAACAAAGAGGATTAGGGGACTGGAGGCTAAAACATATGAAGAACGGTTGCAGGAACTGGGCATGTCTAGTTTAATAGAAAGAAGGACTAGGGGAGACATGATAGCAGTGTTCCAATATCTCAGGGGTTGCCACAAAGAAGAGGGAGTCAAGCTATTCTCCAAAGCACCTAGGGCAGGACAAGAAGCAATGGGTGGAAACTAATCAAGGAGAGAAGCAACTTAGAACTGAGGAGAAATTTCCTGACAGTTAGAACAATTAATCAGTAGAATAGCTTGCCTCCAGAAGTTGTGAATGCCCCATCACTGGAGGCTTTTAAGAAGAGATTGGATAACCATTTGTCTGAAATGGTATAGGGTTTTCTGTCTAAGTAGGGGGTTGAACTAGAAGACCTCCAAGATCCCTTCCAACTCTGTTATTCTACTGTATTATATTCTAAATTTGAATGGTCACTAAATAAACTGTTGTAAGTCAAGGACTACCTGTAGATCTAGGGACGCAACCTCTAAACAAGGCTTTCATCTCAGGCCAATATTCTAAATGATCATCAACCTCTCTTCTCTTTAAGCTGTGTACAAAAAGATTCTGCTCTGCCTTTCCTACACGATCTGCTCCTGGAGAGCAATGCACAGAGGACTGTGTGCCACTTGGACGGCCCTGGGTGTAGTCTGTGTGTTCACAACTGATCCAAAGAACCATTTGTATTCTTATTTCTTTCAATGTTTGGCAAGAATAAACAGGAAGCAGAACATGCCAACATGAAAAAAAGAGAGAGAAATAGATGGAAAATGTTGTGGCCTGTCGGTTGCCAGCCCCTCCAGCAGCTGAATCAGAGGAGGAAGAGGAGGTGTGGGAGTCAGGATCAGCATCAAGGCAATGTGAGAGCTCTGAGGGGGAAGAGGGAATGGAGCTGGCAGTGAGTGAGTGGGTGGGAGGGAGAGGGAGAGGGAGAGGGAGAGGGAGAGGGAGAGGGAGAGGGAGAGGGAGAGAGGGAGGGAGGGAGGGAGGGAGGGAGGGAGGGAGGGAGAGAGAGAGAGAGAGAGAGAGAGAGAGAGAGAGAGAGAGAGAGAGAGAGAGAGAGAGAGAGAGTGAGAGTGAGTGTGATGGAGCCTGGGCTGTCCGTCAGCCCTCAGACGGAGTCAAGAGCCCCCAAGTCTTGTTGTGGGGCGTCAGCGGCCAGTGGAGCTGGCAGCAGAGTCAGAGAGAGAGGAGGTTGGGGAGGAACATGGGCCAGTCTTGGAGGCTGGGGAAGGCTCGGACGAGGGCTCTGCATCGGAGGCAAAGACAGGGCCGAGGCCATCTTGCAGTGATCATATGCCTACGGAGCTAAACAGCAGTGAGGCAGAGGAACAGCTAGAGCCTGTTCCCAGAGCTGCCAGAAGAAAAGAATAACTCAGAAATCAGGGAAGACTTGGGAGTAAAGTCACAGATGGAAGGTGATTGGCCCCTCCCATAAGAAATAAAAGAGGAGTGAAAGGGGAGTGGGCTGTTGCAGGAAACAATTCATTCATTTGGTCATTAGATTCGTCTCCGTGGTGTGAAGATCTGTCCGTGAATCTCAGAGACTCTGTGCCCAGTCTTTCCTTGCACAGTGCCTCATTTGGAAAATATTTACATGGCAGCTTTCCAAGATAGAGAAGGTCTGTAGTCATAAATATTCCTTTGAAAGACTGTTTGCCAGGCCTTGCTGAATGTGAATGAGAGGAATTCACATTCATTTAATGAAAGGGGTTTTCTTGGGACCAGGACTCTGCCTCGTGCTTTTTGGGGAAGCCTGGGTTAGAACAGGTCTGGAGTTGGCTGATGAAAAAGAGGAGGAACAGCTGGGCCCAGTGCCTGTTGCGCAGAAAGCAGAGGAGAGGAGAGCAGTGGAAATCTGTGGGCCGATCCTTGAGAAAGAGGAGCCACCACTGCTAGAGAAGACCCACCCTAGCTCTGGGGATAAATGGCGGGGGGGTGGAGATGAACAGATGTGGCAGACAACTATTCATCTCCCTGCCAGACAATAGCAATAGCAATAGCAGTAGACTTATATACCGCTTCATAGGGCTTTCAGCCCTCTCTAAGTGGTTTACAGAGAGTCAGCATATTGCCCCCAACAATCTGGGTCCTCATTTTACCCACCTCGGAAGGATGGAAGGCTGAGTCAACCCTGAGCCGGTGGGATTTGAACTGCTGAACTGCTGATCTAGCAGTAGCCTGCAGTGCTGCATTTAACCACTGCGCCACCTTGACAAACTTGTTAGCCTGCGTTGAGAGAGAAACTTTTTGCCGGGGCTGATGGTGCTTCTAATAAAGGAATCATTGATTTAAATACGGAGGATTTGTCGTGTTTGGGGAGCTGGATCAGAACAGAAAAGTGTTTGCCTATGAACTTACGGTAGGGATATAAACTGCCAATTAGGAAGTTTACAAATTAGTATCATATTTGCAGAATAACCGACAAGACTCCATTTAACACTAATGTTTCTTTTGAAGGGGGAAATCCAGAGGGTTAACCTGTGAGGGGGGGGGGGGAAGACTTGACAATGCAAACCTGACTATGTAGCAATGCAACACTGTGGGTTAATTCAAGAACCGGGAGCCCAATGGCTGTCTTTCAACGCGTGCAATTTACACACGGCTTTATCAATAGTCCTAGTGTTGAATGCAGAACATACTCTATTTGGCTTTCAGTGAATTAAGCTTTAAGCTGTCAGTAAACAAGACTTTTAAGTTAATTCTGAATCGCCGCGAATCAAGCTGAAGGTTGTAAAAGGGCACACTCACATGCCGGCATGAAAAAAAGGCAGTTTAATTGCTTCTGAACAGCTATTATATGCTGCAATTGGCCTATTGAATCTTAGATGATCTATTTATTTATCAAAGTACAACCAAAACAGGTAAAAGAATGAGCTGAATGGAGTAAGCTTTTAGAACATGGCTTTAAAGGGATAACACAGTTGTTTATGTGCAAATTTTGCAGCTGTCATATTGAAACCATTTCTCTTTGAAGAACGGGTTATGTTTTGAATAAAGATGCTGATCTGAATGCGTGCATCCAAAATATGAAACCTATTAATACTTTAAGTATGATTATAAGCATAAGCTAAAGATTTTTTTCCTGTATTTTCCCAGATTATTGATGTATCATTTAAAAGTTGATGCAATTAATATTATCTTTTGACTGAAGGCGACCTTGGTTTAAGCAAGCTTATTATGAATCTCCTAAACATATTTTTTAAAAGTTTTCTTGTTCAAGGAACAAAATCAAAACAGCGTTTCATTTTCTCATTTACACTGGAATACGATTTCTTCCACTAACTTTTTTTTTAAAGGAAATTGCAGAAGAACAGAGAGATTAAGCATAATTACTGTGGCCAATACAAAAAGTAGATAAATTATACATAAATGTTAAGATAACCATAATGGCTCAATGGCTGCAATTCATGAAATTTCAGGTGGAAAAAAATTGATAGGTTCATCCATCCATCTATCTACCTACCTACCTACCCACCCACTCACCCAGTGATGGAATTGAAATAATTTAACAACCGGTTCTCTAGCCTAATGATTTCTTCCAACAACTAGTTCACCAAACTGCTCAGAAACTGCTCTCCCGAAGTGGTGCGAACTGGTTGAATCCCACCAGTGTACCTACTTACCTATCTAAGTGCAAGGATGGATATAACATATCTACAATGAAAGACGCGAATATGGCACTTACAAGGATTAAAACAGCTTCGATTGAATATAGACCAATCAGCTTGCCTACTACACTATAGCAGTGGTGATTACAGATGTACCAGGTATCAAAATTACAAAGCAAAATCATATTCAATTCTAAAGTGGAAGATCAGACTGGAGACCAACATAAAGAAATTAAGATCAGATGTAAGTAATTTGAAGAACATGAAAGAGCAAAAATTGAAGAATGTAAGGATCAAGACAAGCCTAATAAAAAAATATTGGCTTAGCACCAGAAAAATTGAAGCAGCTCTGGAAATCATAAAGCAACAAATAACAGCAATAGCTGGGAAAATTGAACACTATAAGGCATGAATCATCCAATTTAAGCAAAATCAGCTATTTCAATCAAACCCGAGGTGATTCTACTAAAGTATACACTGCAATAGAAATTCTGAAAGTAAAAAAGAAAACCTAACAAAAAAAGGAAATAATCTAGGTTTGGAAAGATCAATTGGAAATTCAAAAATACTATATAATAAATACGCTGGATGGAATCCGAAGACAAAATTAATAAAAAATAAAATAGAAGAACCAAAAAGCATCAGAAACATTTAAAAACTAACTAAAAAGGATTAAAAATTGGATTTCTCTTGGAAATGATCAATTTCATGCTTTTGGCATGGAAATGTGGGAACATACTGCACAATTGAAAAAGTAGTTGAAAATAATAAGCCTGTCAAATTTTGTGGGACGTCCAAATATATAACTTGATAAACTGATAAAGGTTTTTCCATAATACAGATTTAAATATAGTTGGAAAAAAAGTGTGGAAATTAATGTGGCAATATCAGGGGATAGTATTATAGAAGAGAAGACAAAAATTGGAAAAAATCACAAAGAATCAAGATGTGTAAATCAAAGTTGAAAGATTAAGGCACAATTTGCACACTGACAAAAACTTTATCTGGAAATTGCAAAAGACCACACTGCTTGGATCTGCATATACTATGCTAATTCATTTTGACATCCTAGATCATGGGTGTCAAACTCGATTTCATTGAGGGCCGCATCAGGGTTGTGTTTGACCTCAGGGGGCCTGGGGGGCGTGGCCAGTTCAACGTCACTCATTGAGGCTGTTTTCAGTTGCGATGGCCTCCTGCAGCCCTCTGCGAGCGAAACCAGAGCCTGTTTTCTCTGGCAGAGTGCTGTAGGAGGCCATCGCGGCCGAAAAGGGAGCAAGGGAGGGCCACGGGCCGGTGCTTTGCTGTTTCAAGGATGGCCCCCTGGGCCAGATCTAAGCATCCCGTGGACCGGATTTAGCTCGCGGGCTTTAAGTTGAAACCCCTGTCCTAGATTTATGGGAAGAACTCAATGGGTATGAAGCCAAGACCAGCTAAAAAACTAGCAGCTGTGACTTCACATTGTTATCAACAGATAACAATAGTAATATAAATTTGAGGTATTTGCTGCTTGATAGTCACCAGATTTATTCAAACTATATCCTATAGGCAGAAGTACATAATGAACTTCATCACTCAGATAAAATAATTATTATGAGGCGGAGTAGTAGTAGTAGTAATAATGAATCAAATTTTCCCCATATTCTTTGGGTCATGTTAGCACTGTAAAAGCTCTAAAAGGATAACTGCAAACTTACATAATCACATTTTCACATTTGAAAGAACAAGCGTTCACATGTGAAAAAAGCAATATTGGGCATCAACGAACTTCTATAATATTAAAAGCATTTCTCTTGCCTTTCTTTGATTTTATCTGCAATTAAAAAAAAAAATCACAAGTGCAGAGGGAAGAATGAACCAAGCAGGGCCATGTTCATTTACCATGAGGTCCAGAGGCCAGGCCATTATTAAATCAGAGATTAACAAGATAACCTCTAATAGCCATTAGGTTTTGGCGGTGGCTTAACACTGTGCAGCCACCTTCCTATCAAAAGCACCCCATTCCTTCAGTCTACAGCATCCTGATTAATCAAAGAGAGAACAACAAATCTATAACAAGTCTATAGCCACTAACAAGTTACAGGGAGTGCAGGGTAAAATCCTCTGTTAAGAGGCAGGCAACACTGCTAGCTTCCCTTGGCATTTCATCACGAGATGCCATTTGCTGGTGTTCTTTAAAACTCAAAAATGTGTTAATGGTTCGTTCCTCAGGAGAAAAGAGGAGATTAAGAAATCTGAAACCTTGAAGAATGAATATCACATAGCAACTAAAGATTCTGGCTATTATATTGTATTGAACTACTATTGATCTTGAATTTCACACAATGTCATGGGTACAAATACTGAGCATAGTGAAATAAGTTTCTAACCCGCATGTTACGAGGGAATTTGAAAAACAGCACGGGCTTGCTTTCTGAAAGGGGTCACTGGATGTACTTCTTTAGCCAAAATCTATGTTTAGTACTGGGTTCAAACTACTTTGGGGGAGGGGGGAGGGGTAAGACATTCTGACATGAATGTAAACAAGCATCATTAAAAATAAAGGACTGAAAGTTAACAACTGAAGCTATTTCAAACTCCAGGGGTGATCAAAGAGCTTTTTCCAGTGAATGAAATCTATTTTTTCCTCCTCATCAGAACTTTCTAATATATACCCCATTTCCCTGAAAATAAGACCTCCCCAGATAATAAGCCTAACTGGGATTTCGAGTGCATGCACTAAAATAAGCCCTCCCTGAAAATATTGCAACACAGCAGCAGTCATGAAGTGACCACGCTCGCCGCCTCCTGCATCTCGAAAATAATAAGACCTCCCCGAAAATAAGGCCAAGTGCTTATTTTTTGGGGGGGGGTCAAAAGAAAATAAGACCCTGTCTTATTTTCTGGGAAACACAGGAGGTGTTTATGAATACAAATCTGTCCCAAAGGTGCTTTTCCAGAAGGTAACTGGAATTTCTTGTTTTTTCTTTTGAAGGTGTTTCACTTCTCATCCAAGAAGCTTATTTCAGCTGTGACAGGATAGTGGGGCTGGATAGTCAGAGCTTCTTTCGGGAGTCAAAAGAAAATAAGACCCTATCTTATTTTCGGGGAAACACGGTGTGTACACACACACACACACACACACACACACACACACACACACACACACACACCAAGATACCTTGGGGATCTTTCTTTTAATTCCATGATCTTCCAGAACAGATGCCCTCTTCCAGCACAATGGAATTATCAGTCACAGTGATGGGGCTGGCAAGATCCCTTTAGCAGCAGCTGGCCTGCAGCTTTAGAACTCCTGCCACAATAGGTTGTTTTTTAAGAGACCAGAAAAAACATTGACTGTGAGTCATCAGTATCGGAGGCTTCACAACATTTTTGTAGTTCTGCTTGTCCAATTAAACAAACGACCAACAACATCAGGCAAGAGGCAAAGCTTAATTATAGCTGCTCCTCTCCACCTCACCAGATATATCAGCAAGCTATTTAAGATCAAGGGAACTCTCCAAATTATGCAAACTGATCTAAACTACAAAAGTAGAAGCTGGGTTGACTTTTAACAGAAATCTATGGGTCAATAGGTTGAATTGAAAAACAGTAAGTTGATTTCCCTAGAACTCTATCTCAGTTACAAAGAAGCTTTCAAAATTTAAGGATATCCGGAAGAAAAAGCAGTATGAAAAAAGTGATCTCTGTTGGTTTGTGATTGCATTCAATACCTAAGGCATCAATTGTAGTCCACCAAATTCATTACATTTACCTCGAAAATCAACCACTGTTTTTAAAATATAAAATATCCATATTGATCCAATAGCTGGTTACAAACAAGTACGCATCACAGTTAGGATTTTTCTTTTTTCTTCTTCCATTAGGATTTATTTAGAATAGAATAGAATAGAATTCTTTATTGGCCAAGTGTGATTGGACACACAAGGAATTATTGTGTTTGTTAGATGTTTAATGGATAGAAAACAGAAGGTTATGATCTTCTAAATTTACTTGGACTTCAGTAAGGCATTTGATAAAGTAGATCACAACATACTACTTGATAAGATAGAAAAATATGGGTTTAGACCACATCACCACCAGATAATGTAAATTCATAACTGGGCTGACCAACTGTACTCAACAAGTAGTCCTTAATGGAACTACATCTACATGAAGGAAAGTATGCAGTGGGATATCCCAAGGCTCTGTCTTAGCCCAGTACTCTTCAGTATCTTTATCAACAATTTAGACTAGGGGTTAGAAGGGGGATTCATCAAATTTGAGGACAATACCAAGTTGGCAGGAATAGCCAACATTGTAAAAGACAGGCTCAAGATCCATAAGGATCTTTTTTCAAACAATTAAGTTGACCACACATTTTCAAAAACAATCATATTCAACTACAGTTAAGAATATTGCAAAAACCGTGCAATCCTCTGAAAGTATGCGTTCATGTTCTAAATAAATACCCATGGAGATATCCATTGTCAGTTTCAGAGGTATCAGCATGGAATTGCAGAACTGCTCAAATAAGTTTACTCTGCCCCTTCTCAAATGGCAGATGCTCCAGATGTTTTAGCTATAACTACAACTATTTTGCCTACAAAATAATGTTTAGATGAATCAATTCAATTATTAAACAGATTACTTTTTTAACTGTAATCCCTCTCACAAAAAAAACAAACAAAAACAAAACCCAATTTGCACAAAACATCTTAATTCTATTTGCCCGGCCACCTTTTACATCACATGTAGAAATACTTATTGATTTAGGCTGCGAAAAACAACCTTTTGAAATAAAATGCAGATGAATGTGACATATTGGAAACTATTAAGGATTTCCTTATTTAGCATCTGAAAAGAGGCAACATTTGTTCCGGCTAAGGCAAAAAAAAAAAAAAAAATCACCACATCAAGTATATGACATAATACCCTGGGCAGGTTATGGTAGATTTTTTGGGGGTGGGGGGTGGGAGGGGGGGGGGAGAAGGAGTGATTAATAACAAATTAAAAGCCTCTTTGATCTGTCCAGGACAAGCTTCTGGAAGAGCCCTTCCAAAATCCATGTTGACAGGATCTGTGGACGGTGCTCAGGTTTGGTCAATGACGCCCAGCAGGAACTTTGTCTAGGGGCAGCTTCCTTGGTCTCAATCATTGTTCTGAACAGTGGGGCTGTTGGCTTGTTTTCAGGGGGATGACAGATGGTTTCATTTGTTGCAAACTTCTATCCCTCGACAAATTTTAGGTAGCCGCCTTATGAGAGGGAGGTAAGACAGGGGTTGCACCTGCCGTGTTTTACTTGAAAAGAAGCCAACTAAAGGAGAAAAAGAAAGAGAATTTGGTGTGTGTGTGTGTGTGTGTGTGTGTGTGTGTGTTGGGCAAAGTTGTCAAGCTTTGGAGCTGATCAAACCAACAATTTTGTAAATTTATTCATTTATCTATGTATAAAATGTATGGGCTGCCCATCTTACCATAGGGTAACTCTGGGCAGCTTACAGTGACATGTTTCTTTGATGTTTAAATACTATGTATTCTATGTAATCCAACAGTTGGAAACCAATCAAGGAGAGAAGCAACTTGGCATTAAGGAGAAGCTTCCTAACAGTGAAGACAATTGATCCGTCAAACAGCTTGCCTCCAGAAGTCATGGGTGCTTCGTCACTGGAGGTTTTTAAGAGAAGAATGGACAGCTACTTGTCTGAAATGGTATAGGGGCCGTGACGGAGGACCTATGGCACGCATGCCACAGGTGGCATGCGGAGCTATATCAGTGGGCACGCGAGCCGTTGATTTTCGGCTGGCCCGCCCATGCTGCCCTTCCCTTCCCAGGAGTCTCCACGCAATGCCAGGTAAGTATAGGCCTCGCACAGAGGCTCTGGGAATGCGTTTTCAGCCTCTAAATGAGGAACTTTGCATTTATTTTGCAAAGAAATCTATGGGCCAAGAGGCAGGGGAGGCTGTTTTCACGCTTCCCAAGTTCCAGGAAAACCTCTGGAGCCTGGGGAGGACGAAAAACAGACCTACCGGGCCCACCGGAAGTCATAAACGGGGCATTTCTGGACTCTGGAGGGTGGGGGAGGCCGTTTTCACCCTCCCCGGGCTCCCCAAAAGCCACACTCATATAGCAATAGCAGTAGCAGTTAGACTTATATACCGCTTCATAGGGCTTTCAGCCCTCTCTAAGCGGTTTACAGAATCAGCATATCGCCCCCACAGTCTGGGTCCTCATTTCACCCACCTCGGAAGGATGGAAGGCTGAGTCAACCTTGAGCCGGTGAGATTAGAACCGCTGAACTGCAGATAACAGTCAGCTGAAGTGGCCTGCAGTACTGCACCCTAACCACTGCACCACCTCGGCTCATATGCGCAGGACAGCAGGGAGGTCCCACACACATGCGCAGGGGGCACAGCACGGGAGGTTGATTAAATTTTCTGGTATGGGCATGCGTGCAGCACAATAGCGCATACCTTTGGCACCCAAGGAGAAAAAAGTTCACCATCACTGGTATAGGGTCTCCTGCCAGAGCAGGAGGCTGGATTAGAAGACCTCCAAGGTCTCTTTCATCTCTACTCTGTCCTGTCCTATCACAAAAGAAAAACCGAGCAAGCCATTTCTGCAAGATATAGAGGAGAAATATCCTCTGCCGTTAACTCCATTGTAAAGAGGGGGATGAGTTACACCAGAAGATGTGGGTGAGTGGAATTTGATTGCCAGGAGTCATAAGGTTCACTATATGAGCTGAATATCTGATAACTAATTAAGCATATCCAATAATACATTTTCCCCTTAAATCTTTCGGTTCACATCTCTGTATGTTTAGTGACTATTCATTTTAGTGACCGTACAAAGTTATGGCACTAAAAAAACTGACTTATGACCGTTTTTCACGCTTACAACCATTGCTGCATCCCCGTGGTCATGTGATTAAAATTCGGGCGCTTGGCAACTGGCATGTATTTATGAATGTTGCACATTTATAATCTTCCCAGCTGGCTTCCAACAAGCAAAGTCAACAGAAAAAGCCGGGCTCACTTAGTGGCCATGTGATTTCCTTAACACCTGTGGCAGAAATGGTCATAAAATGGGGGCAAAATTCATTTAATAACTGACTTGCTTAGCCATGGAAATTTTGGGCTCAATTTTGGTCAAGAACTACCTGAAGTTCTTTTTTTAAAGCCCCCCCCCCCACTTATGCCAAACTTCAAAGTCAAGGTTTGTTTGGTTTTTTTTGAATGGAATACATTTAAAAAATTGCTTTCATTCCGTCGACATTAGCTATTTGGAATGGTGTGATGTAAATTCAATAAGATTGTATAGGGCATGATAGGGACAGGGAATACCAAGACAAACCATTATTTACAAGCTACTCGTGTGTTTCTATTATGCAGCCAGCTTCCTAAAAACTCACCAGCCAAGAGTAGTAATCTCCCAGCAGCAAAGCAAGAAGCCAGATGAGATTCAGGGGAAGGAGGACTGATTTAGCAATGTGACAGCTTACCCTCCCTTTCACAGCCACACACAAACTACAGAGTCTGTCACTCCCCGTCACAATGACACAAGACAACCATATTCTCAGGCATATTTCCTATACACGGCAACCACCAAATGTATTAGAGTGAAAGTCATGACGGCATCAAACACAAAAACGCCACCTATTAGCACAATGACCTGTATTCCTTTTCTGTGTCAGATCTTTCAACAATGGCTACGTGGGAATCAATAAAAAATGTGAACTCTTGGTACTTATTACCTTTACTGCTGCTCTTTAGGCCAGAAAATACTATAGAGAAACACGTAAGCGGTAAGACGAAAAGATAGATAGAACAAACAAGAGTCACAAAATCAGTACAACTTTAGTATGAATGCAATGTCACACCCAAAGGTGACAAATGTTTGGGACTAAAGAAGACAAAAGTGTGTGTGTGTGAGAGAGAGGGGGGGGGGAGAGAGAAGGGGGGAGGAGAGAGAAGTGCCATATTGTTATAGCCCTCCAAAGAGCGGTGAGAAAATTGTAGGACTTCGGTGGTAGGAGTCTATTTTTATTCAACTCTCGAAATTTAAATACGTAAACAAAAGCTGACAATAAAAGTGCAAGCTAGGCTACCTAATCAACATGCTTCAGCAACAGCCTCTGAAAAAACATTCATGGCATGCTTAGTACTTCGGGTAATTTGCATTGTAAGTAAAGCTTCTTACCATTAAACAAAAATAAATGAACTAAATTGAAGTTGTTAAATGCCTGCCTTTTACAACAAAGCTCTTACATCTACAGTTCTAATTGCTTAGAGCCTGTCCTTATTCAGGTTCTGAATTAATCCAATTAGAAGACATGGCAAAGCCACATTAAAACATCAGATTAACATTTCAGAGTCATACGCCTCCCCTAAAATCAATGAAGAACTGTAAACTAGACAATTAAAAACATCCCTACCTGTTCCATCAAAAATGTTTAAGTTTCAGGATTTGGCTTCTTTTTGTCTATACATTACAAATGTAATTTGGCCGATTACAAAAAAAATAGGGAAATACAAAGTTGCACAGGGCATTAAAAAACACCTTTATGAGCATTATCCTGAGCATTTAATCTGTGAAAGTTCAATAGATAAAGGATACAACATTAAATAGCTAGCACTGGAAAGGCAGACATTCCGACATTTAAAATCTAAAATGAATAAGATCTAGTTTTAAAAAATTACTGGCTGCACTTTTAATTGCTTATGTTTAGATATGAATGTCAATATAATACCAATCTATATGAAAATCACCATCTTTGCATTGATGACAAGTTCTACAGGCAGGGAAAAGAAATCAAAATTGAAATATAAGATATCTAAATAAATTTATCTTATTTTACTATTAATATCCACATTTTCAAAGACTTCAGGGGATGAATAAATTGATTTGAAGTTATTGGGAAAGGTGGGCAGATGGATTTCAAGAGCCAAAATAGTCAGAATCTCAATTAAAGTAATTAAATAAATGGACCAAAGACTTCAGTAACTGTGACTATGTGTGAGAGGTTTTTTTTATTGAATAATATGCATATCAAACTCCTTGATCAATAGCATATGCTTTTTAGATACTGCCAACTGGTAATGAACCTAATGAATATGCTCATAGAATTTCTTTATTGACCCGGATTTAGAAGTAAAGGGAAGTTAGTTTTCACAAAATTAAGCTCACAAAACTAGAAGGAAAAGTAAGTTCTTTAAAAGGCAGGAAAAAAAATGAACATATTTTGGAGAAACTAGATGAAAATAACTGAATGAAATTTGACAAAAATAAATGCAAAGTTCCTCATTTAGAAAAGTGAAATGCCCAAGTACAGAATGGAATATATTTTGGCAATGTTCCTTGTGAAAAAGAACTTAGTCAATTTAATTAATTTAGCATTGCCAAAAAGGCATTAAGATTGCGAAGCTTTCTCTCCGGTAATATTGTATTGCTAACTAGGGCATACAAAACCTTCGCCGGACCAATTCTTGAATAAAGCTCATCCTCCTGGAACTCACACTGTATATCAGACATTAACATGATTGAGTGGGTTCAGAGGTATTTTTTGAGAAGAGTCCTCCACTCCTCTACTCACAATAGAATTCCCTATGCCACTCGAAATTTTGGGCTTGGACAATCTGGAACTGCACCGCCTGCGTTTCGATCTACACAAAATTGCCTGCTACAATGTCTTGCCTGTCAACGACTACTTCAGCTTCAACCACACGGGCAAACAATCGATACAAACTCAAGGTAAACCGCTTCAAACTCGATTGCAGAAAATACGATTTCAGCAACAGAGTGGCCAATGCATGGAATGCTCTACCTGACTCTGTTGTTACAGTCTCAAACCCTCACAGCTTCAACCTTAAACTGCCTACCGTGGACCTCACCCCATTCTTAAGAGGTCCGTAAAGGGGGCATGTATAAGTGCACTAGTGTGCCTACCATCCCTATCTTAATGTCCCCATTTATTTGTATTTACTTTCTTTGTTCATGTTTATGTTTATACCTACACTTGTTACCTTGTACATGTTTGACAAATAAAGAAATAAAATTCCAAATAAAATATGAGTGAAGAATACAATGTGACTTGAAAATAAAGTCAAATACAAAGTTAGGTTATATAAGTAAAAGTAAAGGTTTCTCTGTCCAGTTGTGTCTGACACAATGCTTATCTCTGTTTCTTGGCCGAGGGATCCAGCATTGTCTAAAAACATTTTCCATAATTATGTAGTCAAAAGCGTGTTACCTTCCCACCGAAGTGGTACCTATCAATCTACTAGTATTAGCATGCTTTCAAATTGTCGGTTTGCAAGAGCTGGGGTAAGGAACAGGAGCTCAACCCTTTGCTTGGGTCTTGAACCTGGGCTGTCAGCTTTCCATCTGACAATCTCAGCATCTTTCATCACTAAGCCATCGAGCCCCTCTGCTATATTAGTAGTTTCCAAATAATTGGAATTGGAAATACCATTCCATTCCACTAAATATCTTAAAGGATGTGAAAATGGTCAATATGATTCTTTTGCACTTCAGAACAATAGACAAAGATTGTGACCATTTCTTATATGGCATCCTTTAAGTCATTAACATTCCAGGAAAGTTGATTTTAAATGTTTAAGAAACTACTCACCATGAATAAAAAACAGATTGAAAATGGAACTAATTATCCAGACAGGTAGTGAACTCCCTTTATGAGATGTACCCCAGTAGCAACCAAGCGGCTACATACCATAGGCACTTTAAATTGAATTTCTGCAATGACTCTTTCTATGATCCTAGAAAGCCTTCTTCCACTGATATTCCCAGCAGAGAGTATGGTGCCTGTGGTTCCACAGATAGTGTGTTGGAAGCAAATGAACACTAACTGCCTTGCTATCAATACCTTTTAAAACCATTAAAATTGTTGGTCATCATTTTGCCTGATGATTGTATAATGCAGTGATGGCTAACCTTTTTGTTGTTGCGCTCCCATGTGGGCACACCCACAATGCAATGTGTGTGCGACCACCCCATTGTGCCCCTCATGCATGACCCCCGCATGCGCCCTTCCCCCTGCACATGTGCGCATCAACCCCCTTGTGCTCTCTCCCCCCCCTGTGCATGCTTATGCAACCCCCTCTGTATATGCCCTACCCCTGTGGATACGCAGCACAGACCTGAAAACTAGCTGGCTCGTGAGAGGTGTGTGCACCTCCACGGTGCAGCTGAGCTGGAGCGACAGCTCATGTGCCCGCAGAGAGGGGTCTGTGTGTCACCTGTGGCATGTTTGCCATAGATTTGCCATTATCAGTATAATGCAATACTTGTTTTTATGCAGAATTTCACAGTATTGGATTTTGTGAATAATTTTGAACTCTTAAAACTAAAGAGAAAACCTCTGTCAACATTTTCTATACGATGCATAGTTTTTTACAATCTCTAGCCTGGCTTTCCTTTCCTCTAAGCTAAATTTCCAAATGTTGTATTATTGTTGTTGTTATTTAGGACAGATGCTCAAGCTCCCTACTCATTATGACTGCTTTTTAGGGGCACTTTCAGCCTCATTTTCTGAAGGAAAACATCTGGCCTTCAATAGCTTATCTTTGGGATTCTGTGGCATCTTTCCTGACCTGAAGTATACACCCAACTAAGCCTCTATTGTAATGTTGAGTGTCTTCTAGAGCCATTGTTTTTCACTGATAGATTTATATGGCTGCCCAATTGATATGAAATGCATCATTATAAATAAATGAATTAAAAGGAGGAAAAGCAAATGGATCAAAACTCAATAGATAATAATTGTCACAACAGAATGCTTTCAGGAAAGGGCTAAATCCAGAGAGGTATTTGGTTTAATTCAGGGGTGTCAAACTCACATAGTCACATGACATATAGGAACTTCCCCTTTTTGCTAAACCGGGCATTTTTTGGGGGGGGGCAGCATGTGATGCATCCAGGCCGTGGGCCAGGAGTTTGACAGTCCTGCTTTAATTGATTAGAAGCTGTAAGACATAATGACTGGAACAAGTAGATCTTTGGTTTATCTTGTCCAGTATATCCAGAGTTCAAAGTGAGATGGGCAGCAAACAAATTAAATAAATAAAAATAAATAAAAGGGACACAGTGGCTAAGACACTGAGCTAGTCGATCAGAAAGCTCAGCAGTTTGGCGGTTCAAATCCCTAGTGCCGCCTAATGGAGTGAGCTTCTGCCAATCTAGCAGTTCGAAAGCATATAAAAAATGCAAGTAGAAAAATAGGAACCATCTTTGGTGGGAAGGTAACAGCGTTCCATGCACTTTCGGCGTTCAGTCATGCCGGCCATATGACCACAGAGACGTCTTTGGACAGCGCTGGCTCTTTGGCTTTGAAATGGAGATGAGCACCTTTCCCTAAAGTTGGAAATGACTAGCACACATGTCCGAGAAGAACCTTTACCTAAAATAAAAATATGCATTTTCCCAACCTATGTGAGAATGTCTGAAATTATCTAGAATTGATATTACCTCTTTTCTCAGATGTCATGTTCCATCTGAGGATCACTCAAAGATCGGAGAAAGGGACAGTAGCTTTATTAGTCTCCCAGAATGGCATGGAATAGACAAAAGTATTTCCTGGAGTCCTATGTGGCATGGAAATTATTAACTTGCAACCATGGTGATTTGCAAAACTCAACTTTAAAAGCAATAATGATAAAAGGGAGCTGATAATTAAGCAGCGACACCTATTAAATCTTACCTTTGTTAAGCACCAAGTACAGAGTTGGCAGAAGAACACCAAAGCTAACAAAGGAAAGCGGAGAAAGGTAGAAGAGTAAAAAGGGAAAGTGTAAGTTTAACCTTGCCACCAAACATAAGAATTAAGAGTAACTGTAAGTGACAAGCGTTTTTTTTGCTATAGAAATATACTAGTGACCAAAAGTGTCGCTACTGCTTGTGTTTTTCACCAATGAATGGTCAGCTTCCTTCAAAGTAAAGAATTAGCCAAGGCTGAACTTCAAAAGAAGCCTTCGTAAAATGTACTCTCAAACAGCTCACGTGCTTTGCTCAAACAAAAAGAATGATCAGAAAAAGGGAGAGCTAGCCAGAAGTCTGTGATCTTTTTTTTTTAAAAAAAATCCTTTTTCTCCCTTTTTACCAGAGTTTGCACATGGATAGCCATAATTCACAGGTGTGATGTAAAACCTCTGAAATATGAGACATCGCTGTCATTACTGTTGTGAATTACAACATTTTTCATATGGGCTTGTGATCAATTATAAGGGCAATCTATGTAATATATAGAATATATATAATAGTGTGCCACAGTCTAATGTAATTTATTTCCATCAATGAGGTAATATCACCCAGCACACTAGAGGCCAAATATGAAGGTTCATTCTGAAGGTTATTGCTTCAAAAAGGGACTGCTTTGTCTCATGGTTGTGACTTCCCATCTTGGTGCTCGAATCCTCAAATATAGCATTATTAAAATTACAACCTATGTTTACCATGAATGCAAGCTAAAATCAAAGCTGGATGTACATAGCTGCACAACATCCAGATACTAGAGGCACAGCCCAGCAAATGTTCAACAACCTCATCACAACAACTTGATCAGTTACTGTTATAGCTGAATCCAGGCAAATGACGCAGATCTGCTTTTATTACCCCGTAGGACCATGCAGGATGGAGGCGCGATGGCTCAGCGGTTAAAGAGGCTGAGCGTGTCAACTCTGGGTTTGAGACCCAAGTGCTGCATAACAGGGTGAGCTCCCGTTCCATGCTCCAGGTCCTATTCACCTAGCAGTTCAAAATGATGTCAATGAGAATAGATTAATAGGTACCACTTCTGTGGGAATGTAATAATGTTCCGTACGCCTTTGGCATATGGCTATGCTGGCCACATGATCATGGAAAATGTCTTCGGACAATGCGGGCTTCCTCAGCTAAGAAACAGAGATAAGCACCTGACACGACTGGCCAGGGAAACCCTTATCTTCTTTTTTAATGATCATGCAGTCTAGTTTACAGGTCTTGGTTTAATGGGCTCACATAAACCCAACATAAACTCACTCAAAATGAAAGTGGGCCACGGGCCAAGCTGTTGGGAATGACTGTTGTACTCTCAGTGCTAGATGCTGCTTCATTAATGAAAAGTATAAATCCCCTAGAATTCCCATTTATTTATTTCAGGAAGGCCAATAAAGATCTAAGTGGTTATTTTCTCTCTCTCTCTCTCTCTCTCTCTCCCTCCCTCCCTCCCTCTCGTGTGTATGTGTGTGTGTGAGAGAGAGAGAGAGGGAGGGAGGGAGGGAGAGGGGCTATATAAGATGGAAATCCATTTGTAATTAAAGAAATATTATATATTTGATCTGACTCTGACAATGAGAACAATTAACCAGTGAAATGATTTGCTTTCAGAAGTTGTGGGTGCTAATTACTGGAGGTTTTTAAGAAGACGTTACACGCCAATTTGTCCAAAATGGTATAAAGCTGTGATGGTGAACCTATGGCACGCGTGCCCAAAGTGGCACGCAAAGCCATGTCCGCACGGCACGCACGGCCTGTTTGTCTTTTGGGTTTCTGGCACGCTTGCACACGTGTCAATCAGCTGTGCTTTGCATGCACAGCAGTGCTGAAAACCGGTGTGAGCATGCGCACTGGCCAGCTGATTGTCGGGTGTGCATGTGGTCCAGAACCTGGAAGTTCGGCTTTTCCAGAGCGTGATCCATGCGGCAGTGCCGAAAACCGGTGTGCGCATGCGTACCGGTCAGTTGATTGTTGGCTGTGCATGTACGGTAGAAGCCGGAGGTTTGGTTTTTCTGGAGCGCAGTCCCGATAGGTGTGTGTGTGTGTGTGTGTGTGTGTGTGTGTGCGCGCACGCGCGCTTGTGTCTGTGTGCATGCAATATTTTTGCACAACTTTTTTGGCACTCAGTGCCCAAAAGATTCACCATCACTGTTGTAGAGTCTCCTGCTTGGGCAGTGGATTGGATTAGAAGATTCCAAGGCCCCTTCCAACTCTTTTATTCTTTATTCTATTATGAATTCTCTTTCTGCTATTGATTTCTTTTTCATATGTTGCACAAAAACAGTAAACGTTCATTAGCATTAAAGATGGTACATTCACAATTTTCTATCAATCCCCAAATCAACTTTTATATGGTCTCTTATAAAAAAAAAAAACCTATAACAATAAATAAATAAATAAATTCCAGAGATGTTCCTTTGAGGCTGAAGAAAACTAATCTTTCCCACAGTACTATAAAATTGGGTGAAACACAACACGGACACGTTCATTCCTAAATGAAAAACTAAGATTTTCTAGAAAACAATACAACACGTGCTAAAATTAATACTAACAATGATGAAAATATAATTGTTCTTTGATTAAGAAATAAAATTTCACCCACACTTCAGTGATGTTTCTAAGATATAAAATTATGGTGTGGATAATCTACAGTTAGATTTATAGTTTATGACTGGTAGAAACTTAATAGTTCAAGTCCTAATCAAGAACCTAATCAAGAAGGAAGGAGCTAAGAATATGAGCAGTTCCAAACGGGACGGATTTTTGTAAAATTAAGATGTTCAAGTCAGATAAACTCAACATCTCCAGATATCAAGGAAGTTCTTTAGGTATTACTCTGAGGGCTTCAATAATGATTGGTATAAAAACATTTTTTTCCCCATAGGCACAGGAACAGTTTTTTACCTCATGCCATCATTCTGCTGAACATCTAATTCTCACAGTGCTGTCTAATGTCTATATATATTACTCATATAGTATGGATGTAGTATTATCATTTATCATTAACTTCTTTACTCCCTCCTCTTATTGGGATGATGATGATGATGATGATGATGATGATCATTATTCTGTTGCTTTGCATGTACACTTGAGAACTTGCGAACCAGAAACAAATTGCTTGTGCGTCTAATCATGCTTGACAAAAAAATATATGAAATATTCAAGTATTCATTCAACGTCAATATGAAAGTTATTATTAGTATTAGTATTTGGCAAGCTGTTCTAATTGTACCCATCTAGCTTGAGGCATGAATTCAGAACAAAACAGATTAGAGGATGGGAATTGTCTTAAAATATCCAGAATGTTATAGCCTTCTGAACTCCAAAACACTTGTTGTTATTGAGTAGCCAAACACAGATAGGTTTTCCAAAACCCTTCCTTTTTACAACGATGTTGAAGGAAGTATGAAATCTTGTTTAAGGAAACGGTGATAGCAAACAAAGACCACCAAAAGCGGGCAACTCTATCGAAGACAATGTCATTCAGTTTTCTTTCTTTGCAAACTGCCTTTATTCAGCAATGGAAGCTGTCAGACACAACGATAATGCTGATGAAAGAAAAAGCCTGTGGTTTCTGACAGCAGCAGTGAACTCTGACCCTGGAGGACCATAAAGAAGCCAACTTGGGCCATTTTACACGAATGAAGCAGAGTGATTTACGTGGAGTAGTTTAAGTTTCAAGAGACAGATAACATCTTACAAAAAGCCACAGAAATTATGGCAAGAGCCTTCTAAGCACAATTTTAAAGAAGGCAAGGCATTAGAGCACAGGGGATTTTCAAAGATGTGTAACTGGATGCTAATATACGCGCTAATCTACTGCTCCTCAGAGCATGGAGCTCACCTTTTCCTAGACCAAAATAATTTAGAAAGCCAGATAATGTTTTAGAATAGTAGCAAATGCAGGCCGAACACAAACACTTAACAATTTAATTTGCGAGAGAAATAATGTTGTAAACAGCTCTGCAACTAATTCCTTCCCTTTCTCATAATCAAGCGCTAGCCAAAGCGATATGTGTCCTGATGTCACAATAGTCACCATCTCCCCATTCAACATGATGAGGCATGGCTGACAGCTAGGTTAAAAATAGGCAGTGAACATTTTTAGTTGAATGTTTGATTTTTAAAATCATATTTTTATCATATTAGATATGATGATATTGCATATGCGGTGGTGTAGTGGTTAGAATGCAGTACAGCAGGCTGACTCTGCTAACTGCCAGCAGTTCGATCCTCATCGGCTCACGCTTGACTCAGCCTTCCAGCCTTCCAAGGTGGGTAAAATGAGGACCCAGACTATTGGGGGCAATAGGCTGACTCTGTAAACTGCTTAGTGAGGGATATAAAGCCCTGTGAAGTGGCATATAAGTCTCAGTGCTATTGCTGTTGCATAGCATACAGATGGTTCTCAACTTTGACTGATTACTTAGCGACCACTTGAAGTTATGACCTATATGAAAAAGAGGACATGACCCAGATCTGAATTGTGACGTTCGTCTCCCCTTGTAGTCATGTGACTGCATTTTGGGCACTTGGCATTTATTTCTAGTTTTTGGCAAAACAGCATTTATCATTGAACAATGGATTCACACTGACAATCAGTGCATTCACTTAATATGTTTAGGAGTCCTGTAAGAGTAAAAATATCATCAACAGCAAAGAAAGAGTGTTTCCAATGACATTAGGAAAACTTGGCAAAAATATAGTTGATATAAGCTCCTTTAAAAATAAGGAATAGAAGGTATTCATATATGGTGCAAAGCTTGACAAGCCAACTTCATAGCTGCCAAAAACTATCACTCTGAACAGTATTCTCCACCAGAAGTTTGCAGTTGTGGTTAGTATAAAGAAGGGTTGGTGCTTTGTTGTGTCTATGGCCTACTGAAGAGATGTAAAGTTGAATTTAAGAGATTAGTCAAACTCATTGTTGACTTTTGCTATTGATGCTGTAGCTATATTTCAGCTGTTTCATCTCTTCAAACAAAACAAAACAGTAAACAATGCTTAGGATTGGCAAATGGAAAAATGCAAAGTTAACCAACACCTTCCTCACCTCCATATTCTAAAAACACCTTGTGAAAAACAGAAATGCCTATCAAATTGTCAGGAAAATCCCCAAGCACCTTCTAAGAACTCTCTGGATCTACCAAGTACGTAACACAAACATAAAATATACATTTCGAAATAAAATTGAATAAATAAATGTAACTTTTATAAGGTCAAATCAATTTAACATAAATACTTTAGCGATAACAAAACAGATAACAACAGAATATTGCAATAGGCTTCTCAGAGTCCAAGAAAAAGATTGGCAGCTGCAAAATATTACAAGGGCAGGACCACAATATCAACTGGAGGGTAAGCAAAAAGTTAAGTAATATCCACATAACAAATTTAATAGGATACAGAAGTATATCCAGTTGCCAAAGCTTTTTTTTTCTTTTTCCTTTCAATAAATCTGATTACAGACAACTGTGAAAATTTTGCTTTCTCTTGGTAATAGAATGGGCAAATATATTACCTCTCAGGCCTCAAGGAGGAAAGCAAGATAAAAGCAAATACGGTTCTTGGTTCCATTGAATGGATATGACTGCGGACCATGAATGAATTTGTAGAATAATTTAAAGACAGGCTTAGAAACAGATGGATTAAGCTCCTTTAAGTGTTCTGACTTAGGCTTCCCAAGAACATGAAGCAAACTCCTCGTCTGGACAAAAAACCCTTTTATTAATTTACTGTGAATTCTGCTCATTCACAGCCAGCACAGTCTTTTCAGGGAGGATTCATAGTCACAGACCCTTGTCTGGCTTGGAGGGATGCCAGGCGATATCTGCAAAACTTGGCAAGGAGTCTCAGAGAGTCAAACTAATTGTCTCCTGCAAACTCCACTCCCCTTTTGCTCCTCTTTTATTTTCTCTGGGAGGGGCCATTCACCAGTGGCCTTACTCCTAAGTCGACCCCTAATCTTTAGCTGTTCCCTTCATCTGGCAACTCTGTGCATGCACACAATGGGAACAGGCTCCAGCTGTTCCTCTGCCTCACTGCTGTCTGCCTCTGAAGGCAGCTGATAACTGGCATACGGCTCTGGCCCCCTCTCTGCCTCCGACACAGAGCCCTCATCAGAGCCTTCCCCAAACTCCAGGACTGGCCCATGTTGCTCCCCAACCTCCTCACTGTCCGAATCTGCTGCCAGCTCTTCTGGCTGCTGGTGGACCACAACATTAAGGAATATTTGTGACCTCAAGACTGGATTATTGTAATGCGCTCTACATGGGGCTGCCCTTGAAGAGTGTTTGAAGACTCCAGTCAGTCCAGAACGCAGCCGCGCGAGCGATTGTGGATGCACCCAGGTACACCCACGTCACACCTATCCTCCGCGAGCTGCACTGGCTACCCATTAGTCTCCGAATCCACTTCAAGGTGCTGGTCACTACCTATAAAGCCCTACATGGCATCGGACCTGGGTACCTGAGAGACCGCCTCCTGCCGATTACCTCCCTCAGACCGATTAGATGTCACAGGTTAGGTCTCCTCCGGATTCCATCGGCCAGCCAATGTCGGCTGGCGACCCCCCGGGGGAGAGCCTTCTCTGTTGCAGCTCCAGCCCTCTGGAATGATCTCCCTGTCGAGATCCGGACCCTTACTACCCTCCCGGCCTTCCGCAAAGCCACCAAGTCCTGGCTGCTCCAGCTGGCCGGGGGGGCTGTGAAATATCCAGCCCCACGGAAATTGTGAAAGTTGTGGTTTTGTTTTTAAAGTGTTGTCTTTGTCTAGTTTTTCCCCTTTCCCTTGTCTATTGTGAGCCGTCCGGAGTCCTTCGGGAGTGGGCGGCATACAAGACAAATAAAATAAAATAAAATAAAATATGGAGAATGTCAGGAAGAGCATTGTTTCTTTCGCTATCCGCCATCAGTACAAAATCAAAACCAACACACTTTTGTTTACCACATTAACATTACATTACTTACGGGTCCATTTTTCAAGCGTGTGACATTCTTGCGCAGCCTTATTTCAATCAATACCTGGACTGCTTTTTCATAAAAAAGAAAAAGAAAAAAAAGCCCCTGTTCATATGTTCAAAATTCACAGGGTGGAATGTAACGCAGTGCTAATGAGCCTTGCTAACTCAAAAGGGTTGCTCTCTTTCGCAGGCCTCCCTACAGCCTCGAAACCTGCTTTAGAAAATTGAGGGATTTTTGAAAGACGTTGTGGTTTGTATGCAAGTGTGCGTGTGTATGGGAGTTATCCTCTCACATCTCATCTGTAGAAACTGCTTCGACTAACAAAAGCATACCAGTGGATTACATCTCCTAATATTATAACCATAAACCTAAATATCTATTTAGAGAAGAAGCCTCTTGCTTTCATGAAACATTTTAAGTGGCCTTGCTTCTTTATCTAGCTAAATATTGGTACGTTTTTTTTTTTTTTACTTTATATAAAACTGTCTCTCTTTTGTTCCCTAAAGCAAAGTGGAATATTGACTAGTCCTATTATGAATCTCTGAGCTGATTTCAGAAACCAAGCAATTGCACATAAATGGGATTAGGAGACCAATACCTAGGTCAGTCCTAACTAAATGCTCATCCAAACCTTTCTGGGGTGAAAGTGCATATTACATTATTAATGGACCTTTAGAGGCGTGCTTATTCTGCTATCTTTGTAGGAAACGGTCTACTTTTTGCTGACATGATCATCTCTTCTATGCTACACTTAAATTGCACCTAAAATGCTGCATAGTTATTAAAATTCCTTGTGTGTCCAATCATACTTGGCCGATAAAGAATTCTATCTATTTTATTCTTTAAAAAAAGAAAAAAAGACAGCCCTTGCCTCCGAGATACAACCTGAAAAAGAAATGTTGTAAAGAGAAGAGAGGAAGGCTGGGTCTGCAGTATTTGTTCTGGCCTAAAAAGACGGTCAGGTTGGGTTCCCTTTGTCATAAAATATGAGTCCCCAATCCCTGGGCAATGGCCCGGCACTGGGCTGCAGCCAGGGATGAAATGTACTTACCTTCACTACCAGTTCGCAAATGTGAGCATGCTCACACACACCACCTCCGTGCATGCGCAGGACCTTCCGCGCATGTGCAGAGCGCCAAAAATGGAAATAACATCTGGGCGGGTGGGCGGAGCCTGCTACCAAGTGCGCCTGAAAGGTAAGTAGAACAGTGCGGGGGGTGGGGGTGGAATCCGCTGTGCCATGCTATTTAGATTATAGATATATAGAATATAAATTGTGCATTGCAACTGATTGTCAGAAATACTAGTTTGCCTGAACTGGTAGCATTTTTTTACTACTGGTTCAGGCGAACTGGTAGTTATCTTTTACTACCAGTTTGGGCAAACCAGTCCGAACAGGTGGCATTTCACCCCTGGCTGCAGCCCATTCAGAATTGCCACTCGTGTGAGCACCTGCTGCTCACACATTTCCTGCCCCCCCTCAGTCCACAAACCTGGAAAGAGTTGGGGATCACTGGCATAAAACCCCTTCCTTGAAATGCACAAGATCTTTAGGCTGTTTGGGAGTGGGAGAACAAACCTAGAATACCTCCTTCAACTTTGTGGACCTGTGAGAAGTTTGACAGGGCCTAAAACAACACTGCTATTTTATGTTCATGTGAAATTGGACATCCAGAAGTTTGATTAAATCTGATATGTAGAAGGGGGGGAGAGGCAGTTTGTAGTATATATCCGCTTATCGTCCTCAGCAGGACTTCTCCTATGATACCACAAGCTCTTAAAATGATAAATGAATTTCTCCAACCGCCCCATGAACCAAAACTCAACAATAAATAATAAATACGTAATAAATAAAGCCGCTATGATGGGGGAGACGGTTTTGATAGATGGATAGACCCAAGGTTCAGCTATCATTCAAAGTTTGCTTTGGGCTTTTCTACTTGCTTTGCCCTCAACCAGCCTGCTCTGGAAATTGTTCAAAGCGGTAGCAAGTTTTGACAGCACTCCTAGCCCTATAAAGACTAATGAAATTGTAAAAAGGATTTTAAAACACAGCCCCACACCCCCAGCAATATGATGGTCTATCTGCCTCCGACTGTTTCTGCCCATCTTATAAGATGAAGATCCCTGGGTCCCTTGGATAAATATCATTTGGGGAGCTTAGGAAGTGTGTGTTGCAGTACCTGCCCTCTGGAATCATCTCTGTCCCCCACCCCTCACCCCAAAGAGATTCAAGTGAACCCTACATTTTGGATGTTTATGAAACTGTTAAAAACCTGGAAAATCTCTCAGGCCTTGGGAATGTTTAGCTATGCAGTCTATGGTTGGATATATTGTTCTGGTTATCCACAATCTTTTTATTCATATTTATATATTTTGCTTTTCTTTTTTTATCTGTAAACCACTCAGAGATGGTCATGAATTAGGCCACCCTTGAAATTGGATGTAATAAATAAATCAGTAGCTCACGATGCATCTATTTTAAGAAAGAACCTTTGCTTTACAGTATAGGCTGGCATTGTTTTTTTCATATATTACATTCTATATTTCTATATTTCATATATAAAAACAAATGCTACGTGGAATTCTTTACACAGTATTACAGTCTGCCAAGTCAAAATCAACTATGAGGAACAATTATTTACAAATCATGAGATCTTTTTTATTTCTAGCCTTCACAATTTACCAAATTTGTTTTGCGGTTAGTTCCAAAATACTGTTCAGGAAACATCCTACCACAGCTGAATCTATTTTTTTTTAAACCCATGTTCATCCTTGGTCTTTATAGGAACACAAGTTGACCAAGTGATAACAGTTAAAATGGGAGATATGACACCCATTGCTATGAATGGTCACCATAATGTATCTAATGAGTGGCACAATTCTGATAGGTCTTTTATCATAAATTAGAGGATACTGGCTTTCCAGTAGATGTCTGGCCAGAAGCTTCAAGGTCATCAATCATGGGAGCCCCTCCCTGTCACTTAAAACTCTAAATTACATGTACACCCTTTATCTTTCCAGAAAGTGAGAGGTGGAACTGAGAAGGTTAAAAAAGAGAGATGGTACTATATTATAGCTTTTTAAAGCTTCTCCTCGGAGGACAAGTGAGGGCTGAAGTTTGTCAGAGGCTATGAAAATGCTGCTCATCAAGAGCAGAAAAAGCACTATGGTGAATCTAGGTGACAGAAGACAGAAGGGTTGAAAGCTGGACAGAAAGTCTCAAAGACTTCCAGAAAGAGGCCTGCAGCTGTTCAGCAGTCTGGTGGCTGAAGGTCCAAGAGAGAAGAGCAGGGCTGAGAACAACAGAAGAAGAAAAAAAAAATCTGTGCAAGTGTTTGTCTCTATAAAACTCTCCGAGAAAGATGAAGTATGTAAATAGTCCCAAAGTCCACTTAACTAATTGAAAACTACAAGAACCCTGCCTATGCGAAACCAGAGCAAACTGTAAACAAAATAAGCACATTAATTAAGAGGGGAAACAAAAGCAAGAAAAAATGATAGACATAAACAGTGAAAGAAACACATTAGTTAATAAAAGTACTGTTCCCCAACTTGTCCAGCTTTGCAGACCGATGGGAAGGGGTGGGGAGGGGAGGGTTCCATGCAAGTGGCTGGCTTCCGTGGCCCGGTTCACAGCCCAGTAATGGACCACAACCAGGGGGTTGGGGACCCCTCCTGTAAAATCTTTAAAATAACAGAATATAGAAGGAATTTTGTAATACAAACTTCCTTTACATAATAGCTTACACAATAAGTCTTATTTCATAAGTTAGCCAATTTTCTCAATAAATTTTTATTCCACTCCATTTTGCTTTTCATGCATTCTCTGGTTTGTTGCTACGCCAAAAACATTTAAAACCATAACAAGATCTCATTTACCTCCAATCTGCCATTAAGGAATTAAGAAAGTAAGAAGCTTTAGAGAGTTTTCCTAAACTTCCCGTTAACGGAGACAGGAAGAATACTTTATTTCTTACGCGAAGTATGAAGGAGTATGAAGGAGAGAGATGTATTTTCACAATGGCTTCTATTTTTGCATTCTGGACTTGGTTCAGTCTTCAATATGGTACAAAATTACCTCAACTCTGCCAGCCAGAAGGGATATACAGATGCTTTATTAGCAAGGAATTTCAGAAACTATCAAGAAGCCTAGATCAATACACAGTCTTGCACTAAATCCTCTTTCAACTATATTCTTGAACACTGGAAATGGATATTTTTTCACCATTAGATGCTTTCAAAAATAATTCATTTCTATTATATTTAGATTTCTGAACTCATAGTGATAATGTATTTTGCCAAATATATAAAAGACATTATTGAAAGTATAGGGTAAATCTGGATGGAGGAAAATATCATGACGGTGTTATTAAAGTAGATTATTTTTTTAAAAGGAACAATGGCCTTCAGTGAGCAGGGATTTTAAGATGCATTTATATCACTCTCCACATGATCTGTGTGACACTAAAAGATCAGAATACAAAGTGTGGCAAAGACAGATGTTCAAATTAGATTTCTGCTCATTGACAGAACTACAAACTATTTCAAGAATCCCATGATGTACATTTTATACTGCTGATTGGAATTGTTGAAAACTAGCCAAACCTTAGCGTGAGATAAATATAATACACAGCACATCTAAACAACCCATTGCTTTTTCTGCTGGTTGCACACAGTAAATAATGAATCTTTCGTAAATGAATGGAAGTAATTATGCAAAATCAAGGTATTTTATTTATATATAAATAAAACAGATATTTATTTCATTTTATAGAATCCAACGGAACAGAGTTAGGTTCAAAATTCAAATCACTTTATGGTGGTCGTTAACCAGCAGAACAGTTGGGTTCAGAGTTAGAAATACTAGACCAGCTGCTCTTATGCAGCTCAATCTTCTGGAGGACCATCCTTCCAGAAATATGGATGGGGCCTTCCCTCCTGGGCATTTGGAAAGCCTTTGAAAACTGAATTAAAGGTTACTGTGGTTGTGAGTCCTTTGTGGTAGTGTTCCCTTATAGCTGCCAGGATTGCTTTGTTTTTAAATTGTACCATTTGCCAATATTGTAAAGAAGGGATGCACTTTCATGAAACACAGATTCGCTAAGATTTTATATCGTCTGGAAATAAGTTAGGGAAAAACTCCAAGATATTTCAGCAAAACTATGACAACAGAGGTTAAAAAAATAATTATGCAAATATAATAGGATACAAAAAAAAAGATAGATAGATAGATAGATAGATAGATAGATAGATAGATAGATAGATAGATAAGCAATGATCCCTACCCAAATAAGGCAGATTTGTTTGTCAAGATATTATTTGCCATTATTTAACAACTATGATTAATTTATAAGTTTATATACTTTATGTATAAATTTTATACACCAATCAATTCCAACACAAAGGACAGAGCTAGATGATGAGCCCAGTTCAGTTCTGATAGTCAGAAGTTTTGAATTTTATCCTTTTTTTTCTATTTTCATATCTGGTTCTGGCTGGCTGACTTAGCAAAATATACCAATATACAGATCCTACAAATCTGAAATCTGTCCTCCCATATTTTAGAGCACAGAATATTTTAATCTATGACCATACTGCTTCTTTAAGTTGAGGTCATTAAATCTGTCAACAAGAAGTAGTGATATAGTATTATAATCTCAGATTTTGACAATGTCAGTGACTTTTGACCTTTTCTTTTATTATGTGGTCAGCTGTGCTGACCAAAGAAAGCTGAAACTAATCTTTGAGACACAAAAGCTGCAAATAGTGCTTTTCTATTTCATGAGAAATGTAATTCAAATGCAGAACTCTCCTATATGCATTAACAAATTATTATAAAAGAAATTTAAAGCATATAAACAGTAGATTAAAAGAGACACTGCTGCTTACTAGAATCATACTATTTCTTTATCTTATTTCTGATAAGTTCATTCTAGGTGATATATTTCCTGTGTATGTATATAAACTAAGGTAGAACATGAGGCAGCTATTAGAACTGGATCATTAACTAGTTAATTTGTTTTAGTTACTGATAATACTGAACTTTATTTTTCACATTTAAAACAACATTTTTTTTAAAAAAAAAGTATTTTAACAGGATATATAATTGGCTGTAAGTTACATATCCTACATCAGACACGATTGTCCATATAATTTGAACGGTAGTCTCTTTCTACAGACAAAAGAATTTTCAAGGAATGGAAGTGGAACTGATTTGCTTTTATTTTAGTTATTAAAAATGTTGACTGATTTGGTAATAACTATGACACATGTTCATCGGGAAGTGAATCAATAGTTATTAGCATTTAAAAAATAAATATATAAATATAGAGAAATGGAATGAAAACACCACATTTCATTAGGATTATATTTATCAATGCAATTATATTTGAAGTAGTCTTTTGCTACTAATAGCCTGATCCTGAGAGAAATATTAGTAATCTATTAATAGTTCGATCCTGAAACCAACATTATAAACATGTAACCAAGGTTGAGCATCTTACACTCTTTTTTAAAAACAACGCAGTTATCAGTAAAAAAGTAAGAATGTCCAGCACAGTGGCCATATTCTAAAAAATAATGCATAGAGATCAGAAATTACTACAGACTTATTAATTAATAATTTGTTTTCATGAATTTATATCTGGTCTCATCCAAATCAGGCAGTTCTCAATAAAAATATAAAATATAGAAAGCTGTCAAGTCCAAAGCATAAACTTGCACAGTAATTATATAGCTGTGTTGCTTTGAATGAATAGGAGTCATTATTCAGCGATCACAAAATGTGAGAAATTATCAAAACACCAATGGATTTACTGCCCCGTGTTTTGTGGTGCAAATACTCAGTCTAACTACTAACTAGATCCTATTTCTTTTCAATTGCCACAAAAATAAGCTTTATAGTGATAATGGTTTCAATGTATTTGCCTATGTGATTTTTGTACTGTAATTTATATAGGCATCTAGTCAACAGAAATACAGTTGCTTTGAAAATTTGCACAAAAATCTATATATAGCTCAATCAAGTAACAAGGTTCCAAGAGAAAGCATATATAATCTCTAGCCTATCGTTTTATTAGTTTTTAAAGAAATCTTGCAGTCATGTAAATTGTGAAGAAAGTAAATAACCTTTTCTTTCAGTACACCTGCTACGGATAGCTTAAACAAGAGGGAAATCAATTAGTGAAAGAAATGAAATATTTGACATATTCCTTTATAAATGCCATTATGCAGATTCTCTCCCTTTGGATAAAAAAGGGAAAAGGTCATTAAGTTGCTGTCTTATTCCTTCAGAGTGCATCCCTAACCAAAGTGAAGCTTTAACTGAATAAAACTTGATTTGCTCACAAATACTTTGCCTTCTCTTTGTTAACATTTCCATTATGCAATAAGTACTTATTTTATTCCACAAAATCAAGCTATTCTCCAAAGGACCGGAAGGCAAACAAGAAGCAATGGATGGAAGCTAATCAAGGAGAGAATCAACCTAGAATTAAGGAGAAATTTCCTGACACTGAGAACAATTAATCCGTGGGCTGACTTATGGGTGCTCCAGTACTGGAGGTTTTTAAAAAGAGATTGGACAACCATTTGTCTGAAATGGTTAGACTAGAAGAGCTCCAGGTTCCTTCCAATTCTGTCATTCTGTTAAACACCATGTACATTGCTTATCTAATCACAATTAATTAATTGCAGTAACTATTCTCAAGAAAGAATTATTGTTTGAAATCCATCATCAACATGAATATTCTCCATTTGTCCAACATACTGTAATCCTTGACCTATGCCAAACTGTCTCTAATTAATTTATTCATTAATCTACCTTTCATATTTATATTTATATACCCTCGTCTTCTGAATGTGATTCTAGGCAGCATACAGTTAAAACTGATCACAAAAAACAAGCACTAAAATTATACTATAATAAAAACCATAATACATTTATTAATATTATTAACAAAACTGGGTAAAAGTATATTTGGTACAGTGCAGCCATCTCACCAGTTTTCCATTATCCCAGGATGGCTTACACAAAAGCAACTACTTGGGCTATGACCCTTTGAGGAAATAAAACACTATAAAAATAAACTGAGCATATGTCCATAATTAATGTTTATTATTTCAACAAAGTCAGTAAATTGTCTTATTGCATGAATATTTATACTTGATGGTTTTAATGTTTCTTATTCTGTAAGGTGTCCAGAGTTGCTCAAAATAAGATGGGTGGTAAACCAATTTGTTCACATAGTAAGATTTGGAAATCTACAAGATTGCTCACGCTGTATTTGAGCAAAAAGAAAGCAGATCCTAAGCAATAAAATTAACAGAACCCAGCTGAATCTTTACAGTGACATGTTTATAAAGTGAAATACATCTAGATATATTAATTCCTGAAATAACTTCACAGTGAAATTTCAGATGATGCAAATGCTTTATTGTAAAACATTGTTCAAAATGGAGAGATGTTGTCTGCAAGTTGTGAAATACCACATCAAAAGCAGAGTGTCAGTGGGATTATACCGACGATGACACTTACCTCCTGAGATGTCCTCGTCAACCAGATCATGTTCTTCTTCTTGAATTTTGGCTTCAGGTCCTGACTGTTCAGGGGTAACGTTAACGGTCTGAATGGTTTCTGCCGTCACTCCAGCTGAAACATCAAGACACAAAACATTAAACCCACTTGTAATTTTCTCTGAATTAGAGAAAACATATTTAAACTTTATATTATGCCTTTATCACATTGAATAATCTGATGTATTGAGATGAGATTGGATAGCCCAGTGTTTTTCAACCTTTTTTGTGCAAAGGCACACTTTTTTCATGAAAAAAATCACGAGGCACACCACCATTAGAAAATGTTAAAAATTTTTAACTCTGTGCCTATATTGATTATATATATAAAGTAATTTTCCCACGGCACACCTTACACTATGTCACGGCACACTAGTGTGCCGCGGCACAGTGGTTGAAAAACACTGGGATAGCCTACAAAAATTAGTGAATTGATATCTCTTTGCCCAGGGTTTTCAGACTTTGACCCGAGTTCAACAATTTCAAGATTTCTTGAGCTTCTGAACCTTTTCAAGTTCTAATTAATAAACTCGGGAATAATATAGAACTAATGGTAAACAAAAATGGTACTTCCTGCATAGAAAGCAATGTTCTCACAATCTGGGTGGATAAAGTTCTACATTCAAATGAGGCTCATATTTAAGAACAAGAAACTTTGCAACTGACAATTGCTTCATCCCCAGTGAAAATCAGTAAAGATACAAAAGTACATTTGTCCTGTTGGTAATTTTGCTTCCCATCTGTTTGTTGCTCCTAACTTTTCCTTCTATCCATCTGTTCCCTCCCTCTCTGCTGAAAAAGGCATATGGTATGCTTATAAGGGCAGAGGTCTTCAGTTAGGGCAAGGACATGCAAACTGCCCTGAATACTTAGGACACTGTATGGTAAGTACAATAAATGCAATAAATGCACTTCAAAATAGCATAACTATGCTTGTTGTTTCTATTTCGTGGCACGACAAAACCGCGCTCGACTAAAGCGCGCCCGATTAAACCGCGTCACTGACGTCATCAACAGGGCGACAACAGCGAGCGTGGAGAAAGAAGGGCGCTTTAAATAGTGCTTTGAAAGCAAGCCGATTCAAGTTAAGGTAAGGGTTAGGTTTAGGTTTAGGATTAGGATTAGGATTAGGATTAGGATTAGGTTTAGGGTTAGGTTTAGGGTTAGGTTAAGGGTTAGGGTTAGGTTTAGGGTTAGGTTAAGGGTTAGGATTAGGTTTAGCGTTAGATTAAGGGTTAGGTTTAGGGTTAGGTTTAGGGTTAGGTTAAGGGTTAGGTTTAGGGTTAGGTTTAGGATTAGGATTAGGTTTAGGGGGATTAGATTTAGGGGTTAATTTTAGGTTTAGCGTTTACAGCGTGCTTTTTTCTCCGCACTGTTGTCGCGCTGTGATGGCGTCAGCTACGCGGTTTCGTCGAGCGCCCTTTAGTCGAACGCAGTTTTGTGGTGGAACCTTTCTATTTTACTCCATTACTGATTTAATAGCATATAAGGGGTTAGGTTCCTTCTCTAAGGGTTTATTTTAAAGAAAAGAGAGGCTATATAAAGATAATGCATATCTTCTAGACTCAGCACCAAGGAAGGTTGTCAAATATCCATTGTGAGAACTAAAATTGGCCATGTCAAAAGAGCATAGTGATCCATTTCAATAACAATGCATAGGTGCCAACCATACCTTCCACTTAAAAAGCATGGTCAAGAGAAAGAGATAAGATTTGAGCTTTGAGACTGCTATAGCCTGACTCTTACAGTGAATGTGGCTTCTGATTTTCTTCGTGTTAATGGCTTTTCTCTCAAATGTGCCAAAAGTTGTGTTCTATAAGCTCCAGACTCCAGCCCTGGAGCCATTTGACCCCTGGCACCTTCAGGGCTGCCACCTTCTAACTTATAGTATCCACCCGAGAGAAGTTCAGACATTTACATCACTAAACAATGCAACAACCCCAAATGCTCAAACACAATCCAATCCAAAATGCTCAAAGCCAGAGAGATGAAAAGTAACGTCAAAAACCAATACGCCCAATTTGGTCAGAGGTCTCAGTGCTGAATACACTGCACAATCATGATTCTCTGATGTTTTAGACAAGGGTCCATCTCACCAGGCGCTGACAGAAATTAAACCTGAAATCTTTTGCATTCAAAATGAATGCCCCCCCCCCCAATCACCCGACCCATCACTGTTATAAAAAATGGCTGAGTGGCTTAATGACACTGGAGATGGTGTCTGCTCCAGCGGTTCAAGTCCTAGCACAGCATGGCAAGGTGCGTTCCCATCATTCACCTTGGCTTCTGCCCCCCTTGCAGTTCAAAAGCATGTTCTATGCGTGTAGATAACTAAGTACCACTTCGGTGGGAAGATGAGTCGGGGCTCTGTGGAGGCAGTCAGATGCCTGCCAACTCTGAACCTTCCTGATTGTGGCAGTTGTTTGTGAGGTGGTTGCAGGGAGGGAGGGACCTACTGTAGAAAGAGCCACTTTTCTTTCTCTCTGATGCGAAACCAGTTTGCCCTCCTTTGATGCACCTTGGGAAGTGTGTGGGCATTTCCTGCAACAGAGCTGGTATCTTGGCAATCAAACTACTACTCTACAATAGCATTGTGGTCTCCTGGCTAATGTAACACCACCATATGCCAACAACAACAAAAACAACAATAGTAAGGTAAAGGTAAAGATTCCCCTCGCACATATGTGCTAGTCATTCCTGACTCTAGGGGGAGGTGCTCATTTCCGTTTCAAAACCAAAGAGCCAGCACTGTCCAAAGACATCTTCATGGTCATGTGGCTGGCATGACTAAACACTAAAGGCACACAGAATGCTGTTACCTTCCCACCAAAGATGGTTACTATTTTTCTCCTTGCATTTTTACATGCTTTCAAACTGGTAGGTAGACAGAAGCTGGTACATTAACAGGAGCTCACTCCGTTACGTGGCAATAGGGATTCAAACAACAGTGCTCCCTTATAATTTTTCCTATGTTGGTCAAAACCTCTCCCAATGAAAAGGAATTCTACTATTAGGGAATCTAAGTAATTCACTTTCACCTGACCTTTACTCATTGGATAAACTCAAAATCCTACTCTAAGTTATGGAGGAGGAGGAGGAGGAGGAGGAGGAGGAGGAGGAGGAGGAGGAGGAGGAGGAGGAGGAGGAGGAGGAGGAGGAGGAGGAGGAGGAGGAATAATTCTTGAAAAAAGATATGCAGGAACCAATTAAGATGCCATCAAATGGATGAATTCCTCCTAAACTTCCCAGCACAATTTATTATTATTATAAAACAGATTTATATCCTGTTTTTCCTCTAGGAGCTCAAGGCAATGTGCAGACCATTCCTTCTACCATTTTGCCCTGACGGTAAGTTGGGCAGAGAAATAGTGACTTATCCAGAAGCAACCAAGGTGGCGCAGTGGTTAAATGCAGCACTGCAGGCTACTGCTAGATCAGCAGTTCAGCGGTTCAAATCTCACCGGCTCAGGGTTGACTCAGCCTTCCATCCTTCCGAGGTGGGTAAAATGAGGACCCAGATTGTTGGGGGCAATATGCTGACTCTCTGTAAACCGCTTAGAGAGGGCTGAAAGCCCTATGAAGCGGTATATAAGTCTACTGCTATTGCTATATTGCTATTGCTATTGCAACCACTGATCTATACTAATCAGAGCTACCAACTGGACAGCAAAACATGCAATAACGTTACTTAGAAAGCATTATCAACTTCCACAGAAAGCAGTGCTTACACTAGTTTATATTTAACACTGAAAAGCCAGGGCATATTATTTATTATTCATAAAGCAAATCTGTCAGATTTCTTCTGAACCTCCATGAGGGGAAAATATCATAAATAATAAAAAATAAATAAACCCAGCCACAGCTTTGGAGGCAGAAGGGAGGAGGTGAAAGGTAAAAAGAAGAGAGAAATGTGAAAAACAGAAATAAATCAGATGAAGACAGACTGTGAAATACAGGTCCTTTTTTTTTTTTTGAAATAAAGTCAATGAAGAAAAGCATGCATTACCCAGCCTTACCTCCCTAGTCTTCAATGCTTTTTTAAATAAGGAAAGTCAACTATAAGAACCATTTTGCCCACTTACAGGATTTTACATGGGACTATTACAAGGTATTTGCCTATTTGCAGACTAACAATAATGCAGAAGGACTGCCGAAACCATAGTTTTGGTCTTTAGAAGGAACAATACATTTTGCCAATGGGGCGGTCATAATATTCATTTAATTCAATGTAGGCTCCGCCCTACTCCAAACTGACTTGGACAGCCTGCAATATAAATAAACCACAAAACACACATACACACACATACACACACACACAATACCGGAGAAGATGGGATCTGATTGTTCCATCTAAACATAAACAAAAGCACATCCATCTCAAATCAAAGGTAATCGGTTTAGCAATAAATGAAAATAATATTTTTTCCATTCAGAAAATAACAGAAACAAGCAATAATTTTCAGTAATGTATGGCTGTGAAAAATGGATCATAAGAAAGGCTGAGCGCCAAACAATTGAGGCCTTTGAACTATGGTGCTGGAGAAGACTCCTGTGAGTCCCTTGGACTGCAAAGTGATCAAACTGGTCAGTCCTAGAGGAGATCAACCCTGACTGCTCTTTAGAAGGCCAGATCCTGAAGATGACACTCAAATACTTTGGCCACCTAATGAGAAGGAAGGACTCCATGGAGAAGAGCCTAATGCTGGGAAAGATTGAGGGCAAAAGAAGGAGAGGATGACAGAGAATTAGGTGACTGGATGGAGTCACCGAAGCACTAGGCGAGAACTTAAATGAACTCCAGAGGATGGTGGAAGACGGGAAGTCCTGGAGGAATGTTGTCCATGGGGTTGCGATGGGTCAGACATGACTTCGCAACTAACAACAATCATCTGAGTAAATGGCTTGAATACTACAACATTGCAGGTGTTTTAATACTCTTCTAAACATCTGTAGCTGGATTCCATTTTATCAATGCAACACAGGTCAACTTCAAGAATCCTTTGAAGTCATCTGATTGTTGCCAGCAATAGAAAGTATTTAGACGGTGCCTCATTATTTGGTTCTGAGTGATTTTTAAAAAAAAATCACAACATTGCATGTAAACAGTGTTCAACTTCTCTGGATGTACCTTCAAGTGCCAAATGTGCAATCAAATACTGTACATTCAAGTCTCTAAACATTCAGAGAAAGGGATCAGCTCAGATCTGGAACATCAGGGAGAATGATATGAATTGGACAAGCATAAATTACATCATTGTCACAAAACTTTACCCCCTCTGTAAGAAAGGAAACTTGTGGGGCGGGGGGAGGACAGAGAACTTGGCTGTTCTCTGGCTAGAAAGAACTATGTTAATGTCAATCAGTTGTTTTTTGAAGCCTACATTTATTGACTTGGAAAAGCAGAAGAAAAAGACCTAGAGTTTAAACCTTGGAGCATAGATTTCTACCGATTTGGTTTCCATGTATGGCCATGGAACATCTGTGTGCATATAGATGTCATGTCTGGTTGCAAAAGATAATAATCCATAATCCACACTATGTCTGAGAACCTTCTGCTAAGAAATCTAATTCCTAAATAAAGGGTAAGGGTCTGGAGTGCTTAGATTTAGCAGTGCAGCCTGACAAATCTACTAGATTTGCCGTTTCATGCCAGCAATCCATCATCTAAAAAATTTAGACCACAATCCCAGAAAGCAAAATCTCTCTATCTGAAATACTCTTTCACTTTCTAGCTCTTTTACATGGACTGGGGGGACGGATAAGTAGAATATCTTAAATTCTTAAGCTTCCTTCCTTCTTCCCTTCCTAGATTTTCAAAGTTCAGAGCTGCTCTTTGTGGTATCATCTGTCCCCCACATAGATTATAAGAAAAGGATAATTGTCAGAAGACTTGACAAGCTTTCAAAGTTGCTGTGTCACATCCCTGATGCTTGTACTTGACAGGAAGCTGATTTTATAAGATTATGGGTAAAATCTGCAGATATTTTTTAGCTCTTCATAGTAGCGAGCCACTAAGTATCAGAACTCTTTTTTCTTTTTCTACAAAATTCTTTCCCTCCCTCCCTCCTTCCTTCCTTCCTTCCTTCCTTCCTTCCTCTTTCCACCCAGATTTTTGAAGTTCAAATCTGCTCTTTTTCATATTATCTGCCTCCACATAATTTATAACAAAAGGAGATTTGTCAGAAGCTTGACAAGCTTTTGAAGTTGTTCTGTGACATTCCTGATCCTTGTCCCTGATTTTTACAAATTTGTGGGTATAATCTGCATTTTTTTTAGTTCCTCACAGTAGTGAGCCAATAGATATTAGAACATACACACACATGGTCTCTCTCTCTCTCTCTCTCTCACACACACACACACACACAAACAAACACACTTCTCAATAAGCAGAGGACAAACAGATTGAGACATAGGTAACTATTTTTTCTAGCAGAGATGAACATAACTATTTATTTATTAAATTTGTTTGCTACCTATCACGCAGCAAGGCGACTCTGAGTAGTTTGCAAAACCATAACATCTATACATATCGTATATATTTTAAAAACAAACATGTTTCTTAACTGTAAACTGTATTCAGGAACCTTGCAAGAGACCAACATCTTCTATAGGACTCAGCAAGTAACACAGTTTAAAAACATCTGGGTGAAATCTGACCATGCCTGATACAGAAACAGAAAACTTTTCTCTGTGGTGTCACTTATCAGTGGTTGTTATCTCTCAACTGAAGCCAGAAAGCTTAGTTTCAATTATTACTTTTTTTAATCATTCACATTTCTGCATTAAGTCTAAACCTCTGAAACTGAAGCCTTGTCACATGCATTTTATCCAACATACAGATGCAAAAATTCAACTAAAAGCACTTAAGGATTTGAAAGATAGGAAGCTGAAATTCCCTGTCTTTTACAGCGATACAAATGCAAAGATGAAGGATCGTTAACTGAAAACCACAATGCTTAAAGTCATTATTCCTGCACATCTAACTGTGCAGAGGACTGGAGCTTCCATTCAGATACGAAAGGGGCAGAAGCAGAATTGGAATAAATAGATAATAACTTAAATCTTCCAGATGTTGTTGAAAAAAAACAAAAAACAAATTCGCATCGATGAATTGATCAAGAGAGGGGTGTGCGTGTTTGTGTTAGTGTGTGCTGGCAGAGACAGTTGGCACACATATCTGAATAAATAAGAATGTGCTAATATTGAAAGATGCAAGACTTTCCGCGGTTTATTTTCAGACAGAAGGTTTGTATTTATTGGAAACAGATTTCTGCAGTGACTGACCAGTGCTGCCCCACACTGCATGACAGACAGACTGACTTCTTCACATTAATTCACTTCACACTATTTCTATCGATCCACAGTCAGTTCCCCAGTCTCTCTGCACACATTGCCTGTCTGGCTGCCTACATCCACATCAGCACATATACACAAAGGCCACAGAAAGATAACCTTTTGCTTTCCATTAAAGACACAGTAGCCATTTTTTTTTTACTCTATCTGCAGCAACATCAGACATATAAATATACCGGAGTTTCTATTACCTGCAGGACAAATCGAGTACTCAAAGATTTCAAATACATTCCAATGTTGCTGTCTTAAAAAAAATAAAATAGCGTTTTTCACATTTTAAGAATGTGAAAGAAGAACATTTTTTTGGCAAAAAAAAAAAGAAGAAGAAGTATCAGTGAATATTGTGCTGCTTGGAGAGAAGGGAAAAAAGTGGAACAATAGATGTACGGGAAAGAAATTGTCATGCTATATAGTACTGCAGTCTCAAGCATTAAGCTGAACACAGATGAATCTGGATTGTCTCTTTTGGTAAGAGATTTTTTCTAAGATTCGTGTGAATTTAAATGCATAGCCAAATTCAAAGCATGATTTTAGCTGAAATATAATCATGCAGTAATTGTAAGAATTGGACATACTATATATACATAGACATACACACATACACACACACACAACCCCCCCCCACACACACACATGTACGTGCAGGTCTTGGCATATTCGGGTCTTTTCCCATGTAAGATTGACAGTATCTTGGCGATGTTTCGACGAGGTCACACTCGCCATCTTCAGGCTGGTGCCTTTGGCTTCATGCTTGTGCGAGCAAAGCGTGATCGGAGCTGCCGTTTTTCTATAAATATAGGTGGGGTGGGGTGGAATGTTGGCTTTGTTGCTTTAAATGGATTCATTGGCTGTGTTGTCATATCTTGATTGGTTATTGGAATTGATGTTTGGTGAGGGTGAACACAAGAATGCAGTCAGAAAAGAAGAAAACACTCCCTCCCTTTTCCAGCACCTTAAAGCAACAGGACATGAAATTGATTTTGAAGGAACCAAATTACTCTCCAAAACTGAACACTTCAACAAGAGAATAATTATGGAAGCTATCGAAAGAAACACCTCCCACAATATGAATAAACGTGATGATACCTCCCGCCTACCAGACATAGGGAAACTATTTCTAGTCAATAAACAAGTCCCAGCCACAAAATCTGGCACAGGACTCAGAACAACATAGGACACCATCAGCAATCACACTCACCAAACATCAATTCCATCAACCAATCAAGATATGACAACACAGCCAACCAATCCATTTAAAGCAACAAAGCTAACATTCCACACCCCTATGTTTATAGAAAAACGTCAGCTTCGATCCTGCTTTGCTCGCATAAGCATGAAGCCAAAGGCACCAGCCTGAAAATGACGAGTGTGACCTCGTCGAAACATCGGCAAGATACTGTCAATCTTACATGGGAAAAGGCTTGAATACGCCAAGACCTGTATACCTATACCCGTGAAAATCTATGAAAACAAATATATATATATGCAGGTCTTGGCGTATTTGGGTACAATGCAAAGGCTCAGGATGTTACAATGAAGTCAACCTCTCAGGATGTTGCAGCACAGGACTAAGGATATCACTTCACTACATCTCAGAATGTCATCACACAGCCTATTACACAGGTCGTTACAACACAAAACACAAGCTAGTACCTCAGCAACACAGGATGTTATGAAACAGCCGACTAATCTGCATACATCAACTCCATCAACTAATCAAGATGTAACAACACAGCCAGCCAACCCGCTTACAGCAACAAAGCCAGCACTCCACACACCCCCACCAATATTTATAGAAAGACGGCAGCTCCGATCACATTTTGCTCGCACAAGTACAAAGCCGAAGGCACCAGCCTGAAAATGGCGAGTAGGACCTCGTCGAAACGTCACCAAGATACTCTCAATCTTACACAGGAAAAGACCCGAATACTGCACACCTGTACCCATGAAAATCTACGAACATATTCAGTTTAGAACACATTGTTTGTATCCGCATAGCCACAGATTGGTCAGTTAATTCTGTCTTTCTGGGTTTGCACAATAATCCATTACAGGTAGTCTTTGACTTACAACCACTCGTTTAATGACCGTTTGGAATTACAATGGCACTGGAAAAAGGGACTAATTGGTTTTTCACATTTATGACTGCTGCAACAACTCCATGTTCATATGATCAAAATCCATACATTGGCTCATATTTATGATGATTGAAGTGTCCCAACCATCTGTGACTATCTGACAAGCAAAGCCAATTGGGAAGCAGATTCACTTAATAACTATGTTACTGACTTAACAAATGTAGTGATTCACTTAATGACCGAGGCAAGAAAGTTTATAAAAATGGTATGCCGCTCTTTCAACAACTTTCTTGATTTGCAATGAAAATTTTTGGATCAATCGTGGTCGTAAGACAAAGACTACCTGTATTATAGCTAAATTTGCATAACTTGCTAGGCCAAGGTTCAAAATGCTGGGTGTCCTAGGGAAGTAGGAAATATGAATTCTCAGCAATACCCTTTCTATGTGGAAAATTTTAAGAGCTAAAGTGTTAGTTATCTACAGGATATGTAAAGTGGGAAAGGCTATGGTGAGCTAAAATCTGTCTGGCCTGTTTGTGGATGGTTGCATTCCTAATGCCAGCTGCTATGAAACTAGGGCATATTTTAAAATACTGTTCCCAATCGCTAACTAAGGTAAATCTAATAAATCAATACTTGACTTAGAATTAAGGTTCACTGAAATATTTCGGCCAGCTTTCAGAAATGACCAAATTAGTCAGTCTTTCCTAGGTTAATTGTCAAGTGAGAGGAAAATCCCGGTGTTTCTGAGGCTGCCAACAATTTGTTTATTTTCTGTTCCTTTGCAAACCGAACAGCAGTAAAAAGCACCATAAAAATAAATGTATAGTAGATTAAGCATGCAATTTTAAGGATGCAAATACTAGCGCTTTCAAATCCAGTTTGACACCCCTGCTATAGAGCAGGGGTGTCAAACTGGATTTGTTCAAGGGACGGATCAGCATTGTAGTTCTCCGCGGGCTAGCTGATGGGAGTGGGGAGATGGGATGGACACCTCCTGCAGCACTTTGGTGCCAAAACAAGGCATGCCCCCCCGTACCCCATTTTGGCTGGCAAAGTGCTGCAGGAAGCCATTCAGGCTGAAAACGAGGCACAGGGGGCCTTGGGCACCCCCCTCCCCATTCTAGTTTGGCTGGCAGAGTGCCATCCAGGCCAAAAATGGGGTGTGGGGGGCCTCACGTGGCCCACACACATCCCTTTTTGGCTGCCAGAGGCAAAACAGGCTGGTCCTTTGCTATTTTCAGGCTGGCCCCACAGGCCAGATTTAAGCACCCTGCGGGCCACATGTGGGCTGTGGGCCTTGAGTTTGACACCCCTGCTATAGAGGATGCTGTCACAAATGTGACTGCAGTGTTAAGGCCAGAAAGGATAATGAAATGGACAAGTCCTAGCATCAGAAAGCTGAGGAACACCCCCCCCCCCCGGCCTTTATATTAAAACTTCACAGTATGCATAACCCGATCTGAAATCCAGATTGCCAACAAGGCTCTATTTTTCCTCAATAGTAGTGGATTTTTCCTTTGTAAAAAGATGAACAACTATCGAAAACCACAATGGAAACAAAGCACTTTCATCTCTTGGACAAAACAAGATTATGTTATATGGAAATCTTGAAGGTGGGAAGTTTAAACAAAAATCAATCATCAAGACACTAAAAGCTTCATAGAACTTCACTCAATAAAATTACTAGGTATTTGAACTGTCTATTCTGGAGTACACTTTCATTTTAGTACATGATGTAGCACGGAGATGTACACATTCAGACGTAGCAGTGAGCTTGATGAGGACTGTTTCCACAATTACAGCATTCACAATACTGGTATCCAATGGTTTTGATTACCAATTAATATCTTGCATTTAATAACCCAAAGGTGCTTTTTCAAGAGACAACTGGACTTTCTGGTTTTTCTTTGAAGATGTTTCGCATCTTATCCAAGAATCTTCTTCAGCTTTGACTGGATGGTGGGGGATGGAAGGATTTATACTTGAAGAAGCTTCTTGGATGAGAAGCGAAACATCTTCAACGAAAAACCAGAAAGTCCAATTGCTTCTTGAAAAAGCACCTTTGGGACAGCCATGATCTGAACGATTGAGAATCTCCATAGACATCTTGGTAAGATTATCACTCCCTGTTGTCGAGCAAAACCAAGCATTTAATAGTGAGTGCAATACCATCTGCATGAATCATACAAGTGGCAAGAAAATAGCAGCAGTCAGGCATAAAACAGGTTATGTGGACAGTAAACACAGGGTCAATCAAAATGGACTCAAATGTCTATACACCAATGTACAGAGTATGAGGAATAAACAGAGTAAATTAGAAATTCAAGTAAATGAGGGAAAATATGATATAGTTACCATTACAGAAACTTGGTGGGATGAAACCCACAAATGGAACATACAGCTAGAAGGATTTAAATTATTTAAAAGAAATAGACCAAATAAAAGAGGAGGTGGAGTTGCACTATATATATAAGAAATAACTACATCTCTACAGAAATAGAGCACAACAATGATGAGAACTATCTTGAATGCATTTGGGTCAATATTAAAAGTTGGGGGGGAATGACATTGCCATAGATCTATGCTACAGGCCACCCAACCAAGCAGAGGAAGCAGATGAACTTTTTGCTAGTCAGCTAACTAAGATATGTAGGAAGCACACCACAATAGTAGTGGGAGATTTTAACTACCCTGACATCAACTGGGAAACAAACTCTGCACCAAGTGGAAGATCCAACAGGTTCCTAACAAACCTAGCAGACAACTTTGTTTCCCAAAAAATAGAGAAGGGAACAAGGGGATCAGCCATATTGGACTTAATTCTCACCAACAGAAAGGAAATGATAGAAGGTGTTGAAGCCACAGGAACCCTGAGGGCAAGTGACCATGCAATATTGGAATTCAACATTATGCAAACACAAGTAGTAGAACAAAGTCAAACTAGAGTCTTGGACTTTAAGAGAGCTAATTTCGATAAACTTAGAGAGAGCTTGGGAAGAATTCCATGGATGAGAATCCTCAAGGGGAAAAAAACTCAAGAAGCTTGGGAAATTTTGAAAAATGAGATTACAAAAGCCCAGTCTAACACAATACCAATGAAGAAGAAAAATAACAGCTCCCAAAAGAAACCAGAATGGCTGCATAAAGAACTCTCTGACAAATTGAAAGACAAAAAAGATAAGTATAAAAAGTGGAAAGAGGGGGACATAACTAAGGCAGAATATCAACAAATAGCCCGAACCTGTAAAGATGAAGTGAGGAAAGCTAAGGCTCACAATGAGGAAAGGCTTGCCACAAAAGTAAAAAATAACAAAAAAAGCTTCTTCCAACATGTTAAAAACAAGAAAAAAGTTAAGGAAACAATTGGTCCAAACATATGAAGAACAGTTGCAGGAACTGGGTATGTCTAGTTTAATGAAAAGAAGGACTAGGGGAGACATGATAGCAGTGTTCCAATAACTCAGGGGTTGCCACAAAGACAAGGGAGTCAAACTATTCTCCAAGGCACCTGAGGGTAGAACGAGAAGCAATGGGTGGAAACTAATCTAGAAGAGAAGCAACTTAGAACTGAGGAGAAATTTTTTGACAGTTAGAACAATTAATCAGTGGAAAAGCTTGCCTCCAGAAGTTGTGAATGCCCCAACACTGGAAGTCTTTAAGATGTTGGATAGCCATTTGTCTGAAATGGTATAAGGTTCCTGCCTAGGCAGGGGTTGGACTAGAAGACCTCCAAGGTCCCTTCCAACTCTGCTATTGTATTGTATTTAAGTTATCTATGACAATTAATATATTTTTTAAAATGTTTCATTGTATCTAGTGCAGTAGACAGCAAAACAGCATTTATATGTTCACTGGACCAAGAAAGGTGGATGAGAAATGGGGGCGGGGGAGGCGGGGGGAACCCATGTTTGTTCTGGTTTTTTAAACAAAAAGTCTGTTCCTTGTGAGAAGTATCAAAACCTTGGCAGATTTTTTCTTAGGCGACAAAGCATTTTAAGCAATTTCATTTCTTGGCAGTCTTTTGTTTTTGCTTTTTCAATGTCAAAGCTGGAAAATATTGCCGATCCAGGAACTAGTGATTGCGATGTTCATTTCTTTTCATTTTTCCAGTTTAAGTGTGACTTTTCATTATTTTAAAAACATATTTTATTTTTAATCTTTAAAAAGGCACTATGTCAAGAGAGTACATATGATGCTGCCAGAAGTAAACATACGCAGGAAGAAAGTGCAACAACCACACTTAGGAAATACACTTATAATCTAAATTTAATTTGGCTAGCCTGGAGGCATCTCATATTGGTTCATCTGGCTACATAACTAATCATAGCCAAAGGTTGCAAGTGTATTTATTCGCTCTTTTTTCTTTTTAAGTACAAAAAAGTAAAGACATGGTTCAGTTCCCTGAAGTTCAAGATAATTTTACAGAAACCACTTTACACAATCAATGCGAATATTAATGAGGAGGTAAGAGTAGAGCAGCTCTTCTGAAAAAAAAAAATCAAAAGAATTTTGTAAGAGATCCTCGACACACAGCACAAAAGGCAACAGCCAAGGAAAGGAATGGAGGGGAAACCCTACCAATAAAGATGAAATGTCCATTCTTCGGCCCACATCAGTTGTGTTAAAAAGAAAAGAAAATAAACAACTATGTGGAAACTGATTGCACTTGGCAAATTATACAACAGGAGAAACTGTAAATATTTTTTTCCCATAGATTTTCATAGATTGATAAAACAAAAGCAAACCCACAATAATAAAACCAAACAAGAGAAACACAGACTTCAACGGATCATTAGAACTGCAGAAAAAACAATTGCTACCAATCTGCCTTCTATTGAGGACCTGCATGAGTCAAAAAGAGGGCTGTGAAAATATATACAGACCCTTCACATCCTGGATATAAATTGTTTCAACTCCTACCCTCAAAACGACACCATAGGGCACCAAAACAACTAGACACAAGGACAGTTTTTCCCCAAATGCCATCACTCTGCTTAACAACAAATTCCCACAACACTATCAAATAATTTACTAAGACCGTATTACTATTATTCCTCTCTTCCTTACTAGTATCTATCTCTTCCCACTTATGACTATAACCATGTTGCTTGTATCTTTCAATTTATATTGTTTTTATTTGTTTCCTAATACGATTTGATAGCTTATTAGTAACCTTGACTATCACTAAGTGTTGCATCTTTTTATTCTTGATGAATGTATTTTAGTCTCCTTACGTACACTGACAGCATATGCACTAAAGACAAATTCCTTGTGTGTCCAATCACATTTGGCCAATAAAGAATTCTATCTATTCAGTAACTCTCAAAAATATTAAAAGTACATGAGAAGATGCATGGGATATATTTCCTGAGATGTGACATTTAGATAGTTGCCGATACTTTTCAAATATTCTGATGGATTCAGTGGTTTTTCTGATAAAAACCACCGCCCCAAAGGCTGTTGAATGAATGGCATGTAGGGCAAGTAAAAATAGCAGAGCAGGATGGAGCCCATTAAATGACTTGTGTGATGTGTTATCACCAGGGAGGTGGGTGGGGGGGTTGTTATCATTTTATTATATTATTTTATTAATTTATTATATGATTATTCTCTTTTATTAGTTGGTTGGTTGGTTTATTGGTTTTGTATGCCGCCCACTCCCGAAGGACTCCGGGCGGCTCACAATAAACAGGGGAGGGAATAAATAAGACAATACAAACAATTTTAAAATCCACAACAGTCATAATTAAGACGGGGCTGGGGGCTTTAACAGCCCCCAGCCTGCCGGATCAGCCAGGACTTAGTAACTTTACGGAAGGCCGGGAGGGTAGTAAGGGTCCGGATCTCCACGGGGAGCTCGTTTATTAATTTGATATATGAGGTTTTTATACTCTTGTAAGCCGCCCTGAGTCGCCATGTGCAAATAGGTGGCAATATAAATTTCCTAAAAGAAAATAAAAGTAAATGAATTTTCAGCCATAAGATTTAAAACATGATATATTTTGAGCATTAAACTCCACAACACCTCAGATAGAATTTGGAATAAGGTGGGAGGCTACATACATGTTTTTTTAAAATAAAATAAAATAAAATAAATATTGGATGAAAATTTCACTACAATGCACATACCATCACAAATTGTCGTCTGAGGTCTGTATAAGGATAACCATAGTAAACAAAAGCATTTTGGTTTATCAATCAAAATAGCAAACAAAAGCTTAATAACAATAACAACAACAACAATAGCGAAAGCCTGTGAAACCATCTGATGTGTATCTTTTCCTTTATCTTTTGCTTATTATAAGAACACGGGAAATGCATTTTGAATGTGTATTTCTAGGACAGCCCATCTGGTTCTACCATTCATCTTTCATTCAAGTCATAATCCTCTCAATGCTTCATCACAGCAGGCTATACGAAAAGTTAAAAAGAAAGTCTACAATTAGACAGAGTTTTAACTTCAACGTTCAGGAGTTAATTTGATTACAAATAGAGCTTTAACCATCTGCTTAGCAATGTATTTCAGAGGTCTAATAGAGCGTGAATATTCCCAAATAGAAAGAAAAAAACAATTGAAGTGACTGGAAAGGAAAGTTTAAAAATGAGATGTTAGTACCACACAAATAGTAAACAAAACAAAAGAAAAAACAACCATGGAAATATGATTAAATGAAGAGTTTATCTGGGAGATTTGCCTTCCCAACACTATTGAATCGTTTAAAAATAAATTAAGCACAAGGATAGGGCAATGACCTGCAAGGTACTTCTGACTTAGTGTGGTGCGATTGGTAGGCTATAGACCCGTGATGGTGAACCTATGGCACACATGCCGAAATGGCATGCAGAGCCATTTTTCCAGGCATGCGAACCGTCACCCGTTGCTCTTCTGGATTGCGGTGCGCCGGCCAGCTGGTCTTCATACATGCGGGAGCACCGGAAATTGGAAGAATTGCTGCCTGGTGCTCATGTGTGCATCAGGAAGATGATCTTCTGGTTTCTGGCACACCCATGCGCACTGGCCAGCTGGTCTTCAGGTGCACATATGCGGCAGAATCTGGAGGACCAGGTGGCTAGTGCGCATGTGCGCAGAAACCAAAAGATCATCTTCCCAGCACGCACATATGCACCGGGCGGCTGCTCTTCTGGTTTCTATCATGCATGCGCGTACACTCCCGTTTTGGCACTCCATGCCCAATACTGTTGTAGACTAACAGTCTGAGTTCTAGTCTTCCCTTAAAGATGGAAGCCAAGTGGATGATTTTAAATCAATTATTTTCAATCAGCAGAACAGATCTCGTAGTGCTGCTCTTGTGGGCAAATAGGAGAAGGAAACACTATGCATGCCACCTTGAATTCTAGAAAACAAAGGAAACATACCCATCAAATAAAGAAAGAAAAGTTAGAAGTATTGCTGAATCACAACAGTGAAAGGAGCAGCCAAAACTAAAGAATGAACTTTCAAATGGAAAAATCAAAGTTATAAACAAGTGCTGTAGCTATAAATCCTTGGCAGCTCTTCTGAACATCCACTCATTTCTTAACGAAGTGTTTCAAAAATATTTTTTGCAACTATAGATGGCTTCATCAAAAATTGGAAAGTACTGTATGAAAACCACTTACTTATTTTTCCCTACTTTTAATCTTTAGAGCATGGGAGTTCAAATTTTTTGGACAGTAAGATTAAAGATTATAATTGTATTTGGATAATTACCAGTAGAGGGATTCAGCCGGTTCGCATCGGTTCAGGCAAACTAGTTATTAAATTACTCCCGCTATCAAAGTAGATCTTGGATGCTGCCAGCCACTCTGTTTCTCATTTCTCCATTGCAGCACAGCGCCCAGGATCTACTTTGATAGGCAAGGTGGGGTGGGGTGGGGGAGGAGGTCAACTGGTTCACCCAGGATCAGGTTGGCCTTCACAGGAGACTCATCCCACATGTGCAGCAGAGCTGGAGCACCGGGATGGGCCATGCTTCCCACAACAGCCAACCTGATCATGGGCGAAGTGGTTGTTAAATTATTTGAATCCCACCACTAGTAATTACCCATCCTCTCCATTTTTGAGGCTTGTCAGCCTACAATTTGCACCAAAAATCTAATTCAAAATGATGTATGATATCAAAGGAACCAACTGGCAGTGAATACAAAAAAATAGAATTGCAAGTGGCAAGTAGACTCTGGACTGGTCATCTAATTGATGATGAATGTGGACAGGCAGGGACTGAGATGATGAAGAGGTCTTGAAGGTAAGGTTAAGGGGACTGCAGACTACTAGTATCCAGAGATATGTGAAACAGATAACTTCTTTCATCATTAGTCATGCTGCTCAAGCCAGCTAGATGTTCATTGAAACAAACATCTAAATGGTCATAGGATCCACTTTCTTGTTCTATATAAAATAATTAGCATATATGCACATCACTGTTATTTGGTTTCAAATTTACATAATGCTAACGATTTTCTCAGCGATGCCAGTTGTAATTTCCTCAGAATGTATCCTGAACTTTCTGGATTTACATCTTGCTCCGCTTCTCTGATATACATCCTTTCTACAGTGTTAGAACCTACATTCAAAAGGGTTCCATGGATGATTCCAGACAGACTATATTCTTAGAATGACACAGCAGAGATGTCTGACAGAGGACAAGTTGTTCATGGCTATACCATGGACGAAATGGGATGCCTTTCCGATCTCAATGTCATACGTTGAGACTTTCGTTGAGAACCCAACTGAGTCCCTTTATAGCCCTTTTGCACCATATTGTAACATGCTTCAATTCACATGCTCTAGTGCTCCACAGCTATTACAGTAGGCTCTTTAGCAGGCAGGATCATGTGGGGTGTGGGGTGTGGGGGACCTCCAAAAATCAATCAAAATCATAACATTCTAGAAAGAATCATAAACTGCTTGTTCAGGAATGAAAAGATGACAAACTGCACTGAAACAGTGCTATGAAACACAGAAATTATAGTTTGTGATGTCATGCATCTTTATACCAGTATTCTACATCAATAACAGTTGATGTATATTTTTTTCATACATTTATAGTTTAAGAAAAGTGAGTTTTGAACTAATTAAGGAAGTAATCAATGGTCTAATCATAATATATAATAGTGATTTTAGGAAATTAATGTGTCAAAGAAAATATGGAGATGATTTGAATGAGACTATATAATTACCACAATAAATGTGAAATAAATCGAGAGGGAGGGAGGGAGGGAGGGAGGAAAGGAAGGAAGGAAGGAAGGAAGGAAGGAAGGAAGGAAGGAAGGAAGGAAGGAAGGAAGGACATATTAAAAATAAATAAATAAAAATAAAAAAACTCAAATACAATTTCTATTCCTGCATTCAAATGTCCAGCATTCAAATGCATCCTTATACTATATGCTGCAATGGAGATATTTACTATTTACTTACTTTTTAAGAACTTAAACTAAAGGTTTTTCATCTAATATCCAGTGAAGTCAACATGAACTATGCTAAAAGTTTTTTACAAGATAAAATAAGAGGTATAAATAAAAATACCGGTTATAACAAAAGCGTTTGCAAGACAAATATGAGCTTAAAATAATGGTTGTGTATGGCATTTTATACTTAAGATAATGGGCATGTTCATTTCTTGGATGATTGTGAATGCCACGTTCACAGCTCTGTGAAGGAATAGTAACCCAACCCACAGCCATTTTGTGAGGTTTTCACAGCCCATTTTATGCAAAGTTCTAAAATTAAAAAGTTAGACAGAGACAATCCACATTATCACTGGATTAGAATATTTGTGATACGATCCACACAATAAAAGGTAACATGTACCACAATCTCATAACTACTAAAATAACATTCGTACAGGACTTAGTGATGATATGTATCTACAAGGTCACCTGTTCCAAGGGTCCATCTATTAAGGGCCAACAGAAAAGGCATGTTACAGGTTCCTTCTATCAGGAGGTACCCTAAGACAATTTCTTATTCTCTCTTTATCGGAGTTTCTCAACCATGGCAACTTTAAGCCATGTGGACTTCAACATGCTAATTGGGGGATTCTGTTCGCTCACGGTTCTTGAGGAATTCCTGGCTTAAAGTTGCCAAGGTTGAGAAACACTGCTCTATATATACATGCATGAGGTATAGGGGAGAAGTGGGCTTCACACAAAGAAAGTACAAAAACATTCCAACCTCAAAATGGACAAATCTGAGTTCTGTCAGTTATCTGATGTCCCCAAAAAAGCATTCAGAAAATATTCCTGGACATCTGGAATTGACCTATTTCATGATTGGCCCATTTCTGAACCACCTCTTTTGGGGGCAGAATAATCCTCCTGGTCTATAGTCCAAATTACAGGTAATCCAATGGTGGGATTCAGCCAGTTCACACCACTTCGGAAGAACTGGTTGTTACGTTTCTGAGCAGTTTGGTGAACTGGCTGTTGGAAGAAACCATTAGGGTAGAACCGGTTGTTAAATTATTTGAATCCCACCACTGAGGTAATCTATGAAGGAAGATTTAATATACATACTATAATGTGAATCTCTGTTTAATGGTATCCTTATTTCTATAATTTAAACACTAGATGGTTATTTGAAACAGTCCAAATGACAGAATGGGAAGGATGCTCTTTATAAATTGCAATTAGAATTCTGAGCAGTTTTTATTGCATCGGTAACCTGGAGTTCTAAAATATTTTTATTGCATCGGTAACCTGGAGCTATAAAAATATTTTGGAAAACTGAAACTTCTTACTGACAAGGGATATTCCTAGAAGAGTTTAATTAAACTGGTTTTTGAAGATTATGCATCTGGATTCAGCAACACTGAAATTGTTGATGGCACCTTAGGGCTAATGATATTAGTGAGCATTATGGTAATAAATGAGTGATATTAGTTGTTCTGAATGGTATGGTATTGATTTGTGCCATTCATCTTCTTCTGATTTGCTGAAGAACTGAGCTTTTTATAACGCTAATGGAAATTAAGAGCTTTACAAACACAGCACATGAATACATGGGCATATCTTAGCAACCAAGCACTTAGGAAGCACTGAAATATAAATATACATGTATTCATTCCTTCACTATGTGAAGGCTCATACCTCCCTCCTTCCATCCCTGTGTGTGTGTGTGTGTGTGTATTTATATATGTTAGTCCTATAATTAAACTCTTTAGGCTGCTAACACAATTAAAGCAGTTTAAAAATGTCAACAATCAAATAACTAACATCTGCTGCAGTGCTAATAGTCCGGATCAAAACAATCTGTAAAAGTAGGTAATACAATTGGAAAATTATATGAGTAGGTTAAGTCTTTAAAAATAACATTAAAATATTGGCATGGCATGAAAGTACTATAGCATACAGATATTACATGATTCTCCTTAGGGCAAAGTCTGTCATAGACAAAGTGCCATCATGGAAAAAAACTTTGTTACTTAGAAGTTGCATGTTATTATTTATGTCTAATCCCAGTTAGCAGAGCTAAAGTCTATATCAGTTGATGTTGCTAAAATGATGTCTCTAATGTAATAGTCTTTGTTTTATTTTTGTAAACTGCCCAGAGTCACCAAGAATGACTTGAGTGGCCATTTAAATATTCTCAAAAAACAAACAAACAATCCACCAGAGTGACTTCAGCGACCATAATAATCCAAATGTTATAAATAAGGTTGTAAATAACTAAATTAAGCCTAACAGTAAAAGTTTTCCTGTCCAGTTTTCTCTGATTCTAGGGGGCATTGCTAATCTCCATTTCTTGATCAAAGGAGTCAGCGTTGTCTGAAGACATTTTCTGTGGTCATGTGACCCCCCCCCTACTTTTATACCAAAGGAACTTGGAATGTTTCCCACCAAATGGTACCTATTAATCTACTCGCATTTGCATGCTTTCAAACTGCTAGGTAGGCAGGAGCTGGGGCAAGAATGGGAGATCATTCCACTGTGCCCTCCCTACAAAATAACTCTACTTTTGTTAAAATAAAGCCATAATTTTGCTCACTGGCAAGAGATTCTTTTTTCTCTGTCTATAGCTGCCCTCATCTCTCCTGCTCATGTGTTCTACTGTATATACCTGTGACAGTGAACCTATGGCACATGTGCCACAGGTGGCACACAGAACCCTCTCTGCAGGCAAGCAAGCCATTTGTCAGGCACACCTCCTCCAGCAACCAAGAAAGAAACCTCTCAACTCCCTTGTTTGTGGAATTAAAAGTACTTTTATTAGTTATGAAAAGACAGCAATGAAGTACTTTTAATTCCCCAAACAAGGGAGTTGAGAGGTTTCTTTCTTGGTTGCTGAAGGAGGCGTGCCTGACATTAAGCAAGGACTGAGGCAGAAAAGTGTGAAATCATACATATCAAACATTTTCTCAGCCCCCTCCCTCCAACAACCCCCACCCCGTTGCCCAATCTGCAACTCCCTTAGGTGTCATGTGGGTTGCATCTTCAAGAAGCATCATCAGGTTGGTATGCAGGACGGTTGGCCATGACCAGGTCCAAACATCAGCCATCAGCATGCGCAGAAGATGTTGAAGACAAAACTCCCTTTTTAACTAAACCTCCTGTAGCAATTATTCCCATCCCAAATACCATGCCCTCCCCCCGTTTCCATGGCAGCCGAAAGCAAGCAAGCGAAACTGAGGCTGACACCGTTGCTCCAGCTCAACTGTTCCCTTGTGGCCCAGCAGGAGCCATTGGAGCTGCAAACAGATTCCGATAGCGAGGGGCCCTATGTGGAAGATGCGGAGGACCCTGGACAGGGTTCCGACTCCGAGCAGGGACCAGAGAGGCTGGTTGGCCACTAGAAGGGCTTGAGGCATGGAGCAACGGTGAAAGCCAAAGGGAGTGTGCCCATGATGTCAGGCCTTGGAGCAGTGGGGAGGAGATAAGGGAGTCGGTCGCAGATGCCAGGCAAAGGCGGGCAGATAAATGCTGAGAGCAACTACGCAGATACAGAAGATAATTGGACCCAGGTGGTTGTAATTAGGCCCTTCCCAAGAGAGTATATAAGGAGAGACTTTGGGAGGAGGCTGTTTGCAGGATTCAACTGATATACCAACTCTGGAGAAGTTCTCGGGTGTATTTCTTATCTTGGAAGTCTGGATTACTGCCAAAGTCTTGTCAGTGTGTTAATTTACTGTGAATAAATTGTCTAGCAGTAATCTTTGTATCGGAGTGCCTTGGCGTACGGAGTGGGGGTGGGATATGCATGTGGATGCCTGGGAGGCTGGGAATCACGCAAGTATGCACAGGGGGGGCGCCACGCACAGGTGGTGTCACACACACATTGCACTACAGGTGTGGCTACGCTGTCGGGCACAGACACACTTTTGGCACGCGACAACAACAAAGGTTAGCCATCACTGATCTAGCCTAACTACTAAAATGGTTGTTCTATGCTTCATGAAATAATGAATAATTTGGTATAGAGAGCTTTCCTCCATTTTTATTAATTATATCTTGCGGTTAATAATGTAGGGCTCGTCTTATATTGCTTTATGGGTTAAGGAGCTGATTTTGTTTTCCCTGAGCATAGTTAAGATCAGCTACGATTTTCAGACCTAAATTGTAAAACCAAATGAAAATTACAGCTTTTACTCTCCATCTTCTAACTGCATCAGAGGAGGGCGAAATATATGCCTGACGCTCAAGGTGACTCCTTCCTATCATGGACAGGTTATCATGGTAGCTGATGCAGCCGCCCTTTGCATCAAACCGAATACCAAGGAATATTGAGGGTTATTTTGAGAACAGCTCAGAATGATGTTATATAAATCTAAATTATATAAGTCATTTAGACTTAACAAGATCATGATACATCTTTCAAAGAAAATCAATTCAAATTTAAACACATAAAGCAGTCTGGACAAAAAAGGAAATTAAACAGATTCCAACCCAGCCCAAAAAAAAGGGGGGGACACAAGATAAATTAACTGGAACGGTCTCATAGAAGTATTCCTTTATGAGTTGTAAGGTGTGAGGTAGATGAAAGGTTTCGTGTCCAAGGTTAATTCACAAAGTTGACTTGATTCAGAATAAATGACAGGACATAGCCATGGAATTGCCATTGGGGTACTAGTCAATCTGATCTCAACTTGCAATCTTTCCCGGCTCTGAACTGACAGACAGCGAAGGAAAAGATGATCTTATCTATAAAAAAAAGAACCCTTCATGTCTAAAAGGACAATTGAGATAGGAAGCTCCAAGAGCATACCATATTCTTGCAAAGCAAGACAAGAATGCAGAGGTTTATTAGAAAAGCAGTGTCACAAAGACAAGCCAGTATCTGCATGCATTGTATTCTTGAATTAGGGCCAATAAATAAAATGTCTGTTAAAAGGTAAAAGTTTCCCTCACGAATATGTGCTAGTCGTTCCCAAATCTAGGGGGCAGGGCTCATCTCCATTTCAAAGCTGAAGAGCCAGCGCTATCTGAAGACGTCTCCGTGGTCATGTGGCCGGCACAACTAAACACCAAAGGTGCATGGAACGCTGTTACCTTCCCACCAAAGGTGGTTCCTATTTTTCTCATTGCATTTTTACATGTTTTCGAACTGCTAGGTTGGCAGAAGCTAGGACAAGCAACAGGAACTCACTCCATTATGCAGTGCAAGGGATTCGAACCACCAAACTGCTGACCTTTCTGATCGACAAGCTACTGAGTCTTAGCCACTGAGCCACCGCGTCCCAATGATGTCTGTTAGATACATATTAAAAAAGCACAAACTCTGACCAGTTTTAGTGCACTCACCGAAGACGTAGTATGGAAATGAAAATGGGCAATTTTGAAAGCTGCTAGAATATTCTTAAAAAGAGATTCTGAAATACGCTATGTGAAACCATGGTTTCATTGGCCATTGAGTGGAAATACTGTTGGATGTGAAAATTCATGAAATCCAAATATACATAATTCATACAAGTGACAAGCAACATGAGTTGCGTCCACTTACTTCTATGGTACAATTGTGTAATTATGCAGATGGCATGAATTGATATGCCAGTTGTTTGGCTGGTTTCCAAAAAAGAAGGGGGAGTTTTGTCTATTGTTTGGGAGCAAGAATCCAAAATACATTTTTATTCATTGCATTCTTTGGTTTCCTGAATTGAAGTTTTAATATATAGAGTTTAACGGATCCCTTTTAGGATACTAAGTAAGTTCCAACTGGTATTTATTACTTTCTTGAAATATTGCTGAAATTTGACATTATGCGTAACCAATGGTGTTTTTTTTTTTAATGTACACATTTAAAGAGATTTTGAATGGTTTTTTTAAGAGGATGCTGAACCATAAGAAGTATCTGTATTTTAAAATATTATTCTGACTGTACGCATACACACATACTATTTGGGACATGCTATTTCCCAAAGAAATGTTTCCAAAACTGCCTTAAAAGGTAGTCTGGAATAGTTCTGTTTAAACCAGGGCTCTCCAACCTTGGCAACTGTAAGTCTGGTGGACTTCAACTCCCAGAATGGCTGGGGAATTCTGGGAGTTGAAGTCTGCCAGACTTAAAGCTACCAAGGTTGGAGAGCCCTGGTTTAAAACATTTCTGATCTCTCCTCACCTTTTTGCATTTCATGACCTATTCAAGTTCACCTAAACTGCATAAATTCTTCTTTTTTCTGCTTCTATTACTTCATGTCACACAGCAACTAACAAGCAAATGCAAAAAAAAAAAAATGCTCACGTGATATAACACTGTCCATATACTGAGGTAAATAAGGAGCCCAGGTATCAATGGTTTCCTTCCTGCCCGCCTGTTCAATTCTCCTCAGCTCTGCCAAGAGTAAGGCTTGTGCAGCTTCTCTTACCTGAAAATCCAAACAGAACAGGCATTGGTTCAGTTAAAGCGCTGAAATAATTGTAGGGGGGAAAAGGCGCAACACAGGGAGGCAGCTAAAAAATAAACATTAATAGTAACTAACCAGAGGGAGTATAGTAGCACTTTTCCCGTCCTATAAAGTGTAAGTTTTTATGAGCTGTTCATGTCTTTTAAGGACATTGGTGGGGTGAAAAAGGTGTTAATGGACTCCTGGGTTGTAGTTATTTTTTCTGTTTTTTTTTTTTTTTTTTTTTTGTAGACAAAGCTCTTCTGCAAATGCAGTAGCACCTGGACTTATATACCCCTCCATACTGCTTCACAGCCCACTCTAAGCGGGGCCATGACATTTCGCCATGGCCAACTCACCACAGCCAACTTGCTGCGGCCAATTCTCCATGGGACAATTTGCCACCACGGCCAACTAGACGGGACAACTTACTGCAGAGCAAGAGTTACACTAATCCGAAAGAAATGCTGAAATAAAACCATTAAAGGAACAATGCAAAATTAGGACAGAATGAAATGTGAACGACAAAAATTCAAATATTTTTATTTATTTATTTTAAATAATTAAATCGAATTGTTAAATTCTCCTGCAGCGAGTTGGTCATGGTGAGTTGGTTGCGGTAAGTTGGCTGTGACACGTTATTCCATCTCTAAGAGATTTACAGATTCAACATATTGCCTCAACAATCTGGGTCCTCATTTTACTGACCTCAGAAAGATGGAAGACTGGGAAGACAACTTTGAGCCGGTTAGGATCGAACTGCTGGCAGTCGGCAGAGTTCGCCTGCAATACTGTATTTTAACCACTGCGCCACCAAGGGTCTTACTAACAACTAACCTGAGAGCCAAGCTGTGCTGTATTTGATAAGATATATAAAATTAAAAGATTCTTCATAAAATTGAGCATTGGAGGAATACGACATTTTGCTACTTCCCCGTTACGGTTGAGATGCTGGGGGAAGAACCACATGGACACAAAACACCAATACTTTTTTAAATAGCAAAAATATTTCCCATTATCATGCTGCCATTTTACCCATGGGGCATGATGGCAGGAGTAACCAAAAGGTTTTGGGTTTGTTGTTTTTTTGAATAATCAAGACTACTTATTTCTGTTGAGATCAGCTTTTGCCGAAGGATTCCCAAAGATTCCAACAGTTACGCTCCCAAGCCAGTTTCTCTCATAAGTTGAGACAGAGAGACAAATTTCCTACTCCACACAGACCTGGATTTCACCATCACTGTACAACGTCAGCAATAGTTTTTCAATTAAGCTGAGACGCCAACTCAACCCCCTACTGCAAATGTCACAGATTGGCTCCTCATATATTTCTTTTAAAGCTGCACAATCAACATTTTTTCCCCTTTCTTCTTTTTGCCATAACAGCACAGATGTAATGTCAAGGCCAGATAGTCATTGATCAAAAATAGGGGACGCCAACTCCATTTGCCAGCTAGAGAAGTTACTCAGCACTTTCACCCTTAGAAACGGGCCTAAAATAGAATGTCTTTTCCTTTATTAAAACCGCATCTAGAATTTGAAAACAGCCAAATCCTTCTTACAAACGTGAATCTTTTTTTTTTTTATGATTTATCTCTGTCACCATAAGGTATATAAGGTTAATATTTTTAAATATTTCCAAGAAGGGGAGGGGGGGGGATCTGAATTAAAAGCAACATAGAGGAGAATATTTTTAGCTCATGGTTGAAATGAGGGATCCTTGGTGCTCTTCTGAACTCAGTTGCTTTCCTGCAGACATTTCATTACCAAACTAGGTAACGTTATCAGTGCACTGATGATGTCACCTAATTTGGATAATTGAAACATCTGCAAGAAAACAATTAAAACTCCAGAGAGCATCAGTGACCCTTAAACGCAACATTTCATGGATGTACAATTAGTCCAATTTCCTGCACAGTGATATAAAGCGTTCCGTTCTCTACAGACACTCCTCCTGCCATCTTACTTTTAAAATTAAGCATAGTATCGAAAAGTATTAAAAATAAATTTGCAGCAGTTACTGAACTGCTGATGCATGAACGGTAAACTAGCTGCGGCTTAATTCAAATATCGGAAGCTGTGCGTAGTTTATGGAAACAGGATCTTTCAGTTTTGAGTAAAACTTCCATATATTTTGATGGAACAACGGTGACATCCAGTGGCTGGGGGAAAAAATCCACTCTGCCCTCCTGTTTCCTGAAGTCTGTCTTCCCATTTAACCAGAATATACTGTTGTTACACAGGGATATTAACTCTCCATTTTACAAAACTGACCCTCAAATTGAATATGTATATATATACATACATACATACATACATACATACATACATACATACATACATACACACACACACACACACACACACACACACACACACACACACACACACATATATATAAATTCAACCTTTAAACCAGAATTATAGTACACTTTTTTTGGAACAATATATCCAGGGTAAAAATAGTATTCCCTGTTCTGGCCAAGAGATTCATTTTTCCCTAGCTGCCATCTTAAAAAAAATAAAAAATAAAAAATCTGTACCTCCAAGCATCGATCTTGCCATCTACGAGCCAACATTTCAAGGAGAGGTGGTCTAAATTGATCCAGTCCCAACAGTTCAGGGAGCATAACACAATGCATAGCAGCAAGCTGACTCCATCCTGTTAAGACACAGGCAAAAACACAACAATCACAATAGCAGAGGTAGTGGGAAACCGCTATATTTACTAGCAACCATAACAAAATTTGTCTATGCGGAACTTGCAATGGGTAGTCTGAATACAAGAAATACTTTTCAAAATAAATAAGGCTGAAGTTACACTAAGTGAAAAAGCTAAAAGCAATATATCACCATAAGTGAATACATAGTAATCTTTCTAATCATTTTAGGCAATCAGTTAATTGAAGCACATATTAACAATAATGCACTGTTATTCACATTTTTAGGGTATCTTTGCTTCCCTCCTAACCTGATACAAATAATTGCTACTTACCTCAACTGAATTTTAGATAAAAAAAACCTTTCGAAAAGGGAAACTTCCAATTTCACTCAAAAAAAGCAAATTATTCTAATATTCATCTTTCCAAAATTGTACATTTGCAATCTGTTTTTAACCGACTGTTTATCTTATTCTTGAGATAAAGCAGTGCGTGAAGACGATCAGCAGAATACTGCTTTAATTTTTCCATTCTCCTTACCCCATTCCTACTGGAGATCGGGATCAGTAGCCCTGTCAAAATCTAATCTCATATGCCACTGCTATAAAAAGATTGAACCTAGATCCAAAGATGCAGTTCTATCTGAGAAAAGCTTTTGCAGCTCAAAGAGACCATGAATACAAATGTAAAAAAATGAAAACTATAACTGTTACATTCTCTCTCTGTCTCTGTCTCTTTCTCTCTCTCTGTGCCTGTGTGCATATGTGTAGTGTCTGTGTGAGAAAGATCATTTATTGAGAAATAAACAAATATTGTTAAAAAAGACCTTTTTGTTTAGTGGACACTTTGAAGAAGGGTTGACATAGAACTTCATTATAAAAGTATAATCCACCAGTAATTCCGGATTCATTTTAAGCAGCGGTGTCCAACCTTGGCAACTTTTAGACTTCAACTCTCAAAATGCCCCATCTAGCATAGCTGGCTAAGGAATTCTGGAAGTTGAAGTCCAGAGGTCTTAAAGCTGCCAAAGTTGGGCACCCCTGGCATAGGGTATTGGAACAGGGTATCTAAATCTATGAACTGGGTTTGCTGCTTAAAAATAAGAAGATATTGTTTGGCAACAACTATAAATGGGGAGACGGAGAGAACATTCATAACTACCCTTAAGAAAAAAAAATCTGCCTCTGTCTCCCAGCAATTTGCCTCCTTGCAGCCAACAGCAAACAACCTGGTCAGCTTCAGCACAGCCTGATTGAGCACAAGCAGCTGATTGATGATTGGACTGGCCTCCCGGAATACCGCCTATCAGCTGTTCCAGGCTGCGGGGATTGCTGCTGCCACCTATCGCTGCCTCCACGTGCCCCATTTTCGGCTTCTGCGTGCCCCGTCTTTGGCCTCTGCGGGTTTTATTTTCAGTCCAGGCAGTGGGGATCACTGTCGCCGCCTATCCCTGGTGCCTGGAAAGGGCTGAAAATGGGGCATGCAGATGCTGAAAACAAGATGCGCAGAGGCCGAAAATGGGGTGCATGGAGGAGCTGAGAGGTGGCAAAGGCGATGGGTGGTGCCAGCACTAATGGGTGGTGGCGATCCCCACAGCCTATAACAGCTGATAGGAAGTATTCCTGGAGGCAGATCTAACCACCAATCAGCTGCTCGTGCTAAATCAGGCTGTGCTAAAGCAGACCAGGCTGTTTGCTGTTTGCTGCAAGGAGGCAAATTGCTGGGAGGGAGAGGCCGAAGGGTGGGGGATGGTGGTGGGCAGGGCTTCAGCAACATTCACTGTATAAGACACACAGACATTTCCACTCACTTTATTTGGGGGCGGGGGGGAGTGCGTTTTATACTCCGAAACATACAATATTTCTTTTCACTGGTAATTCTCCACTATCTACAGGATCATAAAGTAAATCAATGAGAAAAGAAGAAAAAGAACAATGACAAACTATCCCGAATCTGACTCTGAGGTTGACCAAATAATATGTATTCACAATGAAGTATTGCCATTGTTGAAAATATCAAGATGTCTCAACTGACTAGCACAAGACTGATGCTAAAACAAGAGGTCTTCTTTTCCCATCAAAAAAATCAAGAGTTCAATCAATGAATTACTTTTCCATCTACAGAGGGGACTTGATTACCAAGGCAATACACAAACACAATGACTGCAATCCTATCCTGCACCTGCACAGCTTACCTGCACAGTTATCTGGAAATGAAATATTTTGTATAGGGTTGTATAGGGTGTTGAGGATTAATGTCAGGGACAGAAAGAGATGTGGTTCCATTAGAGGGGAAGATAGAGTTTTATAGATAAATGCCCCCTAATTCTCTTCCTGATACATTCTACCTCTTAGGGAAAGGTAGCTTTCTCATGGTTTTAAATCCCTTTTTCTATGAACCCACAAAGGTAGAACAATTAAAAATCTTTGTAGTTCAAGAATATGCTAGATCACTTCACGTATTCATGTTTTTAGCCCTCAACAATTTGGATAAAACAGGGGTGTCAAACCCGACTTCATTGAGGGCTGAATCAGGGTTGTGTTTAGTTATGTTATGATATGCATAACTAAAAATCAGGAAAGGGAACAAGGGAAGATTATAATTCAATATAAATTTGTGAATTACTATTAGAATTACATAAGTCTGATAAACATAACAAATATGATTATTGGTATTTTATCAGTAGTAAAAGGAGTAACATCAAGAATATGGAGATTGGCGTAAAATGTTATACTGAAATATGGAATAATTAGGGAAAGATTATAATTCAACAAAATATGTGTATTACTACTAAAAGTTTATAAGATTGTTAACTGTGTTAAATATGAAGAGTATTGTTTTATTTGTATAAAAATGTAACTCTGGTTGCACACTGCTCACAAATGATATGTTTGTAGAGAAATAGAAACTAAAAAACTTATTTAAAAAAAGGGGGTTGTGTTTGACTTTGGGGGGATGGGGTGGCTGGGGTCATGATGGGCGTGGCAAGCTTGATGTCATTCATTTTGGGAGTGTCTGTGGTGGCCCGAGCATTCTACCAGCAAAAACATGTTCCCGTTTTCAGCTATGACAGCCTCCTCAGCCCTCTGCCGGAAAAAATGGAGCTCGGGGAGCCCTACATGTGGGCCTCCAGGTCCCGTTTTTGCTGGCAGAAGGTTGTAGGGGGATGTCACGGACGAAAATGGAGCCTAAGAGGCCTCCCGAAATCTGTTTTCACTGGCAGAGGCACCATTGGCCGGTCCTTCGCTGTTTCCAGGGTGGTCCCGTGGGCCAGATCTAAGCACCCTGCAGGCCAAATCCAGCCGCGGGCCTTGAATTTGACCCCGCTGGGCTAAAAGATACTTCCAAATATTTTCTAAGTCACTTTTTCTTGCTCTGTAAAATTTCTTTACACGTTCCTTTATACAAGTCTGAAATATAATAAAAGATAAGAAAACAGTCTTTTCAGTATCTTGAAAAGGGTTGCTGTTGTGGTAAAAACAGAAGGCAGGAATATTAGGCATGTACCTGCCTTGACTCATGTAGATAAAAAAGAAGGTATAAAATAATGATTTATAGCTGGATAAAAATGCCAGTCCCAGTTTAAACATCTGGCTGACTGTGTGATGAGCCATAATAACAAATAAATAAACTAGTTTGTAATATAAATCTATTTATGTATGAGCAGATCAGAGGCAATATGTAATAGAAATTAAACAATACACAAATACCCAAAGTTTAACTGTACACTAGCTATTAAATCTACAAGATAAAGACATATACTGCTACATTCAATGTTTAAATAAACCATTAAAAGTGTAAGTTCAGTGCTGGTTATCATAGACACCAATCCATTATTTTTTAAAAGGAATTGATTTCATAATAAATTTATTGCTGTGCCAATATACAAGAGTCTGGATGTTGTGCTGTCTATTTTTATTCATAATTTTAAAAAACTAAAACTCCAGCAATTCTTCAGTGCAAGAAAAGATAGGATCAGGTTGACAAGGAGTATAAATGCGAAGGCAGATCCAATTTCCCCACTTCAGCTAAGAGAAAGCAGCAGGGGAAGCCAACTTTAGAAGATATCTGAAGGGTGAGTTGAATTGTCTAGTTTCAGTGGCTGGAACTCTGACTGGGTGCCCCATCTGGAGAAGGTCTGGATGGCAAAGCAAGGAAAGAGAGTTCCAAAGGTGCTTTCCTAAAAGGCAACTGGATTTTCTTGGGGTTTTTTTTCCCCTTGAAAATATTTCGCTTCTCATGTAAGAAGCTTCCTCAGTTTGGGACAACCATGACCTGGATGATTTGAGAATCTCCACTGAAGGAGAAGGAAACAGTTACAGACTGAGAAAGAGGGAAGGAAAGAGGGAAGGAAAGAAGGAAGGACAGGGAGGAAGGAGGGAGGAGAGAAGGAAGGACAGGGTGGGAGGGAGTGGGGGAGAAGGAAGGGAGGGAAGGCAGAGAGGGAGGGAGGGATGGAGGACAGGAAGGGAAGAGAGAAGGAAGGACAGGAAGGGAGGGAAGAAAGGAAGGACAGGGAGAAAGGGAAGAGAGGAAGAAGGACAGAGAAAGAGGGAGGGACGGAAGGAGAGAGGGAGGGAGGGAGGGAGGGAGGAAGGAAGGAAGGAAGGAAGGAAGTCAAACAACCTTCTCTCAGCCTTGACCCATGTCATTGTTAAAGGGATCTTGATGCATAACTTGGCGATTTTCTGTTGAAGAGGACAATAAGGTTCCTTTGAGGAGGAACCTAGGAAGAGTTTCTTTGGGACCATCTGAGCCAAGGAGAGACAAGGAATGAGCTGCATCAACCCTGGCTGTGAAAGGACACGGGGTGAGAGAGAGAGAGAGAGAGAGAGAGAGATTGAGAGAGCGCAATTCTGTGATTGTTCTGGAAAAAAACAAACCCTGAAGCTTCTGTCTGAAAAAAAACTTCTGTCTATAGTAGACCATCTGCTCTTCTGATAGCGTATCACTTGGCCAGACTTGGGCTGTTGGGAGTTACAACTGTGCCACATTTGTAGGGCTACAGATTATAGATTGACATCTAATTGCTAACTGAAATGAGCTACTCTTCATGCAGACCTTGTAATTATCTCAATCGGAGACCCCTGGCTTAGAATCAAGACGTTTGAAAGAAGACTCTCTTATCCTAATAAAACTGAGAGATGTTACCCCCACCAAGGATCCCCATTTAACTCTACTGCATGGCAGATTCTGCAATTACTCCGGAGGGAAACTGGATTACTGCTGATTAGAGGAAAGCTTGAATCTAACTGTTAACTTAAATCTAAATCGTTCTTGGCATGACAAGGGCATGGTAAGATATAATTATGGTATTAAGTTGTAAAACCCATCTTTATTGTTTGTTAAAATGGTTATTTTCTGAATAATGTACATAAATAATTGAAAGTCAGTCGATACATTATAAGGCGGTGCATCTCAACCTTATCAATCTTAAGATGTATAGACTTCAACAACCAGAATTCCCCCTAGCAGTATGAATTCTGGGTGTTGAAGTCTACACATCCTAAGTTTGCTAAGGTTGAGACAAGCTGTTATAGGGTTTCATACAGCATCCTGTTTCTTTATTTCAATTTCAATCTTCCAAATCTGTTCTGGGAGGTACTCCTTGAAATCCATTCCACTGGGATTAAGACACAATTGGAAACAATCCACATGCCAACACACACACAAGCACACACACAAACACGCACACACATGCACATGTACAAAGTGTGCGTTTTAGAAATCATTTAAAACCAACACAACACATCTTCTTTTAGAATCCATTTGATTCCATTGATCCTGACAAAGTGAAGTTTTTATTTGTTGGAACACCACACGTTAAATTGTTATTTGATCAGTATATACTGGTTAAATGCAATTCTGAAACAGACTTGGGTTTTTTTTTCTAAAACCATTCATGTATACCTGCTTCTCCTTTTACAATGCCAACCCTAGAAATTTTCTTTAAAAATACTATTTGAATTCAAAAGATTAAAAGCATCATCAATCAGGATATTAACTAAATTGCACTTGTCATCCTCTGACCTCTCACTTCACTACATGAAAGAGAATTAACGAATTTTAAAATGTGTGGGCCTGGGTGCTCTCTGAACTTGGCTGTTTTCTTGCAGATGTTTCATTACCCAAGTAGGCAATGTCATCAGTGCCACAGTTACCTAGTTGGATAATGAAATATCTGCAATAAAACAATCCAGCTCAGAAAGCACCAAAAACCCCACAGTTCAATACTGATCTACAATATTCCCTTCTATTGAAACTTTAAAATCTCTGCAATCTTATACTCTAATACATAACGTTGTCATTTTAAAAAGACATGGTAATGGTTAAGGTAAAGATTCCCCTCGCACAAATGTACTAGTCGTTCCTGACTCTAGGGGGCGGTGCTCATCTGTGTTTCAAAGCCAAAGAGCCAGCACTGTCCGAAGATGTCTCTGTTGTCATGTGGCTGGCATGACTAAACGCAGAAGGCTCACGGAACGCTGTTACCTTCCCACCAAAGGTGGTCCCTATTTTTCTACTTGCATTTTTAACATGCTTTCGAACTGCTAGGTTTGCAGAAGCTGGGACAAGTAACAGGAGCTCACTCCATTATGTGGCACTAGGGATTCGAACCGCCAAACTGCCGACCTTTCTGATCGGCAAGCTCAGCGTATCAGCTACTGAGCCACCGCATCATGATCAGCCTGCCAATGCAGGGAAAATGAATTACTTTTAACAAACTAAATGAAGTATTGGTTATAAATAAAGACTGCTAAGTGAATTAATGTATTAGTTTTAAATAAAAGTTGCTAAGTGACCTTAAATAGTTTGGAAAAATGGATGCATCTCATATAAGAGAGGCATATAACACAACCAGAGAGCAAGTCAGACAAAAGAGAGAGAGAGAGAGAGAAAAGGCAAAGTAGAAAGAACAGTGGTGAGAATACCTTCATTTACTAAGAAACAGGAATGTAAAGGAGGAGCAGGACCAGAATGATCACCTTCAGTACTAGCAGAAACAGCAGGAGCAACTTGAGCAGGAAAAGAAGAAATAAAAGAGGAAAAATGAAGAGAGACATTTCCAGAAATGAAAACAAAATTGGTTAGTATTATTATTAAAGAACAGAGTAAAACCAAAATCTCTATATTCACTGAAACACTTTAAAAGAACCTTTTAAGAAATGCATCCAGGATAGATAAAAAAAATAAGTCAGTTATAAATTAGTTGGTGACTCGGGTGCCCCAGAATGTGATTCGCCAGATCTGAATTCAGAGGTGCCAAGTGCATTTTTGTCCATTGACTGATTGTCAGGCCTCCATCCATCTTTTCTTTTTGGGTCTTTGGCCTGCCACACTTTCTATTATTCTGCTATGCATTTTCTATTGTGGGAAAATGGGAGGGGGGGTTGTAAGAAGTCACATACTATGTAGCCAAAACAAAATTATTTCTAGAAAGCCAAGGTCATCCTTTGCATCTGCACTTCTGCACCACCTGACCGGAATTGGATGGGAGGAACTGCCAGCATGGCAGTGGATGATTGGACCATGTGATAGACTTGTGGGTGTGGGGGCAATATCTTGAACTTTCAACTGGGTGGGGGAAACCGGGAAGCTTTCAGATTCAGGTTTTCCCAGATGTGTCAACATGGCTCTCTTAATAAATTGGAACTTTGAGCAATACTTTGCTTTGGACTCTGATTAAATTTTGGATGCTATTTGGAACCCTGACATTAATCTAAGCTGTGGTTTGTTTAACAATGACTTATTGAGCGAACAATTGTATGGGTTAACCTTAGCCATCCGTTGGGATAGGCACAGGGAAGTCACAATGAGCATTTTGAGAATTCCAACCTGGATATTTTTTTTTGGGGGGGGGAGGTTGCAGAGAACCCTTTTTAAACCCTGTTTTCCAAATATTCAAGGGGTTTGGATTTTTTAAAAAAATCAATACATGCAGAACAAATCCTAAAACAGGCTTAAAACTACCAAACACAGGCAAATGAAGAGAGTAAAGACACTTTGATCTCAAAAAGAAAAAGGAAAAAAAAACCTGTTTCTGTTGATACCTATGCTACCCTGCTTCCCCGAAAATAAGCCCTCCCTAGATAATAAGCCCAATTGGGCTTTCAAGCACATGCGCTAAAATAAGCCCTTCCCCGAAAATAAGCCCTCTCCTAAAATATTTAAACGCATGCGCAGCCGGTCCCCGCTATTTCATGAGAGGAAGGGGGGAACGTGCCCCACGTGCCCAGTATGAACCGGCCATCCACGCAAAACAGCCTTGCAGAGGCCACTCCCGCAAACCCTAGCTACCGCACCCCTTCTCTTAGGGGCGGCCACAAAAAGAGCGGCAGGCCCAGCAACACGAGCGCTGGCAAAAGTGTGCCAGAAACAGAGACAGAACTTCTGACCCTCTCTGGATCAGCTGGTCCACAGGCCGAAGCTAAGTGGCCTCGTGCACCTCAAAAATAATAAGACGTCCCCGAAAATAAGGCCAAGTGTTTAATTCGGGGATCAAAAGAAAATAAGACCCTGTCTTATTTTTGGGGAAACACGGTATGTTTTCTCAAACTCTGAAAAAAACAACCCTTTCTGGTGCTTCCTTAACTATCCCCCCCAAAATGTAACCTCTATGATAAATATAAATGATACATCAGACTGGAAAGTTCAAACAACACCCTCAGCCATCCAAAGCACATTATGGCTTCGTTTGCAATGGGGGAACCCATGGCATATTGACAGAAAATACATCTCAGTATGACCAGTGTGTGTCCTTCATACAGAATTATTATTTTAACAAACCAGATGTAAGTAGTGAATTCATATTATGACCCCTTCAAAAAACAGCCTAGCCTTGGCTTTTCAGAATTGGCTGGAGAGCGAGGCAAACTCAAAGTTCTGAAAACGAATCTCTTCAGGCAATCCCCGTCTTTAAAAATCGATGATTTAAAAAATAGCCTTTGCTGAATTAAAACTTCTTTCATGTTATGGTGGGCAATTTTGTGACTCATGGAGGGGTTCTTAGATTTTTTTTTAAAAAACGAGGAGGCAGTCCAAAGGCAGCCATAAACTTTATGGCTTCCCTAATGCTTCATGAATCAAATTATCATATAAAAGGGCAGGCAGACCTTATGGCACACACCATTCTACAACCGGAGGTCAATGTTAAGATTTAGAGGTCACTCGCTGACACTTCCTTCTTGCACAGAATTAGCATATGTCATGCACAAGCATCTTCAAATTAATCCCTCTCCTTTATTCCATTGCAGGGTGACAATAGGCCCAGGCTCCAGAACAGATTACGTATTGTTTCCTGTATTGTATGTTTGGTTTTCATGCAGTGAACTACTTTTGTTACTCTAAGACATCTGCATCAAAATTACTAGCTTGTATGATTTCCACACAAATGCATGACGGTGGCATGCGCAAACCGGCTTGATGCACTTCATGTAAGGGGGGGGGAGTGGGGAGTGGGGGGGGGAGAAAGCTCACTAGAGCTGATAAAGGATTCAGACTGATAAATGCAAAGATCTTCCCCAAATATGTAGGTGAATTCCAGACTGAAAGTTTACTGTGCGATATTGAGGTTTGGGCTCCTTTTATGATCCGGGAAGGGGGGGGGGGGGGGGAGACCAGCCTCTCTGGCTGTCACTGTTTATACCAATCAATGCAACTGAAAACAACAACAGCTGGCTTTGTGTATAGCAGGGCAGCAGCATTGGACTCTCCGGCAACCTGAAAATAATCACTGCATGAATCGATTACATGCAGGCTCTGTTTGCCGTGACTTAAATATGCTACAAGTAACCAAGTTAAAGCCAGCAAAATTCTGTGTGTTTTGTGTGTGTGTGTGTGTGTGTGTGTGTGTGTGTGTGTGTGTGTGTTGTCACAAATGCAGTACCAAGTAATAGAGAGCTGATTAAGAAACACCTAAGTTGAACAAGTCATCTGGGACACAATTTCTTGTTTAGAGAAATATATGCAGTGCTATTTTCTTACTATTTTTTTTTACCAAAAATAGTATTAATTTCTTTGATATTTACTATTAGATTGGAGAATTAACTAGAAGCTTAATAAGTGAATTCCCAATAAGTGAGGTTAGAGATTATATATCTGTATCTATCTATCTATCTATCTATCTATCTATCTATCTATCTATCTATCTATCTATCTATCATCTATCTATCTATCTATCCATCCATCCATCCATCCATCCATCATCTATCCATCTATCCATCCATCCATTCATCCCACTCTAATCTAGATAGATAGATAGATAGATAGATAGATAGATAGATAGATAGATAGATAGATAGATAGATAGAAAGAAAGAAAGATAGATAGATAGATAGATAGATAGATAGATAGATAGATAGATAGATAGATAGATAGATAGATAGATAGATAGATAGATAGATAGATAGATAGATAGATAGATAGATAGATAAAAACACCACTCTAATCGCTTCATTTAATTGTGGGCAATTTCACAAAAAAAAGCTACCGAAATTACGTGTCTGTTTTTCAGGGACTTGCATCACATCACCACGCAGTTATCAAAATATTTACTTTACACTGAATTCTTCTATCCACTAAAAGCAAAATAAGAAAAATAAAGCTTTCAATTGATCCAGCTTTTAAACTGACTGTAGGATAAAACTATTTCAGAAGGCTTTAATATATCTCGGGAAGTTGGAAAAAAGGAAATAGAAAATCACAGATCCCTAGTTTGCTTCTCTTGTACTGTTCAGCATTTCAAATTGAGGAAGCATAATGAAAAAAGGTAAAAAAAGTGCCAGCAGACGTACCTCTGTCTAGAACACATGCTATTATACAGATAGAATGACAAACTTTTTATTAACTAGTTGCATGTGTAATTTATCCACTTCCCTGGCACGCAAACACAATTGCCTATGAGTAAAGGGCAGTTGGATTCCAAATTTTAACAAATACAGGTAAAGTTGCTGGTTTTTCTATTTATTAATTTGTTCGATAAATGTATTTGCCACCTGTCTCACCATGAGGATACTCTAGGCAACTTACAACAATAAAAATGAAGAAATGAAAAGACATGTAAACATAACCGCAAAGTAATGGTAACTGATTTTTTAACTTTAAAAAGTTAAAAAATGGGGGGGGGGGAAGCAAAATTAGTTGCACACATATATTTTTTTCTTCACATGGCACAGGATGTAAACCTTTTATAATGGCTCAGTTGTGAAACTGATCATCATTCCTTGTATACGAATGATGAACAAACACAATCACTTGTACTTTACTTACTTTACTTGCACCTGTACCAAGAGCTTCCATAAACAAATTATTTGTGTGTCCAATCACACTTGGCCAAAAAAGGAATTATTCTATTCTATTCCATTTCATTCCATTCCATTCCATATTTCTGTTCTGTTCTGCTCTGCTCTATTCTATTCTATTCATTCTAGTTTGGTCTATTCATTTTATTTTACTCTACTCTACTCTATTCTTTTGTATGTTTGTTGGGGAAAACAAGAGAAATAAAACTGAAAGTCATGAGACCAAAAAACAAAAAAACAAAAAACCTCTAGCTATAGATCTGCTTAGTGAAGACTGAACAGGAGCTAGAAACACAGCAGCAATGGTTATGAAGACATCTATGGTAGGCCATGCCACTACTCATGGATCCCCCAAATAATAAACAACAACCATAGAGCAAAAGAATAAATATTGCAAGATGTTTAATCATGCACGATCTTGCCAAGAAAGTCAAAACTGCAAAACACTTAACATAATATCAAAGGCATGAGACTGCTAAAATCATGTGAGATTCCATGATATTTTGGGATGGTAGTGATGGAGAAATTATAAAAAACTGTAGATGGGGATGTACTTGGCCCATTGCAGCTGCTTACATGATGGTGCTATAGACTAAACTCTTAACAATTCCTGACATTTAACTGGCATTATTATAACACATACTATTATAATACAATAGCAGAGTTGGAAGGGACCTTGGAGGTCTTCTAGTCCAACCCCCTGCCTAGGCAGGAAACCCTATACCGTTTCAGACAAATGGCTATCCAACATCTTCTTAAAGACTTCCAGTGTTGGGGCATTCACAACTTCTGGAGGGAAGCTGTTTCACTGATTAATTGTTCTAACTGTCATTATATAATGTATAATATAACAAGTAGTGGTATGGCATATTTTTAAAAAAAAAATCAATGAGAGAGGTTTTATAAAAAATAGCGAGCTAACTTTTTTTGCTCAATAAATTAATCAACTTTCATTTCATTTTTGGAGAAGTGCATACAATATCAGAAAACAGCTACTTTTCTGTCCATCTAGAGGAGCAGTTGAGTAGGTGACCACAGATCAACAAAACCTTTTAGCTGATGTTTCTGTTTGCAGAAATTTGAGTCGGTGAAACATCAAACTGTCCTAAAGGTTTTCTTTATTATTAACTTGGTCTTTAACTGGTTTAGAACTTTCTGTAATTAAGGATATTGTATTATTATGTCCTTACTGGTTAGGTTTATGTATTGTTTAGCATTGCTTTTTTTGGATTTTTTTAAAATGGATTTAATTTTGCTGAGGACTGCATTTGCAACATTTACTATAAATTATAAATCATTTGCATGCAGGCAAATAAATATTTAAGCTTCATTTTCTGCAAACGCTGTAAAATCCTTCACTTTTTTAACTACTTTAAAAAATGAGGGCAGGACAACTTACAGCTTACAGGTGCTAAAACACTATGAACACTAGTTCATATACATCATCAATAATAGAAAAGGTGAAAGGGAAGAGAACATTTTTAACCGAATACCACCCCACCCCACCCACCCCCGCATAAGGTTACTACTGGATTAAAAGGAGCTGTAAGTACTTCAATAAACATAAAAAATGGAATAAAAATCTGACCAAGGCAGTTGCTATTTTCCAAGATGGGTCAAATGTCAATTGAATTGCAATCTATAAGAAATTAAGCTGTCACCTGCCAGTTTCACCCCAAAACAAGCCGATCCTGAATCCACTTGTAAAATGCAACAGAAAATATTTCCAAATTCATAGTTCCTATTAAGCATTGAAAGAGAATGATGGGTAAATGCAACATAAAGTTGGATAGGAAGTAAAATTCCTAAGAGTGATAGCTTTATATATATATATATATATATATATATATATATATATGTGTTTTTATTTGTGCTGATAAATAAATAAAGGAAGACTAGTATAGATCTATTTCAAGCTATTTAGCTCTCATCAGCTAGCCATATCCTTACTGGGATTCGAACCTGTGCTCTGTTGCCTCCCAGGCAGGGAGTTAACCATTTGAGCTACAGAGAACGACTCCTTTTATCAGCCAGCCAGGGTGGGAGGTATATACTTAAAGTCACAACCCCTGGTATGCCCAAGTGTGGGAGGAAGGTCACACTTCCACTCTCTGTCATTAGGCTCATCACAAGAGTCCATCCAGACAGAAACCCAATATTTTTACTGTTGCCTTTGTTATATTTGTGTTATATATATATATATATATATATATATATATATATATATATATATATATATATATATATATATATATATATATATATATATATATATATATATTGCATTTTGCATATTGCAATATATGGATTTGTATTTGTATATTGCACATACAAAGTACATTGTATATTGTATATTGCACATACAAAGAAGACTTCACTTTCATAGATATTAGTAATTTCTTACCATTATCAAAGATTTTGACTCAAGTCTCATTACCAAAAACAATGTATTTTCCATTTCAGGTTTTGTAAAAGCGATCTAAACTCTAACTCACATTCAATAAATTGCTTATATTTTAGAGCTGAAAAAAATGATGCAAACAAGTTTTGACTACAATGTAGTTGTTCACAAATTCTCAAAAGCCTGATATTCATTACCTTGTTTAATCAGTCCTTGGGCTGTTGGACTAGCAAGTGGAGTAGAAGTCTTCACTCTTCCAAGGTCAGGAGTCCCTGGTCTAGGTGGCCTACAAATAAAACACTTGTGAATTTATAACTAAGCCCATAAAGGAGATGGTTTATACTTTCATATTTGAGCCTGGTGTCTTAAGAAAACATATTAGAAAGTCCCACCTTATCTATATCGATCTGCAGTACTGTTTCCCCCCCAATCTTCTTTCTAGCCCATTTGTTTTCTCAAAATCTTCATCATTTTCTAGAAAATATTTACCCTCTTCCAGAATTTCTTTTGCTTTTCTTTATGGGACAGGCAGATGAAGACTTTTGCCATGGTTCTTATGAAGTCTCTCTTTAATGACCGTTTAACATTGCAGTGGCTTTGTGGGTGCATGGGATTTCCAGCTGTGGGACTTTTAACATCTTTAGTTCTCAATGGGGTTGTACTACCCCAGACAGACCCAGTGCACAATCTGTGGGTTCTCCTAGATTCATGATTCCTGCTCAATGAGCAGGTGGCAACTGTGGCTAGGAGAGCATTGGTATAACTACGTGCTGTTTGCCAATTGCACCCCTTCCTAGATTGGGATTTCCTGTCACTCAAGAGCTGGTCATCTCACACATGGACAACTGCAATGTGCTCTACATCTGGCTACCCTTGAAGAATATCCAGAAGCTTCAGCTGGTGCAAAATAGCAATAGCACTTAAGACTTATATACTACTTTACAGTGCTTTTACAGCCCTCTCTAAGCGGTTTACAGAGTCAGCCTGAGTTTTTATTGCCCCCAACTATCTGGGTCCTCCTTTTACCAACCTCAGAAGGATGGAAGGCTGAGTCAACCTTTCAGCCGGGTGAGATTCAAATTTCAGCCTGCAGTACTGCGTTCTAACCACCGCACCACCACGGCTCTTTGGCGCAGCCAAAATGCAGCAGCATGGGCAGTTCTTGGTGGCCCGCTTTACACCACTGTTCCTGCCTGCTGCACTGACTTTGCTCCTGGATTCAATTCAAGGTGTTTTCAAGGGTGTTATAACTGAACCAGCTTGTCCTGATGGGATTAGCCCACCCCACCCTCAATGGCAAAAGGGACATACTCCGGACTCTGTCGGTCAAGGGATTTTGCCTGTTAGGCAGGGCCAAGAAGAGCTGGTGGAAGCAGAACAAGTCCCAGAAAGCAGCAGCTCTGAGAGCAGGACAAAGCACTACAAAGGACACCTGAGAGGAGCAAGCAAATGACTTTGAACAGGATTGGCTGGGAAGAGCAGGATGAAATTGTGTGAATAAGGTCAAAGATAGAATATAGTGCAAGACAGGGCATACGAGGTAAGACAACAGCATAATATAAAATATATATAGGGTAAGATAAGAAATGAGTTAACAAATATGACACAAAATAAATAAGATTTACCTGAACAAGAGAGTATTGGACTTCTGAATTTACCATTATTTTGGGTAAAGCATTTTGTAATGAACGCCCCTCCCCCCCCCCTTGCCCAAGTTTGGTATCACTTAAATCCAAACCTTAATTGCTTTATTCTGCATTCATAATTTAGTTTCGATTCAACAAATAATTTGACAAATTAAATGCAACTTATTGTATGTATTTGTATTTGCCGGATTATAATGTCCGGCAAATACAAACAGCAATAGGACTTATATACCGCTTTACAGTGCTTTACAGCCCTCTCGAAGTAGTTTTACAGAGTTAGTATGTTGCCCCCAACAATCTGGGTCCTCGTTTTACCGACCTCAGAAGGATGGAAGTCTCAGTCAATCGTGAGACTCTAACTGCAGGCAGTCGGCAGTCAGCAGAAGTAGCCTGCAGTACTGCATTCTAACCACTGCGCCACCACAGCTCATACACACACACATACACACACACACACAATGTAACCTCTATTTAATGGACAGACCGAAGAGAGGGAGGCGTCCATTACTCCTGGTTGTTCAATCAGACACCTCGACACCCACAGCAATACCATTACACAAATGATGCCACCATTACATTGCTATACAAACAAAGGGCATGACAATACTGGCATTATTTATACACCCATTCACACAGAGGATGGGGATTTGAACCGTTGCGTCACGGACTGCTAAATCAAGTTTGCAGTGTAGTATGGAATTCTGGTCCAATAAATACCAAATACCAAAATTCTGGAAGGGAAAGAAAACAAGAGATGAACAACTAGTAAAGGAAGTTGATAAAGGTACCTGGCTGGACCCTTTTTCATATGCTCTCCAATAAAAGTTGCATTGGTCATGCTCATCAAGGTGTTTGCCAGGGAGATGATGGAAAGGAGGTGCTGGGTTGTTACTGCACGTGAAATGCCGTACGTCCCCCTGATGTGTCGCTCTGTCAGAGGGTCAGGCTTTACTATGTCTTTGCTAACACTAGAGAGTCCCTGGTCTACAGGCTTATGATACCCTGGGAGCATCAAAGACATGTGGCCGCCTCTTGAAAGCAAGCCAAAAGAGACAGAACGGTGAGGCCGCAACATCCCTAGGCGCTCACTGCAAAGTTCATCTAGAACAGTGTTCAAGCCCCAAGCGTGAAGACACGACATAAACAGCTTGGCTGTGTCCATGGTTAGGTTATATTCTAGGAGAGTTAACGGCTTTGATTTGCTAGACCGGTATTCGGGATCCCCGTCCTCTCTTCGTCTGGCTTCCTCGTCTTCATCGTCTTCGTCGAAAAGACGTTCTTTTATGTTTTCTTTGATTGTTTCTTTGACGGTTTCTTTGACCTGCTGAAGCAGGACTGCGGCTCGTTTGCCAGCAAGGAAGGGACTCCCTTTGTCAGAGCTGCCAGATGCTTTCTGTAAATTCTCAGGGGAAATAAGGGCTGTGTTAGGCCTGGAGGCTTCCTCAGTTAGTAACTGAATAATCAGAGCTTCCACATCAAAGAAGAGAATATGGACATCTGGGTCTGTTAAGTTAGTCTTCAGGGCTTGAACCATCAGAGAGTTGTGTGAATATTTTGGCAAGTTTCCCTTTAACAAAACACAGAATACAATTATCTCTGGAATGTTTTTCTGTTTATGGGTTTGCACATTGTACAGTGTAAATATCTTGGACAGTAACACCCAATACAGTTGCCATCCGCTAAATAAATAAATAACCCAATACAGTTGTAATGTTTGAAAACCACGAAATTAATAGTATGAGTCTATTTTAAACATAGGAAACACTAAGTGCTCGATACTGAGAATATTTAGAAACAGTATATATGAACTTTTTAAAATGAATCTTGAATATTACTTTCTTTATGTGTATGTATGTATGTGAATATATATATATATATATATATATATATATATATATATATATATATATATATATATATATATATATATATATATATGTTGTGTTTGTGCTGATAAATAAATAAAATAAAAATCTAATATATATATATATATATATATATATATATATATAGTGTTATATTTGTGCTGATAAATAAATAAATATATGTGTGTGTGTGTGTATACATTTTGTATGTATGTGTATATATATATATATAGCAATAGCAATAGCAGTAGACTTATATACCGCTTCATAGGCCTTTCAGGCCTCTCTAAGCAGTTTACAGAGAGTCAGCATATTGCCCCCAACAATCTGGGTCCTCATTTTACCCACCTCGGAAGGATGGAAGGCTGAGTCAACCCTGAGCCGGTGAGATTTGAACCGCTGACCTGCTGATCTAGCAGTAGCCTGCAGTGCTGCATTTAACCACTGCGCCACCTTGGCTATATATATATATATATATATATATATATATATATATATATATATATATATATATATATATATATATATATATATATATATATATACTGTATATATGTATGTATGTGTGTGTACATGTGTATGAACACACACACACACACACACAGTATATACAGTGTGTGTGTGTGTGTATGTGTATGTATGTATGTATGTATGTATGTATGTATGTGTGTGTATATATATATATATATATATATATATATATATATATATATATATATATATATATATATATATATATATATATATATATATATATATGAATAAATAAATAAATAAATAAATAAATAAATAAATAAATAAATAAATAAATAAATAAATAAATAAATACATGGTCTTGTTGTATTGGGGTCTTTTCCCATGGTGTGTCCTAGGGAGCCATTGGTTTTTTTGTAGATTAGGATGTCCAGAAAGGGAAATCTACACAAAACCCAATGGCTCTCTAGGACACACCATCTACCGGAAAAAAACCACACACCAACTGCTACTTAAATGCACAAACCCCATCACTACCCTGCACAGATTGATTCTGTAGCCAAGACCCTCATCTCCAGAACCAAACGCCTAGTCAACAAAGAGCCACTGAAAACTGAAGTACACACTCTCACAAATGTATTAATCTCCAACGGACTCCAAAGAAAAAACAATAATCAACGTAATCCAAAGGAAGACACCTCCCAAAAACCGAGACACAGAACAGGACAATGGCATCGCCCTCCTCCCTTACATCAAAGGCACCCCAGATAAAATCAGCAAAATTCTCCACAAACACAATATCAAGACAGAATTCAACACTGACCAAAAAATACCCAACATCTTAAGAAACCCCAAAGACAAAATCCAGCTAGAAAACCAAGGAGTCTACGAAATACCATGCAAAATCTGCCCTGCAACATACATAGGACAAACAAACAGGATAATATATGCACACATCGCAGAACAGAAGAATGCAGTAAGAAAAAAAGAAAAAAAACTCCTCCCTTTTCCAGCACCTTAAAGTTACAGGACATGAAATTAATTTTGAAGGAACCAGGTTAATCTCCAAAACAGAACACTTCAACTAGAGAATAATTATGGAAGCTATCAAAATAGAGAAACACCCCCACAACATGAATAAACATGACGATACCTCCCACCTACCAAATATCTGGAAACCAGCTCTAGTCAACAAATGAGCCCCACCCACCACCCAGGCCATTACAACACGAAACAACAATGGACACACAGCCAGCACCAATCAGCACCAATCTACCAATCATGACACAACTACACAACCAATCATTCCACTTACTGAAACAAAGCCAGCACTCCTCACACACCCCCACCAAGATTTATAGAAAGACGGCAGCTCCGACCACGCTTTAAGCCCAAAACCCAGCCTGAAGATGGTGAGTGATATATGAGTCTGTGTGTGTGTGTGTGTGTGTGTGTGTGTGTGTGTGTGTGTGTACATATACAGTTGTTAGCTTTTAAATAAATATTATACTGAGCTCAATAAACTTGGTTGTTTGCTTGCTGATGTCTCATTAAGGCTAGATAACATCATCAGTGCTGGTGAGTGTGGGGTTTGCTGCCCTAAGTGCATGCGGTATTTTGCCCTACCAATGTTGTTAGGTGTGTGTGTTCTACTCCTGCCTTAAGTGCAAAGCTAGTTGGGTGACTTTGGACTACTCATTCTTTCTCAGCCCTAAAAAAGAAGCGAGGACAAACCATTTCTAAACTCTTGCAACGAAAAGGGCAGGGAATTATCAGGAGTTAGAAAAAAAAAAGGGGGGGGGAGGAATCACATAACTGAAAGATCAGGTGTCCCAAAGGTGCTTTTTCAAAAGTCAGCTGGACTTTCTTTGTTTTGTTTTATTTTCTTAAAGACCTTTCACTTCTCATCCAAGAAGGTTCTTCGGTTCTGGCTGAATGATGGACAACAGAAGGATTTACATTGGAATATAAATATAAATCCTTCCATTCTCTGCTATTCAGGCAGAACTGAAGGAGTTTCTTGGATGAAAAACAAAACGTCTTCAAGCCAAAAAAAAAAAATCCAAGAAAGTCCAGCTGCATTTTGAAAAAGCATTTTGAGACAACCGTGATTTGGATGACTATCAGTTTCTGTCGAAAGATCAGATTTCTTTTCCCCAAAATAACCACCTAAGAATTGGGCCGGGGTTGGGTATCTTACATTCTGTGAGAATAAAAACACTACTGAAAGCTAGAACGTATAATAACTTAGTACTTCCTAGGCATCCTTTAAAAATTAGCACCAATGGTCAGGACAAGTAGGCTCATCCGTGTAACTCCCTACTCATTTTTATATCACTCATTTCTAGCCAACTAACACAAAGTGGCTCTTGAAAACACCTTTTTACCAGCTCAATTATTCTCCTGGCTCCAATGTCTGGGGAAATAAAGTCTTCAAGGCTTTCCAAAAGATAAAACATGTTGAGAGTAACAGCCAGCCAAAGCTAGGTGGTAAGGTGCTCATGTTCTGACCTAGGCTTCCTGAGAAAGCATAAATCACCATCTTAGTCCCTCAAACCCTCTTTTACTTCTACGGCTGTAAATTAAGGTCATTCACAGTCTGCAAGGCTTTACAAACAGTCTGTGAAGGTTCCGACAGATGTCTGCTCGAGTTGCCACAGTCTTTCAGGGGAATGTTGATAAACACCCACCTTATCTCCCCGGGAATGCTGCCAGAGACCTAACTGCCAAATGCAGAGCAAGGCCAAACTTAGCACAGCGTCAAACAAAACTTTTCAAAGCTTGAACCAACAAGAAGAACTAATTGCTTCCTGCAAAAGCTCACATCCCATTCGCTCCTCTTTTATGGGAGGGGCCAATCGTCTCCAGGCCTTACTCCCAAGTTGACCCTGTTTTCTTAATTGCTCTTGCCTTCTGGCAGCTCTGTGCACGGGCACACTGGAAACAGGCTTCTGTTGTTCTTCTGCCTCACTGATGTCAGACTCTGGAGTCTCCAAAGCAGGGGTGAAATTCAGCAGGTTCTGGTAGCAGAAATGTTGAGTAGTTCGGAGAACCGGAAAATACCTCTGGCTGGCCCCAGAGTGGGGTGGGAGTGGAAATTTTGCAGTATCCTTCCCCTGCCATGGCCACCAATCCATGCCCACAGAACCGGTAGTAAAAAAAAATTGTATTTCACCACTGCTCCAGAGGCAGCAAATAACTACCAGATGGCCTTGGTCCCCTCTCTGCCTCCAATGCAGAGCCTTCATCCAAGCACTCCCCAGATTCCAGGACTGGCCCATGTTCCTCCCCAACCTCCTCACTGTCTGAATCTGCTGCCAGCTCTGCTGGGCGCTGGTGGGCCACAACAATTCACAGGAAGGGCACTCTTCTTGGATCCTGCCAGATGACAATTCTGATTGAAAGGACTTGGAAGATGCCCTTCATAACCAAATTAATCAGGAGAGTGAAAACAATAGGAATAAGGCTGTTCCTTGTGCTATCCAGAACTTTTAAAATTTTAACCGGAAATTTGAATCGCACCTGAGAGCAAGTAACATGGGCATAATACTACACATCCTAAGGGTGCTTTTTCTTTCCTCAAGAGGCAACTGGGCTTTCTGGTTTTTCTTTGAAGACGTTCCACTTCTCATCCAAGAAGCTTCTTCAGCTCTCACTGCATGGTTGGTGGGGGGAATGGAAGGATTTATACTCCTTGCAGACAGCTGCTTATTTGCATTCTTTGAGAGTCGTTGAGGCCACCTGTGTCTTCAGATGTAAATCTGTCTGCAAGGAACAGAAATCCTTCCATTCCCCACCATCCAGTCAGAGCTGGAAAACTTCTTGGATGAGAAGCGAAATGTCTTCAAAGAAAAAACAAGGAAGTCCAGTTGTCTCTTGAAAAAGCACCTTTCGGGCAACCATGTCCTGGATGCCTGAGAATCTCCATAGACAATACTACGCATCCATACTGGTCCATATCACTGCATTTTGGAGTACTGAAATTCCAGATGTTCTTCAGAGGCAAGTATCACGCAGAGAGCACTGCAGTAATCCACTGGGGATGGGATTGAACCATGAACAGCTCTGTGTAATGTCTTCTGATGCAAGAAGTGACACAATTGATACAACAACCTCCAATCAGTGTGTCCCCCACCCCACACACTATTCTTCTCTCAGGAGTCGTGCCCCCATTCTGTCTGGAATACTACAACCCCATCCAGCGTTAAGGATGGGGGGGGGGGGAAATTATCAGATCCAGGATGACCTAATACTCAAAGCTAGTCCATCTGGCTGGGGTTGAGTTGAAGCCTGTTCATTCCTATCCAGCTTACCACAAAGAAAGAAAGAAAATTAAAACTGAAAGCCATGAATCGTACATAGGATTTTACTTCCTTAATGGTGATTTACACAAGTAATTTCTTAAGCATCTATATAATATTAAAATATTGCAATCCAGGTGAATACGGCTTCCTTTTAGTATTTTTACTAAAGGTAGAAAGGTATAAGAAGTTGATTTTTTTGGCTTTATTCTGACATTTCAGGTTTTGTTTTGTTTTTAGTTTTAAGCTTATGGGGGAAATGATCCGAAGATGTATAATAGAAAAATAGTAATGTTAGAGCTTACTAGCAATCCTGTTTCCCAGGTTTACACATGTGGGCTTCATCGATTTTAAACCTGGCTAAAATCTATATAGCCAGGTGTGTGGAGGGGTTGCAAATAAAAAAAAATCTATATAAAAATGTCTAAAATCTCTAGAACTATGAATCTAACAAAAAGTAGATCTCTAATGCCCTCTACTGTCCTGCTGTTAAAAAGCAAAGCAACTTTGTTCTGAAGAACACCGAACTCCTATCGTAATTATGGTCTGATATCTGATCATCTCGGTTCCTAAAGCCTTCTGTCAACCTAATAATCAAAACATCATCATATTATGCTATGTAAATCTGAAATACTTGTTCATTGAAAATTATATAATGGGGAACTGTGGATTCCTTGATAATTACCGTATTTTTCGGAGTATGAGACACACCAGAGTATAAGATGCACCAAGATTTTGAAGAGGTACATTAAAAAAAAAAAAGTGTTTGCACTCTGCAGGCCTCCCAAACCCCCTGCATGCCTTGTTTTTTGTGAAAAACAGGGCATGCAGAGTTTGAGAGGCCTGCAAATGCTCCTAGGGGCTGGGAGGGGTGGCAAAAATGAACAAAAAAATGGCCCTTTTTTCACTCGTTTTTGTTCTTCCCAGCTCCCAAGAGCACTTTGCAGGCCTCCCAAACCCTCTGCACGTCCATTTTTATGAAGGGAGTGGGGTTTCAGGAGGCCAAAAATGCTGTATTCAGTGTATAAGACACACCCAGATTTTCACCCTCTTTTGGTGGAGGGGAGGTGCGTCTTACTGAGCCGAGGTGGCGCAGTGGTTAGGGTGCAGTACTGCAGACCACTTCAGCTGACTGTTATCTACAGTTCAGCGGTTCTAATCTCACCGGCTCAAGGTTGACTCAGCCTTCCATCCTTCCAAGGTGGGTGAAATGAGGACCCAGACTGTGGGGGCAATGTGCTGACTCTGTAAACCACTTAGAGAGGGCTGAAAGCCCTATGAAGCGGTATATAAATCTAACTACTATTGCTATTGCTTACACTCCGAAAAATACGGTATGTCATAGCTCAACTACAGCCATGTGGTCCATGTAGAGCTGACCTTCAACACCTCTCAGAAGTTTCAACTGGTCCCGAATGCAACAGTGTGGGCAATGATGGGGGTGTTTTTTTTAATCCATGCGACATCTCTGTTCCACAAGGTGTATGCTTCCAGATGTGATTCAAGGCTAATATGAACTGACAGGGTTGGTATGCTTGAGGCCCCTTTAATTAAACAGAGCCATATTTGGAGATTCAGGAGAGGCAGCTTCTGTTTTAGTGCCCATCTTCTGAAATGAAGATTCGCCACTGCAATCTGGGTGATTTTCACCCTGGTAATGCTCTGGAAGACCTGTCAAACTTGAAACTGGCCTAACCGTGGCCATTTTCTTTTTGTAGCTTTCCTCTAAGGAGATTTCTCTTCGCATTGCTTCAGGGCTGACACAGCCTGGAGCTAAGGGGCCAGGGAGGGGTGTGTGTAGAGATACCTGGGGTGTTGTGTAGCCTAAATAAAATTCTTTCCCCTGGGAATCAAGGACGTTCGTGCAGGTGTTCGAAAGGTGGAGATAGAGGTCACCTGGCAACTAGACTACTACATGTTGATTGGACCATGTGGCTCTGGGGGGAAGTGACAAAGTTTTACTTTTAATTGGGTGTAAAACCGGCGGGAACTTAGAGCTGGTTTCCCACCAAGTCTGTGCCAATTTGATATGTCCCAATAAAACATACTTTGAGGAATATACCTGCCTCGGAGTTCTCATTGAAGGGGATGTATTATTTGGAACCTTGACAGGGCATTGAAAACCTGGCTGTTCTTACAAGCCCTGGATTAAGGTGGCTGAAAAAAAAAAAACCTTCCTGAGTTTTGATGTTGGTTGGAATCACCATCTTATTTGTTATCTGCTTATTTGTTTTGTTGATTTTTAAAATTGGCTTTTTTAATCTTTGTTACACTGCGGGGCCACTCAGTGCAATTTGGAATCAAAGTGAATAAATTAATTCAATTAACGTAACGTGAAAAAAAAAATCGGCTGAGAGTTACCTACTGCTTATTCAGAAGTCTAACAGTACCAAAATGGAAAACCTGAAAGGAAAAGGTATTCTCGGCGAGATTGAGACTGCTTAAAAGATTTCTACTGGAACACAAAAGATTCCCTTTACGGCATCCAAAGAAAGGAAGAATCAGCTGCAATGGAATAATTGCATTTTAATTCAATATTGTGATAAGCAGCTTAGGTCAAACCAACTGCTGAACCGAGTCAATTATTTAAGATGCTAGTAATTTAATGATGCTCTTAGGTTTGAGTAATGCTTAACACCTACTGCTTCAACACAGTCTCAGCCCCTGCAGGCAAAGCAATTAAATATTTGAAAAGAATGAGAATCGTGTTATGTCTTCAGAAGCAGCTGCTTATAAAGTTCCTGGAAAAAAACTCTGAATATGATGAACTCCAGACTACATTTCAACAAATCGGGAGTTAGATCTTTGATCTGTCAAGCTCCAGACAGTCTATTTCGATGGTTTCAGATAAAATTTATCCCAGCCTATGTTAAAATGCTGTGGACATCACTTGCAACCTTCTTTATTCAAAGCTATAGCTCAGGGGTGTCAAACTCAATTTCATTGAGGGCCGCATCAGAGTTGTGCTTGACCTCGGGAGGCCAGGGTGGGTGTGGCCAGGGAGGGCATGGCCAGCTTGTCAATTTTGTTGGGGGACGGCTGTGGTGGCCCAAGCACTCTGCCAGTAAAAACGGGCTCCCGAGCTCTGTTTTCAGCTGCGACTGCCTCCTGCAACCCCCTGCCAGCGAAAACGGAGCTCAGGCGGGCATGTACGGCCCTCCTGAGCTCCATTTTCATTGGCAGAGGTCCTTTGCTGTTTCCAGGGCAGCCCCACAGGCCAGACCTAAGCACCTAGCGGGCCGGATGCATTTGCTTATATTTCAGACACTTCCTACATCCTTTCTTAAAATTACATCTGTCTAGAGCAGAGTTATAACATACACCTGCAAGCAGAGGCTGAATGCAGAAGTTCTATCAGCTCAGCAAGGTTGAAGGGCTGACCATGATGGCAATTTCTAGGAAGACTTTGAAGTTCAAAAGATCAGTCAACAATTGCCCTCGGTGCTCTCTCTTCTGCTATGCAACCTGAGGATGTTGCCATTCCTCATTATCCAATAGCCCCAATTCTGAGGATAAGCCACCATAGACTTGGGAGACCCTCAATGACAAGCGGGCTGAAACTTCAGAAAAGGCCAGTCTCTTTAAGCCTAAGAAAAGACAAAACTAGGGGATTATATAAGAGGGATTTTTTTTTACTCAATGTGTTATTAAACTTTGGAATCTGCCATCATGACATGTAGTGAGGGATAGTAACTTGGCTGGCGTCAAAAAAAAAAGGGGGACTGGACCAATTCATGGAAGTCATGGGGATCAATGGCTCTTAGTCTTCATGGTAGTGTGACTGTCTTGGAAAGCCATCTTCTACTTGGCTTTCTGGTGCATTTAATTGGCCACTGTAAAACAGAGTGTTGGGCTACCTTGTTCCCTGAAAATAAGACTTCCCCCACATCATAAGCCCAATCGGGCTTTTGAGTGCATGCGCTAAAATAAGCCCTCCCCAAAAATATTGCAATACAGCAGCAGCCATGAGGTGACCACGCTCGCGCCTTCGGCACCTCAAAAATAGTAAGACCGCCCTGGAAATAAGGCCAAGCGCTTATTCCTGGGGTCAAAAGAAAATAAGTTCCTGTCTTATTTTTGGGAAAACATGGTAGATGGCTAGTAGATGGTCCAATCCAGCAGGGAACTGCTTATGCTTATGTTTTTATTACTGGGGCTTCTTAAAGCCTCAGATGGCAGCTATTCTCCTAAGAATGAATCCAACCTGTCATCTTTCACAGTGAGCTCTCCATGGTACTGACAGTGCCTTGTTCTGCCAGAGGCCAAGCCTTATTTATGATTCTTTCCATTCCCTTATAACCATCTGATTTATAGCTAGCTTCTTCAGGTTCCTTAGGCAGGCCGGGACAACTAGAAGGTGGAACTCTAGAAAGCCAGAGGTTTGAAGCATGTGAAATACCAAAGAAACGCCTACTGCTTTGTAGTTCTATTATCTGGACAACTGAAAGACTAGAACCTTGATGGCAAACCTATGGCACGCATGCCACAGGTGGTACGTGGTCCCTCTCTTGCCCAGCTCAGCTCCACTGCACATGCATACATGCCTCCCACCGCCAGCTGATTTTCGTGTCTCTGCCATGCATGTGGGAGTTGCACGGGCATGTACAGGGATTGGGGGTAGCATGGGGAGCTTCCCCAGTGCCCTGTTTTTGGTCCCAAGAGGTTTCAGGGAGGCCCGCTAGGCACAAATGGGGCACGGGGGTTGTGCGCGCATACGCAGGGACGCATTGTATTATGGGTGTGGACACACACCTGCTGTTACACACACACACACAATTTCAGCACGCGAGGACAAAAAGGTTAGCTATCACTGGACTAGAAGAATAAATAAGGGGTGTTTTTCTCTAAAAATATGGACACTCAAAAGTGTATTTATGTCTCAAAGTCTATTTATATTTTCTTGTACTTGTTAACTTATTTTTTTTTTAATTTTAAACCTTGACAGGATTAAGTTCATAAAAAAACACAATTTACTAATGTAAGTTTATAAAACAGCAGGCATATTCTGACGTATGGGGTGTGAAGGGACAGCAGACAGTAAAGAAGAGGGACATGGGGATTTATTTTAGATTTTTATCAAACTTCTTATGACAATCTAACAGATTATTCAGAAGTTTAAATTTCATCCTCAATATTTCTGCATTTCCCACATTGTTCTGATTTTAGCAAAATATTAAAAGCTAGATATAAAGCTCTGCAAAGTTAAAAATTTGCCCAAATGTTTACAAACAGATTTGTTTAAGACAAACAAAGTTACATTTTCTTCTGGACAATCTATAGCCTGTAATCTATAGCCAAAATTTTAAACTGTTAAATGGATGTATTTCTTCCCAAAGCGACTACTGTGCAGCCTGCCTTCATAGCAATATGGATCAGGGGTCTCCAACCTTGGCAACTTTAAGACTTGTGAACTTCAACTCCCAGAACTCTGGGAGTTGAGGTCCAGAAGTCTTAAAAGTTGCCAAGGTTGGAGACCTCAGCTATGGAGTGTCAATTCCTTTCTTAATTTCAGAAGGAGACCTTTCTGAGTATGACATGATTTTGCTCCCATAAGCCGCGAGACATCAGCCCTCTAGTGAAATGAGAAAAGGTTTTGCCTTTAAAATATCTGGAAATAAAACAACAAAGAAAAAGAGCAAGAAAAACAGAGGGCTATATTGATTGCATCTTCTAAACCTAGCCTGTTCTAGATGAACAAAAATAAATTAGCTAAGGATAGTATAAAGTTTATTTCTGTTAAAGTGTATGTTTTGAAGTGTTTTTGGTTATAGTGCTACAGAAATAGGTCTAATCCTGACTTAGGCACCTGTTGGGCCAGATAGTCCCACTAGCTCTAAGAAGAAAGCAATAACAAGCTACTTCAGAAAATGTTGCCAAGAAAACCACATGGATTTTGTGACTTGAGAGTGTGCACATACCCAAATGTACGAGTGTGGAAACTCACAGAGTGCATGTTTAAATCTACTTGATTGTGTTTGGTAATTATGATCTATAAAGGTGTTTAAAAAGAGTTCAGACTATAGAAAATGTAACCTTATCGTAAAAAATATAATCCCTCGAATTCAAATCTGCACACAGACGGGAGGTTGAACAACTAGCCTTGTGGTGCCTCCGGAACAATCTTGAACTAAACACATTAAAAACCGTAGAAATGGTGGTAGATTTTAGGAGAAACCCTCCCATACTACCACCTCTTACAATACAAGACAACACAGTATCAACAGTAGAGACCTTCATGTTTCTAGGTTCTATCATATCTCAAGACTTAAAATGGACGCCTAACATCAAAAACGTCATCAAAAAAGCACAACAAAGAATATTCTTTCTGCGTCAACTCAGGAAGCTCAAACTGCCCAAGAGCTGCTGATTCAGTTCTACAGCGGAATCATTGAGTCTGTCATCTGCATCTCTACAACTGTCTGGTTTGGCTCTGAAACAAAACAAGACAGACACTGACTTCAACAGATATTTAGAACTGCAGAAAAAGCAAATGCTACCAACCTGCCTTCCATCAAGGACCTGTACACTGCACGAGTCAAAAAGAGGGCTGTGAAAATATCTACGGACCCTTCACATCCTGGACATAAATTGTTTCAACTCCTACCCTCAAAACAATGCTATAGAGCAGTGTTTCTCAACCTTGGCAACTTGAAGATATCTGGACTTCAACTCCCAGAATTCCCCAGCCAGCATTCGCTGGCTGGGGAATTCTGGGAGTTGAAGTCCAGACATCTTCAAGTTGCCAAGGTTGAGAAACACTGCTATAGAGCACACCAGAACAACTAGACACAAGGACAGTTTTTTTCTGGAATCCCATCCCTCTGCTAAACAACTAATTCCTACCTCACTGTCAAAATATTTACTTAGACTGCATTACTATTCTTCTCATCCTTCCTATTACCTATTTCCTTTCTACTTGTGACTACAACTTTGTTCTTTGTATCTTTATAATTTATGTTGTTTTATTTGTTTCCTAGTATGATTTGCTGGCTTATTGGTAACCTATGATTATCTCTAAGTGTTGTGTCTCATGATTCTTGATGAATGTATTTTATTCTCCTTATGGACACTGAGAGCATATGCACCAAAGACAAATTCCTTGTGTGTCCAATCACACTTGGTCAATAAAGAATTCTATTCTATTCTAGATCGAAGGGCAAAACTCTAGAAATGGAAAATTTCCTGTGTTGGACTAAAGGGGAAAAGAAGGATGAATTTTTCATCTCCTCATTTTGTAACCTTCACCAAGACTGTCCTCTCACTAGCACAGAGAAGAGACATTTCTGCACTGTATTGAGATGCAGCCAGCAATTACTTAAAAGAACAATTTAAGACCTCACTTTATCAGAGGAATCAGATGCCAACAGATTTGTGGCGAGTGTCTGAAGTTTCTGGTGAGCCACGTTTTTTAGCGCAGCGAGGCTACGTCTGGTCATGGCCTGCTTTAAGTTGACAGCTGGATGGCTGAGAGAATCAACTGCAGCGGGCACAGCTTCATCACAAGCATTCAGGATCTCAACAGCTGTAATTCCCATTACACATCGGTCAAGGGCACCTGAAGAAAAATACAGAAAAAGGACAAAAAAACAGCTTATCTGTAGGTAGGCTGCCTTGCAAAGTTTATCATGCAAGCAAAACAACTTTCTTAGGTCCAGAAATAATTTGCTTTAGGGAACTCCTATTCAATAAAAGCATTCAAAGGAAGTACCATATTTTGCAGATTATAAGACGCACCTTTTCCCCTCAAAAGATAAAATCTGGGTGCCTCTTATACACTGAATACAGCATTTTTTGCCTCCCGAAACCCCGCCTCTTCACCAAAATGGCCGTGCAGAGCCTTGCAGAGTGCTCCTGGTGGCTGGGAAGGGCAGAAATGAGCAAAAAACGGGCTGTTCTTTGCTTGTTTTGCCCCCCCCCCCGCCCCCGCTCCCAGGAGCACTCTACAAGCCTCCTAAAGGCTATTCATTCCCTTTTTAAAAAAAATTGACCAATTTTCACGAAAAACGGGCCATTTTTGGGAGGTCTGCAATGTGCAAAAACTTTTTTTGTTTTTGTTTTGCCTCTTCAAAACCTTGGTGCGTCTTATACTCCACTGCGTCTTATACTCCCAAAAATACAGTAGATGGAAGACTGGAATTTAGTCTTCCAATAGATGGAAGACTAGAATTTAGCTCCTTGGAGACCGCAGTGTCCTACATCATTAAAAAAAAAAAGTCCTTTGCCAAGTCCTTTTGCACGTACGTAACTTACCAGTATCCATTTGCCATACATAGACAGAACCATCTGTACAACCAACAACAAGGTAGTCATCTGAAGGTCTCCACTTTATGTTTTGAATAGGAAAGAGATGCCGGGAGGCTAACATGATGCACTTTTTTTCACGTAAACTTAGAAGTCCGACTGAGTGGTCACTGGCAACAGAACACACACAGTGCTGCACTCTTACCTGAAAAAATGAGAAATCGGTAACTATGATCCACTTTTTCTTAGTGGTAAATCTTTTATAACCTTGAAATAAATGTTCTTTCCCTATGGAGTAAATTAGGGCAAATTGTGTGGTGAGCAAAAAAAAAAAAAAAAACAGCTTTGAATTCTACCTACCACGGTGTGAACATTTTTAAAACACAATTTTGTATTGAAAAAGTTTTTCAACAGAAATAAAAACAGTAATAACTTCAAATTAAAGAAAAATAAGGAGAAGCAGTAATAAAGTGAAAAGGAAATATGGAAAATGGAAAATAGATGGGAGGGCAGTGGGGAGGGGAGAGGCACTTTTAAAGAAAAAGCTTCTAGTATTCTTGAGAACACTCATAGATACATATTTATTTTATGTATTCCCTCTCTACGTTTACATCATACTTTCCATCAACTACCCTCTCTAAGCTTAAAACCCCACAAGTTATCACAGTAGGAATATTTAGCCCAAAAGAGAAAAAGACTCCAGCACCTCTTCATTAATCATCAGCACTCAGATCAGTATAGATTAACTTCAAGGTTAACTTCAGATCAACAATCAAGTAAGCAATACTCCAATCAAGAAATTGCCAAAGAGCTATTTGTAAACAGCCCATCCAAAGAATCCCTAAGACTGCCCCCATCCACAAAGACAGGCAAGTCACCAGAATATAAAGTGACAGTGAACAGCACTCCTCACTAGCACTGATGATGTCTCATAGTTGGGATAATGTAACATCTGCAAGAAAATAAGCAAGCTCAGAGAGCACCAAGGATCCCATATTTCATCTGAACTATAAATAATCTCCTTTACTGGTACTATATGTATTATAAACCATTTCCTAAATATACAGTTCTGTGTAAAATGGTCTAAACCGTATCATGATTTTAAATAGTATTATTTAGTATTGAAATGGTACTTTGGATATTCTGCTTGACTGTTTTGTGTTTCATTTATTTTATTTAAAGCATTTATATAGCCACCCATCTTTCAGCCAACTCTGTTGGATACTGTCCTTTACACTACCTTTCAAAATGATATTCCAATTTTTGAAAATATAATAAGAGTTTGTAAGCACAAGGTAGACCAATAATAAAAAGATCTTCATCAAAACAATTTCAAGTCTTGAAATATTATTTTTGATATTAGTCTTAAGAGAGGCACGAACCAAAGTGATGCTCATTAACTTACACTGCAATTTTCTGGAGGAACCAAAAGCTGAGTGATTTCTCCACCATGCACACAGAAGATGTGCTTCATTTCTCCGGAAAAGATGTCCCATATAATGACCGAAAAATCTACACCACCAGAGACCAGGTGTCTTTGATCGTAACGAGAAGAGACCTGGTGAGGATACAGCAAACAGGTGACTTTGTTTCGATGACCCCGCAGAGTTCTGTGAGGTGGCCAACCTAAAACATTAAAACAGAAGAAAACACAAAACGCCACATATTGTGGGACCGCAGGCATTCTTGCTCATTTCAAGATAAGAAGAAAATGAAGTAGGAATGCATATGTGTAATAAAGATATGCAAATAACACTGTACAGTAGGAAAAGATGTTAGTGATAAAGTCTCGGTATTCCATTTCTAATTTAGTTCATTTTCAATCTATTTTTTTATGAGGTTACTCCCATTTAGAATAGAATAAAATAATAGAGTTGCAAGGGACCTTGGAGGTCTTCTAGTCCAACCCTCTGAAACCCTGCACCACTTCAGACAAATGGATATCCAACATCTTAAAAACTTCCAGTGTTGGAGCATTCACAACTTCTGGAGGCAAGTTGTTCCACTGGTTTATTGTTCTGTCAGGAAATTTCTCCTTAGTTCTAAGTTGCTTCTCTCCTTGATTAGTTTCCACCCATTGCTTCTTGTCCTGCCCTCAGGTGCTTTGCAGAATAGCTTGACTCCCTCTTCTTTGTGGCAGCCCCTGAGATATTGGAACACTGCTATCATGTCACCTCTAGTCCTCCTTTTCATAAGACTAGACATATCCAGTTCCTGCAACCGTTCTTCATATGTTTTAGCCTCCAGTCCCCTAATCATCTTTGTTGCTCTTCTCTGCACTCTTTCTAGAGTCTCCACATCTATTTTACATTGTGGTGGCCAAAACTGGATGCAGTATTCCAAGTGTGGCCTTACCAAGGCATTATAAAGTGGTAGTCACACTTCATGTGATCTTGATTCTATTCATCTGTTTATGCAGCCTAGAACTGTATTGGCTTTTTTGGCAGCTGCTGCACACTGCTGGCTCATATTTAAATGGCTGTCCACTAGGACATTTGCTACTTGTTAATAAAATTGGCATTTAACATGCAGCATATCCAATCTCACATGCAATGAAGCTACAAGAAGATCCCTATGACAAAATGGTACATGCACCATATTTCACTGCTACATATTTGATGATCAATGCCTGAAATATGTACAAAAAAGCTGCTAGATACGTTTCACCTTCTAGGGTCAAATATGCATCTCTTTCTAACTCCCACTTTATCAAACAGAGTCAATTCCATTTGAAGTGAATATCTTGAGGTTTCCAATGATAAACAAACAAATAGACAAAAGAAACACTGTCTTCCTTCAGGAAAACGGAAAATATTTTTTGCAAAAGTAAGCAGTAGCCAAATCAGAAACCTTTTGTAACAGAATGAAAAACTCGGACAAGGAAGATTGAAAATCATACTTATTGAAGATGGCTACTATTTAAAAGACCTTATTTATTTAATTTGTTTAATTGTTTAATTCTGTTGCCAACAACTTGCCTGTGACTCTGGACAGCTTACATCCAGTCAAGAGCAACCAAAAATCATCCAAACAAAAGACACCTTGCCTGGTATATCTGCACAAGTAACACACCCTAAAAAAAAGGGTGGGGGGAAGTTGTCATCTAATATTGTGGCACTGTGCTAATAGGAAAACCATTGTCTTCCTTAAGGAAGATAGGATTAAAGCCACATGAATTTTCTGAGTATGTTGTTCCACAGAGTAGCCACACTGACGAGAGAACACATACCTCCAATGAGGCAAAACTAACAGGAGTCTACATATAACTCTGCCTTGTGCCCTGAAAGGCTTTGCACACAAGCAGCATCTTAAATTGCAGACAAAAACACTAGTCGGAGCTAGTGTAGCTTGCCAAGCAGTAGTATTATGTGAATGTACTGAAGTGTATCCCCGTATTCACAACTACCTTCAGTTTTGAAATGCAGCCCCCCATGAAGCATGTTGCACTATTCCTCTAAATGGGATTCAGTAGAAGTAGTCACCACAAATATTTTTTTTAAACCTGTGTCCTGTTTTCAGTACAAATCATACTTTTTCATGAATGGTACTTGTCGCCTAACATTCTTCTGTTAAGCGAGACATAAGAGCCGAGGTTAGGGTGCAGTGGTTAGGGTGCAGTACTGCAGGCCACTTCAGCTGACTGTTATCTGCAGTTCAGCAGTTCTAATCTCACCGGCTCAAGGTTGACTCAGCCTTCCATCCTTCCGAGGTGGGTAAAATGAGGACCCGGATTGTTGTTGGGGGCGATATGCTGACTCTGTAAACCACTTAGAGAGGGCTGAAAGCCCTATGAAGCGGTATATAAGTCTAACTGCTATTGCTATTGCTATATGGATCCATTCTAATACATTTATTCAAGGGGATTCACTCATTATCTGACAGCCGTTCAATTGTGTGTTTATTTTTACTTCATTATGCATGTGAAGGAACTGATTCAAGTGTCCTATTATTTATTCTTGGGATGATGAAGATGATGATGATGATGATGATGATGATGATCATCATCATCATCATCATCATCACCACCAAATTCATTGATAGGCCAAGTACCCTTTTGCTGCCACAAAGACCATATTATCAATATATTCCCATCTTTGATCTTTGCAGTAACTTTAAAAGCAACAATAATCATTGACTGGTCCTACAACAGATTTATTACATACTCTACCGCAGGGGTGTCAAACTAGCGGCAGGCGGGCTGGATGTGTCATGTGCAGGCCACGCCCACCCCCATTCTGCGAAGGGAAAAATGCCGCGATATGCACATGACAGTAACATGATGCGGCCAGTTTGACACCCATACTCTAGAGTATTCACGGGTATTCTGATCCTATTACCCCCTTCGGGTTACAAATGCAAGGCACCGGAACAAAATAAATGATGACAATTGAAAATTATTTTTATGACATGCTTTCAACTCTTTGAAATATTGCCGTATCGTTCAGAAATAAACTCAAAGTGTTTTCGGCATAATTTCTGAATTAAAAAATAATAATAATTTAACAATTATAATGAATGCAAGCAAAAATTATTCCATGTGTAAATGGAACAACCTCTTCTATATCAGTTGAATATGAATACATGTAGTCCTCGACCTTCAACAGTTTGTTTAATGACAGTTTAAGGGTACAGTGGCACTGAAAAAAAGTTATAACTGTATTTCACACTTACAAACGTTGCAGCATCTCCAAATTCAGTGATCAAAATTCAGATGCTTGGCAACTGACTCATATTTATGGCGGTTGCAGTGTCCCAGGGTCATGTGATCACCTTTTGCAACAATTTAACAAGCAAAGGGTGGCTCAGTGGCTAAGACGCTGAGCTTGTTGATCAGAAAGGTCAGCAGTTTGGCGGTTCAAATTCCTAGTGCCGCGTGACGGAGTGAGCTCACATTACTTATTGTAGCTTCTGCCAACCTAGTAGTTTGAAAGCATGTAAAAATATAGGTAGAAAAATAGGAACCACCTTTGGTGGGAAGGTAACAGTGTTCCGTGCGCCTTCGGCATTTAGTCATGAAGGCCACATGATCACGGAGATGTCTTCGGACAGCGCTGGCTCTTCGGCTTTGAAACGGAGATGAGCACCGCCCCCTAGAGTTGGGAACGACTAGCACCTATGTGCAAGGGTAACCTTTACCTTTAACAAGCAAAGTCAATGGGGAAGCCAGATTCATTTAACAATTATGTCACCAACTTAACTGTAATGATTCATTTAACGATTATGGCAAGAAAGGTCGTAAAATGGGGCAAAATCCACTTAACGAATGTCTACTTAGCAGCAGAAATATGGGGCTCAATTGTGGTCATAAGTCGAGGACTACATGTACAGATAACCAATTTAATGCCCATGATGTAATATGACACCCCTGAGCCCTTATTATTTCACACACCTCTTCTGCACATATGTTCATCTTGCAAAAGCTGCACTATGGCAGTCTGAGTGGCTGGAACAATCACAATACTTCCATCTTCACGTCCACAAACCAGTCGCCCATGTGCTGGGATGTAGACACTTGCTGTCACCTTCAAAGGATCGTCACTATTTGGGATGAAACTCAACTGATCTATAATACCAGCTGGGTGAAGTTTGCTAAACGCTTCTTGTAGAGATGTAGAAGTAGTAACCGGCAATCCTGTTTTTTGTTTAAAAAAACAAAAACAAAATACATTTAAAACATTAAATAAGCGAAAGGCTCAGAAAAAGCAATGCCAGAGATAATGTTCACTAAATCAAAATCTAAAAAAAAAAAAGAATAAGCTTGTTCGTGGCCTTGCACTGCAGTTCAGTATTTGCTTTTGTGAATCATAAATGAAGCAGTAAGGAGGGAATTTACTGGTGGGGCCGGGACTGGCTATAGTTACTAGGAGTAGGTTAGTAAACAATGGTGAAGAATTCTGAAGGATTGGGCAGAAGACTAGGAAGGATAAGATAAAACATATCTGCTAATTCCTATAATTAAATATAAAATGTAAATAATGCTTCAAGTGGAGCCTGACTCTTGATGGCAGCAACAGAGAAGTGGCTTGTCCCTGGGGATACATTTTCATCTTACCAGTTTGGCTTACAGCTTGGTTATTTTCTGATCTTAATAGAAGAGAATATTTGTAATTTTAGGTTGAATTGTGGAGCTCTCAGTGCCCTCTGAGCTTGGTTGTTTGCTTGCAGACGTTTTCATTATCCAACTAAGTTATAATATCAGTGTGAGGGTTATCTAGTTCAGAATTCCCCAACTTTTCAGGTTGGGGAAGTCAGGCTTCGCAGACTGGGAGGGGGGAGGGGATGGTTCAGTGCAAGCCACCAGAAAGCACGTCCCTGAGCAGCTCCATTTGCATCAGCAGGGTGCACACATGCCCACCGCTCATGCAACTGGAGCATGCATGCAGGTGCTTGTTTGCTGCTCACACAAGTGAGGATGTACCGGCTGGCCCACTGTTTCCATGGTCCAGTTGCAAACAGTTCATGGCCCACTAGTCGGCCGCAACCCAGAGGCTGGGGACCCCTGACTTAGTTGAGTAATGAAACATCTGCAAGCAACCAACCAAGCTCAGAAAGCACCAAGAACTCCCTGTCTCCCGATTTTTGTCTAAATAGTAAGTAAGTAAATCTTTATTTCGGCCAAAGACCAGCAATACACATTAGTTTTTACAATATGTTACTGACATTAAGATATAATTAAAAAGTATTGATGTTAAAAGTGGAAAATAACATACATGTTCTCAGATTGTTCGGGTCACTCCCTAGTTTACCTGGATGCAACGCTGTTAAGTATAGGAGTAAATACAATCTTCTTTTGAGAACCAGGGATGTTCTCACACCTGGCCAGAGGAAGGAGGAGTGATGTCATCAGACCAGTGGACGCTGCCTTGATTGGGCCATGTGACTGACTGTTTGGGATTGAGGGAAAAACTTTCATTTTTAATTAGGTGAAAACCGAGGGACCCTTCACAGTCGGTTTTCACCAGATCTGTGCCAATAAAGCTATTCTTTGAGGAACCTACTACCTGCCTTGGGAGTTTTGTTTGCAATGGATCTATTACTTGGAACTCTGATAGCTGCTACCTGCGGTGACAACAATTACCTTCAGTCATATTTTCCTCGTCAAGTGAATCTGGAATACTCCAAATGGTGAGCCTTCCTGAAGAGTCTCCCTGGATTAGTAATTTATGGAAACATTCCCTACGGCCATAGAAGAATTGAGTGACAGGAGGGCAGATTAATAACTGTAAAACAAACCAGACATGAAACAGCTTTTTAGACAAGTTAACAAATAGAGTAAAATCTTGTTCATCTGGATCCCAATTCTATTGTGCCTGTGTCATGTTATGATGCCTAGGTGAGATCTTAATTTCAGGACTGTTAACTGAGCAACGTCAGGAAATATAGTCTTATAAAAGGAAAAACTAACAATGTATATCTAACCTTACACAATATACAGTATATGTGCAAGATAGTTGTGCAATATATAGTATATGTGCAAGACAGAGGTTATTCAATATCAGCAATTATTAACACTCTTTTAACTAATCAATACACAATATAATTTCAAGATGGTATGCAGAAAAGACATATTAAAGAAATACAAAGCAAAGCTAACACTGTTTATTTGATTTTCAATCTCCCCCAGATCTGGAATCTTTGGTGCAAACTAAAACCTATAAAAACAGCAACACCCTGTAATACAGCCCAAAAGAAATGTGTTAATAAACTGCACCTAAAAATAAACATTATGTAAAAAATAAGTATCCCAAAGTATATCAAAATGACTATTAAAAACATCTCGAAGAATAGGAACTTTTGGGGATACCAAAAGAACATTTGCAAAGCTGCTGGATATATATCCCTTTAGAAAGCACTCTTATATTAAGTGAGGGGAGGGGGGGGATGAAATCGGTACCAAAATATAAGTAAGCAGCAACTTGTCCATTATCTCAAAAGTGTTTCAAATTATTAGCTTCTAACTTAATAAAGCTTCTAAACAAGAAAGCAGGTCAAATTTTACCTGTTTGTCTGCGTTCTGCTCTCCTTGGTCCAGAGTACAGTAGAGTTGAGGAGGACTGAGGTTTTCAATCACTTTTCCAACATCACTTCGAAATGATTTGCTAGCTGGTAAGCAACTGGAAACCAGAAAGTTTATATCTACCTGCTCATATAACAATTAAGAAACATACCCCAAATTGCAGCTTTAGCATCCATATTATAATAATGGACTAGATCGTTTAGAGCAGTGTTTTTCAACTTTTTTTGTGCAAAGGCACACTTTTTTCATGAAAAAAATCACGAGGCACACCACCATTAGAAAATGTTAAAAAAACAGTGTATTACTGAAGGCTGTATGCTTGTGTACTGCCCCACTTCGGTGCTCGGAACACCGAAGGAGACGCGCCGCTGGTAACACTTACCAAGTTGACAGCGCACGTTCTCCTCACTGCTCCGGTCCTCCGCGATTGTTGCTATGGGCGCACGCATGGGATGTCAGTGACGTCCCTGCGTGCGCTACCTCCCAGCGGTCCCCGCGTTTTTAAAGTAAACGCGGGGCCACAGGGACTTAATAGAGGCATCCCTGTGTCCCGAAAGCAACTTTCAGGACACAGAGATGTCCCGAGGCAAAAACACCCAGCGGGTGTTTTTCCCACGGCACACTTTACAATATGTCACGGCACACTAGTGTGCCGCGGCACAGTGGTTGAAAAACACTGGTTTAGAGCAATATTTCTTAATGTCAGAAACTTTTAAGAATTCCTGGATGGGGAATTCTGGGAATTATTCCACACATGTTAAAGTGCGAGGCTGGGAAACACAGAGTTAAAAAGAGAAGGGGTTATATTTCATATTTTAAATCTAAATGCGGAAATAATGTAAAAATTCACATGAAAAGCAGCAGAAAAAAATGTTTCTAAAATGTGGGATCTATTTGTACAATACAATCTAACAGCAATCCTCTACATAAGGGTAAAAGTCATTATCCAAACTTAAGTATAGTTTAGGCGCTGGTTTGCTAATTAAGTTGACAAAATTAGCAAAGAGGTAGAAATAATACATTTCTGCAGATCTAAATTTAACTACTCACGCTGAAATTTAAAAAGCTAATCACCTACACACTGACAATATGAACTTTATCCTTCATTCAGCTTCACAAACTGCACAATAAAGCCAGTTCAAACTTATTTATTTATCTCTATCACAGTCCCTCTGTCTTCTTTTCTTGCACATAAAAAGAAATCCTATCCTGCACATAGAAAGAAATAGTGCTGATCCTAGTTTCCTATAATGCCCAAGTTCAGACTACTGGGAGATATTCTATTTTTTTGTCGTTGTTCCAATCAAATATGTCCAAGGAGCTGTGGTGGCACAACAGTTAGAGTGCAGTATTGCAGGCTAACTCTGACAACTGCCAGCAGTTTGATTCTGACCAACTCAAGGTTGACTCAGCCTTCCAGCCTTCCAAGGTTGGTAAAATGAGGATCCATATTCTTGGGGGCAACATGCTGACTCTGTAAACCGCTTGGAGAGGGCTACAAAGCGCTATAAAACAGCATATAAGTCTAAGTACTATTTTCTTAACAAGGTTTGCAAGGAGTGGTTTGCCATTGCCTCCTTCCTAGGGCTGAGAGAAAGTGAATGGCTCAAGGTCACCTAGCTAGTTTGGTGTCTAAAGCAAGACTAAATTCATGAGGTCCTGGTTTCTGGCCTGATGCCTTAACCATATCACCAAAGGTCCTCTCTGTTTTAATGACAGATCAGTAAAAATGTATGCTTTGATAAACTAATTTATTAGTATCACTATCTGTCATTCTATCTGTATACACAGGACTCTGGATAGTAATATTTATTTATTTATTTATTTATGCCCTTTCACATACCTGGCTGGCAGTTTATATATAAAACTTTGTCCATCTTCAGTCCATATTATCAATTTGTCTGCTGACACAAAATCACCTCCTGTCCACGTCTGTCCATTTTCACTTGGAACTGAGCATAACAAGGAATAATCTCCAGCATCAAAAACCTAAAGAAAAGCAATTGCAGTAACATAAATTGATTATAAATTAAGAAATATACATAAATACAAATAGCCTTTCTTATAGTGGCTGTAATTCATGCTTTATTTATTAGAAAAGGCATTTGTTTATTAAACCCTTTCAATTAAAAAAAGGAAAAGACACTCAATTGATATCTTTAGGGTACCTAAAGAACATTTTTAGAAACACCCAACAAAAGTATAAACCATCAATAAAACTTTTCAATTCAGCAAATCAAAAACCTGCAGAAAAAAAAATATAGTTCTCCTGTATGAGAGGCCAAACAAGGAGGCAAGATGCACTGCAAAAAGTATATATATTCGGTATCAAGAGGTAAGTCTCTCTAAAAAAAAATAAAAGAAAAAGTTTGAAAACAAAAGCATTGTAAGTATTCTATGAAAGATTATTTTAACTTCTGGCTAAATGGTTGTAGTTTTCTATAAAAGTAGCAGTGAACCCAGGTACCTTGAGGCAAATATATATATATATGAATGATATATATAATTGATATTATATTGCATGTTTGCCTCATGCACAATTTGAGTACAGCAGATTGAACAACAAAGAAATACCAGCTTTCACTTAAGTGGTTATCCTTACCCTCCAGTATTTAGAACAAACTACCAAAAGTGATCTTTGGGTAAATGCACAGAAGGAAATGCTCTGGCAGTTCTGACAGTAAATTGGTTTAGATTCCTCTTCAAAGATTGGTTCCGTATCCTTGAAAGAGATTAAAAGTAAGGAGAGGTTTAAAGTCTTTTATGCAAATAATCTACAATGTAACTTTCATTTCTCTACTCCTCCTTCCTAAATTGCTCTTTTCTATTTTTCTTTGTCTTGTTCCTTTTCTAGCTTTGAATCCTAGCTTGAAGGATTGATTTCAAAATAAAAATATGTTTGGCCGTATATATTTCTTATTTTTAAATTCAGCGTATCGTTTTCAAATTCCATTACAGTACACAGTTGTATTTAGAATTCAACTGTTGATGGGGGAAAACTGAGCCCTAGAAACATGATAAGAGTGAATTCCCCTTTCTTGAAACAGGTATAATATGCAGGATAAGAACTGAAGAACTAAAATTGAAACTGAAAAGTGAATCCACATTTAATCCACAGTTTACAATATAAAATCTTCTGTGTCTGCATCAATCTCTGGTGTCAATCTCACAGCGTCACGTTGCCGTCATGTGATATATTGTGACATTTTTCCTCTTCAAGGAGCTGTGGTGGGTGTGGGCTACACGTGACACATTCCGTTGGCAGGCCACCAATTTGACACCCCTGGCATAAATGAATGTACTCTAATCATAGTTTAGGAAAAACAAACAAACCTTCCACTCAATAAATTTTAAATAACCGCTGGGCATCAAGGATAGCATATCTGAGCAGAAACAGAAGTACTGCTGAAACTATGAGCTGCAGTGGCACAATGCAGGCTACTTCTGCTGACTGCAGCTGCCTGCAATTTGGTAGTTCGAATCTCACCAGGCTCAAGGTTGACTCAGCCTTCCATCTTTCTGAGGTTGGTAAAATGAGGACCTAAATTGTTGGGGGCAATAGGCTGACTCTGTAAACTGCTTAGAGAGGGCTGTAAAGCACTGTAAAGCAGTATATAAGTCTAAGCGGTATTGATAAAAAATCTTTCAAGGGTAACACAGCACTGAAAAAATAAGTCAATCAAGCAGCCAATACTGGAAAAAAGAAGCTCACCGCTATAAAGCTATATTTGTTTTTCCTTACCTGTATGTGACTCACTTCCGAAGTTACAATCCATACTTTAAGAATGCCAGCCACCGATACTGCTACAACAGTGTCCTCTAGAGAAGAAATAAAAAATCATTATCCCACAAGAGAGTCAGAATTATTTCATAAATTCAGTAGCATTTATCTGATCCACACAATGAAAATAAAATGCTGAGGATAAAACCTAAGAAATGCATTTATTATATCTCCCATTCATGAGCTGAGAAGCTCAGGGGAATACATATGACGTTGGTAAGCATAAAACCAATTTCTTGACAAACAAAGGATTTTAGATCCAGTCTCTATCTAGTCTCAGGAGCAAAATATTCTGTTCAGTCTATGAGGAACAGCAACCGCAGCCAAATGAAACTGAACAAAGACCTGATTTGATGAAAAGCAACTTCCCATATTCTTGATATTTTCTCATTCTACATTAAGCATATGGTGCAATGACTAAGTTACCTAATCTAAAAAGGCTGAAGATTTCATGAAGATACATGAAATTTTCAGCCTTTGGGGGGGCTGTTCTTGTATTATGGAATTGCTTATGGCCCAGAATTCCTCTGACTCCTCCTCTTTCAAATTGTGGAGACTGGGTTTTTGTTGATTGATCTCCTCATTGGGTCTCACGGATTTAGATTTTATGCATATGCAAAGCATTCCTTAATATTGGCTTTAAACGTAAGATTACATCCTAACATTGTTTTAAATGAATTTATTACCAATAGTTGTATGCTAACTATTTAGTGTACCCTAAATGGTTTACAATACACAATCTAAATCTCTCTATATAAAAATGGCTGTGTGTGTATATATGTTCCAACATAACTCTAGAATGCCTTGAGCAATTTCAACCAAACGTGGTACACAGATCATTTGTTCTCTGGAGAAAAATACGGTGGGGGTAAGACATCCCCAAGGGTGTGTGTTCAGTTAAGATACAGCCTGTTGTGCCTTTAAATGGCTTCTACTATACTGCCGTAAAATGGCTTCTACTGCACAGCGCAGTGGACTTGCCATGGCAATGGCTTCACAGTACTCCACAAGGGGGCTCCCTCTGGTAAGAGGGAAAATCCAACATTAGAAATTACATTTAATCCGGACATTTTCCCCCTATAAATAAATATGCAGGCAATGCTGGGTTATCGGCTAGTACAATAATAAAACAATATAAAATGAAGTAAATGAAATAACATGTAAAATATAAAATAGTCATGGCATCAGCAAGAATTGTGCAAAGCCAAATTCAGATGTGACTGAACTGATTCATGCCTTGCTTTTTTAATGATTAATTTGTTTCTTTATTATTGTTCCACCCAGGACTTTGACAAGGGACCGGGAGGCCCCTCACTTCATTCCATATTTTATTGTTTTAAGAGCCAAGGTGGCGCAGTGGTTAAATGCAGCACTGCAGGCTACTGCTAGATCAGCAGGTCAGCGGTTCAAATCTCACCGGCTCAGGGTTGACTCAGCCTTCCATCCTTCCGAGGTGGGTAAAATGAGGACCCAGATTGTTGGGGGCAATATGCTGACTCTCTGTAAACCGCTTAGAGAGGCCTGAAAGGCCTATGAAGCGGTATATAAGTCTACTGCTATTGCTATTGCTATTGCTATTGTTTATTGATTTCACTATAATGTCTTGGATTGTTGTGAGGCAGTTGTTTGAAGTCAGGGGGCATACAAGTTTCATATGTTGTTATTATTATTTATGGTTGCCAAGACAATTCCTGAAAAATAAGAACCTGGACTATGGTTATTGGCTCACCTTGTGTTCTGCGAGATCGAATAATGGTCATAGAACTGATCCAGTCCTTAGAAATCTTCGACACCAAGGAGTAAAGAACTTCAAGGCTGGTAGCATCCACAACAAGAATTTCTGGATAATGGCCATGACACAACAATCTCCCTTCACGCTGCATCCCAGCTGCGAATTGATAGAACTAAAAGAGAATGGAAGAATGAGATCAATGCCAGCCTAATATGCGGCAGCCCAAATACCAAATAATCAGTTTTTTCTTTATAAGTATCATGCATGCTCATAACTGCTTAGTCATTTTTGTTAACACAGCATTGCAGCCATCAATCCAGGGGAGCAGAAACAAATGATTTTTAAAAGGTGAATTAATTGAAACCCTTTTTTTTAGAATTTGTATTAGATCTGCAAATTTTTCTTTAAACATTTTGTTAAAAAATCAACCTAGCTAGCTCAGAAAGTATTAACCGCTGAAAATACAAAAGATAGATGACAGTAAGCATTCCAAGAGGTATTGAACAAAACACAGGATCTTTTTTTGCAAAGCTCATACAGCTGTTTAGAACAATAATTATGGTAAACATTCCTGATTAATTCACCTGGAGTTATTTCATATTCTAGTCATTCACATCTGCATACCCACTTGGATACTAAACAAAATGATCAAACCATCAATCCTGTTAATGAATTCAATGAAAATTAATGTAAAAATGTTGCTTTATAATAAAGGTGAGTGCCTACCACCTAAAACTGAACACTACTTCTTTTTCCGAGTAAATAATAATCAGGTTGTATCAAATATTTTGAGCAGAAAATAATGATTAATGGAATCTTCCTGACCCAGTAAATCATTAAACTGAATTTTCCTGACGAGTGATATAAATCATTATTTAAATCAATTTTATTTAAATCAGATTTACCCTATAACAAATTACCTGACTTTCACTATTTCTGCATTCCAGCTGGCTCCTAAAAGACAGCAAAAACAGGTTCCTTTAACTGTCTCACAATTTATTTATTTCTTTGTGGTTGTTTTGCCAATTCTCCAAAAGATTATTAATGGTTTTAGTTTTCAAATATTTCATCACATAAAAATACGTATTTAATACAGATATACTTGAATTGTGTACTTGAGTCACTTCAAAACCATATCAGATTAAAGCAAAGCTCAAAAGGAGTTTACTACACTGAAGCCGATGTATTTGTTTATATTTATATTTATACATAACTACAGGAAGTCCTCGACTTAGAACCACATGGAGCCCAACATTTCTGTTAAGTGACCCATTTGTTAAGTGAGTTTTGCTCCATTTCATGACTTTTTTCCTACAGTTGTTAAGTGAATCGCTGCAGTTGCTAAGTTAGTTACCTGGTTGTTAAGTGAATCTGGTTTCCCCATTGACTTTGCTTGTCAGGTCATAAAAGGGGATCACTGAACTTTGGGACACAGCAAAGGTCATAAGTACGAACCAATTGCCAACCATCTGAATTTTGATCACATGATTATGGGGATGCTGCAATGGTCGTAACTGTGAAAAATGGTTGTAAGTCCATTTTTTTCAGTGCCATTGTAACTTTAACAGACATTAAATGAACTGTGGGTAAGTCAAGGATTACCTGTAGTTTAATCCACACTTAAAAGTATTTACCTGTATGCCGGTATGAGTGCAGGCTAATTTTGTAAATTCAATGCACCTTCCATCATTCACATCCCAAAGGCACATTTCTCTATAGGAAGAAAAAGAAGGCAATATTGGTATGAACGTTAAGCAATCATTATTTGGTACTCTCCTGTTTATTGATTGATCATTTTAGGAAGGGGTAGAAGGAGGATGCAAAAATTATACCTGGACTGCCTCTGAAGGCAAAACAATATTGTCCAAACAGATTTCAAGATAATATTTAATCCTGTATTTATAAGAGACCTAAAATAATTCAATCATCAACAGAAAACAAGTCCTTACCCGCTTTCAGATGCACTCACTATATACTGTTTTTCACTTGAAGAACTGGCTTTGGATAAACAAGTGATTGATGCTGTATGACCAAACAAGAGAGCTCTAGGATTTATCTAGAATCAGGGAGGAAAAAAACACACAAAAACCTCAATTATTCAATTTCAAATATTACTAAAAAAAAATAGAAAGCATTGTCAAAGGCATGAGAATAATACACGTTTGTAAACTTTTCATACCCGTTGACCCTGAAGATGGCATACGTGTAGCCATATTTTATTGTAGCCTTTGCATGTTTTTTTTAATTAGCTTTTATGTTTGTAAGTAAATGAATTTAATAATACTTCAGGCTTGTCGCTTGCTAACTATTGAAAGGGGGGTTGTAAAGATAAAGGGGGATTGTTGTGTCTAGATGGCATTCTTTTCCCATGGGAACAGAGAAGATCCCTGCAGCTAGATGAAGGTGGAGTTTGGAGTCACTGGACTGTTGTATTGAGGACTGATTGGAGGGTGTGATTCAGGCCAGATGTTTCATACTCTTGCTCTTACAGGGTGTAATTCTGGATCCTGTCCACTACGGCCTTACACCAAGCCCTTGACAATTTAACATGTACCTAATAAATAGACCTTGTAAAGAAGATGGATACCTTGGACCTTATTTTTTGGGACATGTTACTTGGAGGTTTGATAAGAGCTATGGTGGCACAGTGGTTAGAATGCAGTACTGCAAACCACTTCTGCTAACTGCCAACTGTCTGCAATTTAGCAGTTCAAATCTCACCGGCTCAAGGTTGACTCCGTCTTCCACCCTTCCGAGGTCAGTAAAATGAGGACCCAGATTGTTGGGGGCAATAGGCTGACTCTGTAAACCACTTCGAGAGGGCTGTAAAGCACTGTAAAGCGGTATATAAATCTATTGCTATTGCTATTACCTTTATTTCCCCAATTATGAGTGGATAATTACTATCTCAAGGGATTTGGAAAAATAAAGTATGAAAAGTTGAGAAAACAGTATTCTTTATGATAATTTTGAAAAGTAGGTCGCACAAGTCATTCAAGCATGAAGACAGTCAATATAGCAAAACTATTCCAAAGTTGTGATCTACCATTAAGTGTGGTTAAATTGCCTTCCACAACTGACTGCCTAGGAAGTGATCCAATTCTCAAGGTCTTTAGTCTGATGGCAACACTATGTATGGAAGGTGAATAATTTACTGCAACAAAGGGCTTTGATATAGCTTTAATTATTCCGAATAAAACACAATTCCCCAAATATCATTCATCTTGCTCTTTCGAAATTCATTTTAAAGGTAATGAATATTTCTTTGGAAGACAGTTCCACAGGTTGATTTATTTACAATTCATGAAAACTGAAGTATTTGGTTCAATATGTGAAAGATGGTCAAGGTAGTCCTTTGGAGCTATATCTGACACTATATTTTGCATTCCAAAAGAGCAGCCAATTAGGCACTGTTCACTGCGTGGGAAACAAAAAAAATCCAGTGCAATCACAGAAGTATTTGCTAAGATTTTACAGCTTTTTCTTCTAAATGGGTCACAAATTAAAACTGGGGAATCTTCTTCTTCTTCTTCTTCTTCTTCTTCTTCTTCTTCTTCTTCTTCTTCTTCTTCTTCTTCTTCTTCTTCTTCTTCTTCTTCTTCTTCTTCTTCTTCCATATCCATCATCGGATGTTGGTGATCATGTTGGTGATCCTATTTTTTTCAACAGCCGCACAAAAAAGTGCTGTTGAGTTTTGTCCAAACCAATCCCTTAGATTTCGAAGCCATTATGTTCCTTTTCTGCCTGGACCTTGTTTGCCTTCATTTTGTTTCCTGGAGGAATAAGTGGCATGACATATTTTTCTGGGTGTCGCATCACATGACCAAAATATTCTAACTTTCACTTTTTAATGGTTTTGATGATTTCCCTTTGCTTTCCCAGGCAGCCTATCACCTCCCCATTTCTGATTTCATCAACCCAGTGTATATGTAACAGCCGCCTGTAAATCCACCTTTCAAATGCTTCTAGTCTCTTCAAGTGGCTTTCTGTCAGAGACCAACTCTCCACTCCATAGAGCAGGATAGAAAAGATGTAACATCTGACAAGTTTGATTTTCAATCTTAGGCTTATGTTGGGACTGCAAAAGACCCTTTTTTTTAAATCCGCTAGAAGCATGATAAAGCCAAAACTATGAAAATTGGGGAATAGCCTACTCAAACTTTGTATGTGATTAGACACCTTTTTCTTTATTTAATGTTACATGCAGAAAACAGAAAATATATTCTGAGAAAGTTACTTCCCTTTACCAGAATAGATATCACTAATAAATTTAATATTAAGGTAGTAGGTTAAGTTTCTTCATAAAGATGCTGCAAATGTAACTGAATGTAATACCTGCCAATATAAACTGAACAAAAAGGGATATAAAAGTATTCAACAATGATTTCAGACTTTAGGTCCATGATGGCGAACCTATGGCACATGTGCCACAGGTGGCACGCGGAGCCATATTTGCTGGTATGCCAGCTGTCAGCTCTGGGGCACACATATTTTTTCCCCTCCCAAGGGTTGGGAGAGGGCGTTTTCGCACTCCCCAGGCTTCAGGAAAGCCTTCGGAGGTTGGGGAGGGCAAAAAACAGCCCCAATGGCCCAACCAGAATTCTGGGAATGAACTTCCAGTTGGCCTGTTGGGGCTGTTTTTTGCCCTCCCCGGGCTTCAGGGAAACCTCCGGAGGCTGGGGAGGGGGAAAAAAGGCCCCAACGGGCCAACCAGAAGCTTGTTCCCAGCTTCTAGGGGGCGGGGGAGGACATTTTCGTACTCCCCAGACTTCAGGAAAGCCTCTGGAGCTGGGGGGGGGCGTGCGTGCAAGTGCAGGGGGGTCTTGCAGGTGAGTGGGAAGGATTCAATTGGTGTGGGCATGCACGTGCGCGCAACAGCGTGAAATTTTGGCATGCTGTAAGAAAAAGGTTCGCCATCACTGCTCTAGGTTATTTGTTTGGATGTCAAAATTGCTCAAAGGCTCACTCTGAATTACAAATGGCCTGCATGCCTTGGAAACAAATAAATCAGTAGTACGTTTTTAGAAGCAGGATTGGAGAAACAGAAAGTCTGCATTCCAAAATCAGTAATTGAATTAATTATTCTTTTTAAATTTGTCGAAGCATGCTGACCTCCAAAGGGTCATGGGAGAAAGGAAGCCCCACGGAGTCACTTTTCATTGATTTTCTACGATTTAATCGTTTTTTTAAAAGCAAGCCTATGAATATCAATAACATATATTGATTGTTCTTGTTTAGGAAGTAAGGATTTTCCCGGGAAACGCAAAGATACTATTAGCAATGCCTTTTCAAGAAATTACAAAACATGCACCCAATTCAAAGTGAATTGTATAGAAATGTACTTAAGACTATATTTCTAAAACATTTCAAATAAAACTTGATTTATTTCGGAAAAAAATTTCTAATCCCACAATGTAAACTTACTTCTAAATCTGAAGAGAGGTCCCATAGACATATCTGCCCGTCGTGACATCCTGTGACAATCATGGAAACATCATCCATTAATAGCGAAGCGGATACACAGTGAGTAGGAGCTTTGCGTCCCCACAGCACAACTGGCAGGACCAAACTGTTGCCCGCCATTATGGTTTCACGCCTGAAAATACAAAAGTTTAATAAAAACATCAAGAACTCGTTTTCTTTAGTGGGATTTTAGAAATATGATCTTGTGAACATACAGCGAGTACATCTAAGGCAGTGGTTCTCAACCTGCGGGTCGGGACCCCTTTGGGGGTCGAACGGCCCTTTCACAGGGGTCGCCTAAGACCATCGGAAAACATATATTTTGGATGGTCTTAGGAACCGAGACACCAATTTTATGGTTGGGGGGTCATCACAACACGTGGAACTGTATTAAAGGATCGCGACATTGGGAAAGTTGAGAACCACTGATCTAAAGAGTGGTTTAAAGTGGATTGATGCCATCACAAGCTTCACAACTGCAGGTAACACAACATTGAAGGCATTTTAATTCTTCCGAATGAACTGAGATTATCAAGAGAAGAAGAGCAAACTACTAACAAAACATTTTTTCCCATAATAATTTGAATCGGGTCATTTATAAATTTAGGTGCTGCTTTCGTGCATGATAATCTCAGTGTTATAATATTAGAAGTAATTCTTTCCTAAAAATATCTGATCCAAACTCTGCCTGACCTCAGAAAGGCCATGCAGAGTTCAATCCAGCCAGTTAATGCTCAGCTCCATTCAAAACATGTTAAGTATTTTGACCATTCAGGGAAACTGGGAGATTTCAGTGGCAAATATCTATACGTATCTTGTACAGGTAACGATCCCAATTGAGCCCAAAATTTCTGTTGCTAAGCCAAACACTTGTTAAGGGAATCATTGCAATTGTGAAATTAGTAACATGGACGTTAAGTGAATCTGGCTTCCCCCGTTGACTTTGCTTGCCAGAAAGTTGCAAAAGGGGATCACAAGACCTGGGGTCACTGCAACCGTCATAAATATGAGTCAGTTGCCACGCATCTGAATTTTGATCATGTAGCCATGGGGACGCTGCAATGGTCGTAAGTGTGAAAAACATTCTTACGTCACTTTTTTTCAGTGCTGTTGTAACTTTGAACGGTCACTAAATGAACCAAGGTGGCGCAATGGTTAGAGTGCAGCACTGCAGGCTACTTTAGCTGACTGCTAGTTCGGCAGTTCAAATCTCACCGGCTCAGGGTTGACTCAGCCTTCCATCTTTCCGAGGTGGGTGAAATGAGGACCCAGACTGTGGGGGCAATATGCTGACTCTGTAAACCGCTTAGAGAGGGCTGAAAGCCCTATGAAGCGGTATATAAGTCTAACTGCTATTGCTATTGCTAACTATTGTAAGTCAAGGGCTACCTGTACTACTGACTACTGTCTAGTTAACAGTCAGACAAAATTAGATTAGAACAGTGATGGTTAGGGTTACCTTTTCGGCACCAAGGGCCAAAACTGGAGCATGCGCGCACATGCTAGAGCACCAGCTGCACTTCCAGGTTCTGTCATGCGCATGTGCACCAGCCACCTGGTCTTTGAAGACCAGCTGGCCGGCGCACATGCGAGCTCCGGGACCCAGAAGAGAGAAGCTGGCCGGTGTGCATGTGTGCCAGACCAGCTGTCTTCCACGCATGTGTCCGATGGAACCCGGAAGAGCAGCTGATGACGGCGTGTATGCCCACAGAGAAGGCTCTGCGTGCCACTTCTGGCATGCGTGCCACAGGTTTGCCATCACGGGATTAGAGGCTTATGCTGGATCTAGCCACTAAGAATGGAAGTGTTACAAAAGTGTAATTAAAGTAAATAATAAGCAAATGGATTAAAGTAAATAATTAAAGCAAATGGATATATAGCCAAGGAGAAAGAAGCATAATGTAGCTATTCAATTTCATATCCAAACTTTCCCAAGAAGACCTCAGAAAATTGAAACTCTTTAGAGAAAAAGATAACATTTTTTTCTGCGTTGGCCGGCACCGTAACACATGCAGGCAACCCACACCTGAGGCCAACATTTCTGTTGCTAAGCAAGGCAGGGATTAAGTGAGTTTTGCCCCATTTTACAAACTTTCTTGCAAGAATTGCTAAGTAGCAATGGTTCAATATGTGAAAACTATCTGGAATTTCTTAGTCCCATATTTGTTTTGAGTATAGTCAATCCATCTTTTCCACTCCAGTTTGTATCTCTCGTTTGAATGGTCCTTAAGATATGCAGATATTTTGGGCATCTCTGCTAGGTTTGTTACTTTCAATGTCCATTCTTGAATAGTAGGCAAATCTTCCTTCTTCCAGTATTGTGCCACCAACAATCTAGCTGCAGTTATTAAATGCAATATCAGATTAGTCTCTACAACTGTACAATCAGTAATTATGCCTAACAAAAATAACTGAGGGGTAAACTTTATCCTTTTTTAAAGAATATTTTGCATAATCCACCATATTTTAATCCAAAATGCTTTAACCTTTTTGCAAGTCCACCATATATGAAAATATGTAGCGTCCATACAATCACATCTCCAGCATTTAGGTTGTAAGTTCGGATACATAGGAGCCATTTTTTAAGGATCTAAATGCCATCTATAAAACATCTTATAAAAGTTTTCTCTCAAGTTTTGGGCCTGTGTAAATTTTACATTTCTCACCCATATCTTTTCCCATGTATCCAACATTATTGGTTCTTCAACATTTTGAGCCCATTTAATCATACAGTCTTTAACTAGTTCTGTTTCCGAGTCAATTTCTATTAATACATTATATAATCTCTTTATATGCATTGGACTTTGATCTCTAATTTGTTTAAGTAAATTATCCTCGACTTGCATAAAGCCAATTTTTTGATCTATTTTCCATCTAGCCTGTAACTGCCCGTACTGAAACCATGTTTGAATTACCTTTTCCTTTTTTAGTACATCCAAGGGTTTCAGTTGTAGTACACCTCTTTCTGCAGTAAGAAGCTGTTTTTTATAGACGTGTATATTGTAAGCCTATAGAATCTATAGTATAGATAGAACCTTCCCTATCTGGGATGAAGCCTCACTGAATTCAATAATACTTTTGAGTAGTAAGGACGCTTCACAGTTTTGTTTCATTTTTTGCCTTGATGGAGATATATGAATGGGGCAGATGAAATGCAAAGTGAATTTCAATAGTATCTCCAGAAATTAATCTCTCCTCAGGATTCAGGGACTGAACTGCATGGAGCGGATGCTGAACACATATTTCACGGGACTTATATGTTTGAACTTTAATTTAAATTGTCCAGGACTTTAAAGTGAAGAGAGTGGAGATGGTAACTTCACTGAACTTTGGTTTGGGAGGAAGGAAGCTGGGTAACGCGGGGTAGGTGGAGAGGTAGCAAAAGCCTGATCAGATTATTTCGAGTTAAAAGGCAAACTGACTCTTGTGTAAATTATTATCCGAAAATAAGGTTAAGAAAGATTATTTGGAGTGACTACAGGAAGTGGTGGTAAATATCAGAGAAGCAAGGGACGAGGGTAAAATTCACGCGGAATGATCTACATTGTTTAAACTCTATTAGAAGGGAAAGCTTGGTGAGATTATTTTGAGACAGAATGCAAATTGATTCTTGTGTAAATTACTATTTGAATATGTGGAATGATCCACACTGCTTAAATCCTACTAGAAGGGAAAGTTTGGTGAGATTATTTTGAGCTAGATCGTAAACTGATCTCTGCATAAATCTGCATAAATTTTTATTTGAACATAAGGTTAAGGAAGATGAATTGGAGAGTCTACAGGAAGATGGGGTAAATAACAAAGAAGCAAGAGACGAGAATAAAATACATATAGAATGATTTATACTGTTTAAACATTAATAAAGATGGGGGGCTGAGCTTAATACAAAGAGTTTTTTCTTTTTTCTTTTTTTTTCTTTTCTTTTCCTTTTTATAATTTGTAATTTCTTTTTATTTAGTTTTTTCTCATATTACTTTTATTTTTAATCCATAGGATCACAAGATACTTCAGAAGGGGTTTGACAGAGGGCAGTGCCAGGTGTGGGCCCTGGGAAGTCGGGGGGGGGAATAGGGAGGGGGATCTACTGGGGGTGGGTGGGTGGGTGGTAATATAGTTTCAATAAGAAGAAGAATGCACTTGTATACGGTTGTCTCTTCTTTTTTTTCTCTTTATATTTTTTTTCCTTGGTTTTTTTTTATCATATTTTGTTTCCTATTTTCTATCTTCATAGCTCAATATTAATAAATAAGAGTTGAATAAAGGAATACACCAAGGGGAGAGGTAGAGGGAAAGAAGAGGGAGGAGCAAGGAGGGAGTAAGAGGGGAATGTAAGGAGGGTGTAAGGGGAATGCTAGGGTGAGGAAGGGGGGAAAGGAAGGTTTGAGGGGAAAGGGAAGTAGGAAAGGGGAGTGTTAGAGGGAGGAAAGGAAAGTTGGAGGGGGAAGATGGGGTGTATGGAGGATGGAAGTGTCAGGTGGGGTTTTGTTTTATGCTGAATGATGATGAGTTGTGTTTTCTTTTTTATTTTATTTTATTTCTTTTCTTATAGCAAATATCCAGTATATAAGTGACTGTAAAAAATTGAATGTGAAAATGAATAAAAACATATTTGGGGGGGAAAAAAAGAATCTATAGTATAGATAGAACCTTCCCTATCTGGGATGAAGCCTCACTGAATTCAATAATACTTTTGAGTAGTAAGGACGCTTCACAGTTTTGTTTCGTTTTTTGCCTTGATGGAGATATATGAATGGGGCAGATGAAATGCAAAGTGAATTTCAATAGTATCTCCAGAAATTAATCTCTCCTCAGGATTTTTATATTTTCTTTTATCTATCTGGCTGCATTTTTCCCTGTATTGCAGGTGCATGGAAATGTGTTTAAACCCTGTGTATACAAGGAGCAGTTGGCGAGTTTCCATGGCAGGGAAGACATAAACAGGACTAGTTAAAAATAGTAATACAAATGTTTATGTTCAGTATTTATATTTGGCACTACCAGTTCGTTTTCAACTTCACAACAACTGAAGCCTTTCAGTAAGCAAGTGGGCCAGAAGCAGGCAATAAAGATTTTAGCTGTTTTCCCCTCATGTCAATTGCCCTGTAGTAGATTATAATGTTTGAGACAAAAAGTAAGCATATTTCTTTCTTTTTTTTTCTTGTTTGATTTGGGCTTTTTGCTTGCTTAAACCTTTAGTGTTCAGAGAGAGGGAAGGAGAGAGAGAGAGAGAGAGAGAGAGAGAGAGAGAGGGAGGGAGGGAGGGAGGGAGGGAGGGAGAGAAACAAAGACACTAATGCAGAGATGGCTAACCTTTTTGTCATTGCGTGCCAAAAGCACGCACATGAACCTGCACCCATTAAGCAATGTGCATATGAACCGCCCACGCACCCGACCCCACGCATGCATGTCTGATCCCCCACATGTTCCCCACCCATGCACTCACAATTCCCCACGCTCCTTCCACCCCATTTTTGGTTTCCAGTTTAGTGCAGGAGGCTTTCCAGGCCCAAAATGGGGTACGAGGGGCCCTCGCATGGCGTCCCTGTGCTCCATTTTGGCTTCCAGGTTGGTACAGGAGGACTTCTAGGCCCAAAATGCGGTGAGGGGGTGACATACAAGGCAGCAAAATGCAATGCAAGTGCACCTTTGCATGCACCTCCAGCACAGAGACCTGAACCCCAGGTCAGCGGGAGGCGGACGCGCATGTGTGGTGGGGCTGGTCTGGGGCGACAGCTGGCGTGCCCACAGAGAGGGTTTGCCATCACAGGCCTAGAGAGTGCTGTATATGCTATTGCTATAATGTACACTTTTGGTTTCAGTTTTCTATACGAATACAGCTCTTGAAGCCTATAAGCCCTGGCTCATAGTCTTAACTTGTTGTGGGAACCTAGTCAAATGCTACTTTTTAACAAATCATGGCCTAAAATACAGCATAAAAATGTAGCATTACTCTCAGGTAAAAAGAGCAGTTATTTCTGAAGTTTAACTCCTGAAGATTTCACGGATATATCCATGGAAAATTTTCACACTTCGAATTAATTTTTTCCAGTTAAAAACTGTGCATATGTTGCACATACATAAATACCACAAAAGCCAAAAACGCAAATTATTCTGTTAACTGTAAATGTTGTCAAATTCTTTAGCCTGGTGTGCCTTGACCAAACAGGATCTAAGCCAGAAATGTAGATTAAAATCTCATTATGTATACAAGTAAAGGGAAGAATCTCACCCAAGAGTTGAGAGAAGCAACATACGGGCCATAAATTCAACACCTTTACAAAGCTAGTGCTTAAGCTTCCTTGTAATATAGCAGTTAAGGCATTTGGGAAAGATCTAATCTCAACTCACCTCACTGGATGAGCTGAGGTTCAGCTAGCCCTCAATTTATAACCATTTTGTTTAGTTACTATTCGAAATTACAATGGCACTGGAAAAAATGATTTATGACCAATTTTCACACTTAGAACCATTGCGTCATCCCCATGGTCACATGATCAAATTTCAGCCACTTGGCAACTAACTCATATTTATGACGGTTGTGGTGTCCTGGGATCATGTGATCACCTTTTGTGACCTTCTGACAAGCAAAGTCAATGGGGATGCCAGGTTTACCTAACCAGCACATTATTAAGAACTCCAAGGATTCACTTAATCTCTGTGACGAGAAAGGTCATAAAATGGGCCAAAAACTCACATAACAACTGCCTTGCTTAGCAACTGAAAATTTGGCTTCAGTTGTGGGGATAAATTGAGGACCGCCTGTATCCCTTTTTCTCAATCCAGTCTGCCTCACAGGCAGGATTAAATTAGGAGAGATCCATAATCGTTTTAAATCTCCAAAGGAAAGATACAGCAATTGATATACTTTCATCATACTGGCTTCAACAATTTGATAAACCAAAATGTAGCTTGGATGTTTATAGTTAGTCTAATGGAGACCAGGATATGTAAATGATGGTTTAAAAGCTTCAGAAGTGTTCTGACCCAGCTCCCCAAACACAACAAACCCTCTGAAGTTTAATCAATGATTCCTTTATTAAAAGTACAACAGCCTCAGCAAAAAAATTCTTTCACCGCAGGCTAACAAGTCTGCCTGGCAAGGAGATGAAAAGTTGTCTGCCACATCTATTCATCTCCACCCACTGCCTTTTATCCCAGAACTAGGGTGGGGCTTCACTAGCAGTGGCGGCTCTTCCGTCCCAAGGACCAGCCCACAGATTTCCACTGTTCTCCTTTCCTCTGCCTTCTGCGCATCCATGCGTCAGGCACTGTTCCTCCTCTTCCTCATCAGTCAACTCCAGACCTGGGAGCTGTTACCGCTCCATCTGAGGGTTGACAGATGGCCCAGGCTCCGTGTCTGTCTCTCTCTCTCTCTCTGCCAGCTCCATTCCCACTTCCCGCTCAGAGCTCTCATGTTGCCTTGATGCTGACCCTGACTCCCACACCTCCTCTTCCTCTGATTCAGCTGCTGAAGGGGCTGGTGACTGACAGGCCACAACAAAAAGTTACATGCATCACACCAAGCCTTATTTATTCAATAATCTTGATAAAACAACCAAAGTTTAAGTGCACTGGGTGAACACAACTATCCATAATCAACAGAATGGTTAAAGGCACTCCAACATTCAACAAATATTTATGATGACAGTACTATGCCCAAGTCAAATTTTGTGTTTGAAAAATTATACAATGAATTCTTCCAGATATAAATTACCTCTCAATTGTTCATTTAAGGTGATGTTCCTTAAACCAATGATGCTTAAAATAAATTCACGCATTTGCATGTACATTTATTCGAAGTAAGTGCTGTGGAGCCATATTTATATTTCAGAGCTCTAGACATAAAAAAATATCCCAAAGTAATTACATTAACTTCACATTGGATATTAATCAGCATGACAGGGGGAAAAAAGAGCATTATGGAAAACTTTGCAACCCTTCAATTTAATTCTGCTTCAACACAGTAATTCTGTGCAGTTCTTTGGCAATAAACCAATATAGTAATCATAATAATAGAAATGATATTCATTTAAGGTATGGTCTCAGAAGCTGAAGATTTTGACTGGAAAGTACAAGTTGCTACATCAAAAAGGCTCAGCACTTTGATTTGCCAATCATGATTTCAATATTATTAAGCAATTATCGTCTCAAAAGTCTTTTTTCAAAAGGCAACTGGACTTTGTTTTGAAAAACTGGACTTTTGTTTTGTGAAAAACAAAGTCCAGTTGCTTTTTGTAAAAAGCACTTTTGGGACAACCATGACCTGGATGACTGAGAATCTGCATAGACATTAAGCAGCTCTTATTTCCCAAAAGAGTAGCTATTGGAACAAGTGCTAAGAAGATAATGTGAAAAAGGGATGAGGGAAAGAAAAGAAGCTATCAGCAACTGGAGCAAACTAGAGAATAATTGGATTTATTTTGTTTCAATTGATAACACTGTAGTAAAACATGATTTATGATAAGAAACAGATCTTAGTGAAAACAAACCATAAACTTTAGTAGATTCCTAAGCCATTCCTAAGCCTCCTAATTTTCCTTCGGAACATGCTGATGCCTAACAGGTAGAACTTCCAAACCACAAGCAATCCAATCAGTTCCAGGCATAATGATACAAACAAAATAGGCCCAACCAGCCCCCACAATCTCCCAAGAGCATAATATGGAAGGAAACAGACTGGTCTAGATCAGTGGTTCTCAACCTTTAGATCACCACTGACATCCTTTAAATACTGTTTGTGGCCATGGATCATGGCCACAGACCCTCAAGAGTTAACTCAAGATTTAAATCAGAGGTCCCCAAACTTGGCAACTTTAAGACTTGTGGACTTCAACTTCCAGAATTCTAAGAACTGAGGTCCACAAGTCTTAAAATTGCCAAGTTGGAAGACTTCTGATTTAAATCGTAACATTTCTTCAAGGCCTCCTGTGATGACATTGCAGCCCACCCACCCCCAGAGGTCTAGGGACCACAGGTTGAGATCCCATGCTCTAGTGTGACCCAACAAATACGCGCACGACAAAACCGCACCGACAAAACCGCGGTGCTAAAACCGCAATGTCATCAACTCGCCAACAACAGCGCGTTGACAGAAGCGTGATTTAAGTTAAGGTAAGGGTAAGGGTTAGGGTTAGGGTTAGGGTTAGGGTAAGGGTTAGGTTTAGGTTTAGGGTTAGGGTTAGGTTTACAGCGCACTTCTGTCGGCACGCTGTTGTCGGCGCGCTTCAGTGCTCATTCGTCGGTGCGGTTTAGAACTCGCGGTTTTGTCACCGCGGTTTAGTCGGGCGGGCTTTTGTCGGTTGCCCTTTTGTCGGTGAACCATGCTCTAGATGTCTACAAAGTCATCCAGGTCATGGTTCTCCCAAAGATGCTTTTCTTAAAAGGTAAAATGACTTTTCTTTGTTTTTCTTTAAAGGCATTTCGCTTCTCATCCAAGAAGTTTCTTCGATTCTGTATGGCGGCGGGAGGAATGGAAGGATTTATATTCCTTGCAGTCATCTGGTGCCTAGCATAAGTAAGCCCACACACACACAAACCAGTGGCCTCAATGACTCTCAGAGAGTGCTAGCTACCAATGACCGCAAGGAATATAAATCCTTCCATTTCTCCAACTCCGCCCCCCCGCCCCCACTTCCCCGTCCTCACCATTCAGAGTTGAAGAAGCTTCTTGGATGAGAAGCAAGATGCCTTCAGGGAAAAAATACAAAGAAACGTCCAGGTATCTTTTGGGAAAATAAACACCTTTGGGACAGAACGCTCTCGAGTTCTTCAGAATGGTTCATATGTAAAGTACACATTAACAAAATTAATCTAATGAGACTAATGTTATGCAGGAAATAAAAGCTGGAAAGGAGAAGACAATGATTTATCAGGGTAACGCAGTACATAGTACCCTAAGGAAAATCAAGTATAGTATAGGCCCGTGATGGCCAACCTATGGCATGCATACGACAGGTGGCACATGAAGCCATATTTGCCAGGACTGCAGCCCTCAACTCCAGTGCATGTGTGTGTGCCAGCCAGCTGACTTTTGGCCTTCTGGAGGGTTGGGGGAGGCCATTTTTGCCCTCCTCAGGCTTCAAGTAAGCCTCCAGAGCCTAGGGAGGGTGAAAAACCAGATTTCCGTTTGACCCGTTGGCCTGTTTTTTGCCCTCCCCAGGCTCCTGAGGCTTTCCTGAAGCCCAAGGAGGGCGAAAACTTCCTCCCCATGGGGGGAAAGGGTACACATGCATGGGGGTATTGTGTGCATACATGCGCAGGTGGAGGTCATGCACGCATGTGCAAGTGGGTAAGCATGCATGCGTGTGTGATTGGACGCGCACACACAATTTTGGCACATCCCTGGTAAAGGCCGAAAGAAATATTAGCCACCCAAATACAGTATGTGCAGAAAAGAGATACTTTCCTCTCGCATCAAATGGAAGAAGAGGCTGTCTTTTATTATATAAAATATAATAATAAAGAATCTGCCATTGAAATCATCAAAACCTCTGACATGGATAACGCCTTCATCCTCAAAGCAGTGGTTTTACTACTACAACAACATGATGCTAAATATTCATCTGTGCACTAACAGCAAATGCATCTCTGGGACCACCAGAGTGCTTCCTTCCATATGAAGCAATCGATACAAAGCAGTAAGTAACTATTTTTTTAAAAAAAAAAAAAAAATAAAGAATTTTCATGTTTTCCTACAATTCTCATGGTTCCCCAAGCCCATCTCTGGATTTGGGTGAAGAGTTTTAAGAGAACGATAACATGTGCACAGATCCATGTGCATATTTCAGTTTCATGGGTGCAAAAATAGATCATCTTACTAAAACACATAATGGAAAAATTGATTCTTACTTTGGGGCTGAGGAAAACCTGCCAAAATACGCGTCAGTTAATGATAAGTGGCAAAAAGGGGATCTCTTGCCAGGAAAACAAGGTTGCATATGACACAGGCAGAAATGAATAGATCTGGTTACTGAAAAGGATGTCATTGAAACAGGGTGAAGGGTATCAGAGGGAGGGAGAGACACACTTGGTACAAATTGGGTAGTAGTGATGTCCCCATCTAGAAAAGAGAGAAGACAGAAGAGAGAAGGGGAGGGAGGGAGGGAGGGAGGGAGGGAGAGAGAGAGAGAGAGACAGACAGACAGACAGACAGACAGACAGACAGACACCATACATACATAGATAAATGATAGATATAGATAGATAGATAGATAGATAGATAGATAGATAGATAGATAGATAGATAGATAGATAGATAGATAGATATTGTACATAGATAGATATTGTACATAGATAGATAGATAGATATTGTACATGGATGGATGGATGGATGGATGGAGATAGATAGATAGATAGATAGATAGATAGATAGATAGATAGATAGATAGATAGATAGAGACAGACAGACAGACAGACAGACAGACAGACAGACAGACACCATACATACATAAATGAGAGAGAGAGAGAGAGAGAGAGATATTGTACATAGATAGATAGATATTGTACATGATAGATAGATAGATAGATAGATAGATAGAGATAGACAGACAGACAGACAGACAGACAGACACCATACATACATAAATGATAGAGATAGATAGATAGATAGATAGATAGATAGATAGATAGATAGATAGATAGATAGATAGATAGATAGATAGATAGATAGATAGATAGATGAGACAGACAGGTGGTAAGAACAACCCAGAGTTCTCATTCATGGCACAAATGAGCAAACTCACATTATCCCATTTCAGACACATTATGCAAAGACCCAGCTGTCTGGAAAAGGATCTTACGCTGAGAAAAGATGAAAAGAAAGAGAAGGAGCACAGTGAATGAACCGAGTTACGGCAGTTAATGGGTGCAAAGCTTAGGGTACAAATCCTCATGGAGTAAATGTATCTTTGTGGTCGCTGGGCGGTGAAACTGACTTGATGGCACATAATCAATCGATCGATTGATCGATCCAAGGGGGCGGTAGGAAACCTGCTTGAAGAGATCCACAGAGAGTGAGAGAGAGAGAGAAAGGCTGCCTTGTAGCACCCAGGGGAGGCCAAATGAGTGAATTTCTCTTAAAAAAATGTCATCTTGCTTCCCAGATAAGGCGACTTGCATCAACTCACTCCGGAAATAACAGTATTTTTTGAAAAAGGCGTCAAGCACAAAACGACACTTGAGAGGACATAGAAGGGGAGAAGAGGGAGAAAGAGGGTGGGTGGGTTTGAAATAGGTGTTTATACATCCCTCCAGGTTGTAAAGGCACATAGATACAGACACACAAACACACATATAGACACACTGACACACACAGACATACAGACACACAAATACACACAGACACAGAAATGGACACACAAACACACAGAGACACACAAACACACACATAAACACAGAAACACACACAGAGACACAAATATATACACATGCAGACACACAAACACACAGACATACACACAGAGAGACACACAGCTACACAGCCATATACAGACACAAAAACACACACATAGACACACAAACACATGCAGACAAACACACACATGCAAACAGACAAACACACAGAGACACACAAGGACACACGAATTCCCGCTTCGGAAATTGGAAGGGGGGAGAGTCAAATGAGGGGGTGAAGGAGAAGAGGGCGGCGGAGGAAGCCAGGGGATCCTGCTGTCAGCAATGGAAAGGAAAAGATGGAGAGGGGGAAAGGGGTTAAGAAACCCATAAGCCACAGCGGGAGCCTGAAGGGTCCTGCAGACGGTTATCCTCTACCCGAATGGCAACCTTCACGCAGCCTTAAACGGGCGTCGTGCTGCCGCCCCCCCTACCCCCCCCCCCCGACGGACTAACTACCTGCTTCGGCCGCGGGGAGCAGCCTCCCTCGGTCTCCTCCCGCTGGCAGAAACGGCGCCTTCAGCCCCCGCGACCGCCTTCGCCGGCTCCGCTTCCTGCTCGCCCCTCTCAGCCGGGGCTCAAGGCGGCCGCTGGAAATCAGCTGACGGACTGGCAGCGGCCGCGACGGCTGCCGCAAGTGTCGCAAAAGACCCCCGCGCCGTGCTTGGCGGCAGCCGCCTCTGGCCGCGAGAGGCTGGTAGCCATGGAGACGGAGAGGGCTGGGAGGAAAAGGGGGGGGGTTCCATGATGACGCCTTCCTTCGATGCCCCGCCTTTCGCGGGGAGGGGGTAAAGCGGCCGCGGGGTAGAGGGAGAAACACAGTGAAAGGTAACCAATTAAAGGAGAATATTTGTAGCTTAGGGTTGACAGGAGGGATCCTTGGTGCTCTCTGAGCTTGGTTGCTTTTTGTTTTTTTGCAGACGTTTCATTACCCAACTAGGTAGCATCATCAGTACTAAAGAGAAATGTTCATGGGGCAGGAGATGCAAGCATGCAAGGGAATATGTTAAATTGAAGGCAAACTACGTCCAGGCAGAAGAAGAACACCATGCTCTTCAAAACCTAAGGGACTGCTTTGGAGAAAGTTCAGCACCATTTTTTCATGCGGTTGTTGACAAAAATAGGATTGCCAATATGATCGCCAATGTCCAATGACAGATATGGAAGAGGAGGAAGAAGAAGAGGATGAGGAGGAAGTGATGGTGGTGGAGGAGGAGGACAGTGTGTCTGGGAGGAATTCCTGGGGATGTAATTTGGACGCCAGCAACTAATGCTTTATTTTATTTATTTATAAAATTTATATGCCGCCCAATCCCGAAGAACTCCGGGCGGCTTACAAAAAACTTTTCTGGTTTTTCTTTGAAAACGTTTCACTTCTTATCCAAGAAGCTTCTTCAGCTCTGGCTGGATAGGGGGGAATGGAAGGATGTATACTCCTTGCAGACAGCTGGTCATTTATACTCTGCAAGGAGTATAAATCCTTCGGTTCCCCACCATCCAGTCAGAGCTGAAGAAGCTTCTTGGATGAGAAGTGAAACATTTTCAAAGAAAAAACAGAAAAGTCCAGTTGTCTCTTGAAAAAAAGCACCTTTGAGACAAAGATAGGGGTTGGTTGGTTTGTTTTAGCATGGCTGCACTGATTATGCTATAATTATTTTAACTGTTGCTATCAGCTGAAAGTCATGGTTTCAAGCTGGACAGCCATACACGCTTAATTAAATTACCAATGTTTAACTGAAGCTGGGTACCCGAATATGCCAAGATCTGCATACCTGTACAGTAATCCAAACATTTACAGCAAAAAAAATTGCCCGATACACAGAAAGACATACACACTTGAGACAGTTTCTAAAGCTTCCCTATCTCCAAAAGAGTGCTTCTCAACTTTAGCAACTTTGAAAAGTTTGGACCAGTTGGCCGGCTGGGGAATTCTGGGAATTGAAGTCCACCCTTCTTAAAACTGTTGAGAAAGACTGCTCCGGACTCTTAGAATGCATGTCTAATTCATAAATCTCATGCCCACAACCAAGATGGCAATCTTGCTCCTTTTCCAGAAACCTAACGGGCTCCAGCCCTTACTGAAGTCGACTTCCGCCTGAAAACGAGGAGGCCTTCCGCTCTCCATCTTCCCCTACTGCGGCTCACCATAGAGAGCTTAGCTTAGACTGGCGCCTCTCTGCGCCCAATCGCCTCCGTCCATCTTCTTTTTTTCCCTCTCACGTCTACCGGAAGTTGGCTCTGCCCAACCTTCCCCCCCCCACCCTTTCACCACTCTATCCCTTGAGCCTGAATGACTCGCTCAGGGAAAGGTTAATTGAGGAAGGAGCGGGAAAAGGGCCGAGCTGCGCGCGCCTGCGCAAAAGATGCTGTGGTGCATGCTGGGCGTGCGTCCTCCTCCTCTTCCTCCTCCTTCCCGCCGTGACTGTGCAGATACCGGGCGAAGAATTGCCGCTTTTGCCGGCGCTTTCCTGCCGTTTTAGCCCCACCCCCGACGCCCGTGAGCCGCTGCCGGGATGGTCGGGGTGAAGGTGATCGCTAACGACGCCGACTTCCAGAGCGAGCTGAGCGCCGCCGGCTGCCGGCTGGCGGTGGCCAAGTTCACCATGAGAGGGTGAGCCCCGTTCGCCGCCCTTTCCTGATCGCCGCATGGGTTTTTTTCCTCCCTTGTGGGGAGCAGACGCGCGTCAAAGGGTTCACACGAGTGGCCTTGCAAGTGTCGCGGGTCGCCGTAGAAGTGGGTGGCTTTTTCGGAGTTGGGGGGGTGTTGTTAAGTCGGTGCCTTATGGGTCATGGAGTCCCCTTTCGTCTCTGGGTAGCGGGGAACCATCGAGGAGTAGCCGGAGTATCGTTTTTAGGGGACCCTTCGCCCCAAGATGTGTAAATATGTTAAAGTCAAATTGAGTCAGAATCGAAATAGACCTCGGAACTCTTATATGTTGCTTCTCTGTGTCATATAATATAGGTGGGTGTATGCATACTTTTGTATTTTATTGATTTACCTTGTCATGTTCATGTAGTGTCTATTGGAGGTGCTGACCCTTTTAAGACAGTGGTTCCCCAGCCTTTTTTTGGCCATGCCCTACCTAAGCATCTCTAAAATCCTGATCCACCCCCTGTCATATAATTCTTACTTTACTCAAAAAGTGAACTCTACTCACGCGGAGGAAGCCTAAAAGGCCATTAACGTGATTTAAACGAGGTTCAAATTGCCCCCCATTAAAAATCAAATGGCCTCTCTGTGGGACGTGGGCCCCACATTGGGACCCACAGCTTTAAGAGCTGCATGCAATGAAATTTCATTTTTAATGTATGCTAAGCTAATTCGTCTACTTGCTCCTGGGGGGGAAAGTCATGGGAAATCTAGACAGCATACTAAAAAGCAGAGACATCACCCTGCCAACAAAAGTGCGTATAGTCAAGGCTATGGTTTCCCACTTGCGATGTATGGCTGTGAAAGTTGGACCATAAGAAAGGTTGAGTGCCAAAGAATGGAGGCCTTTGAACTCTGATGCTGGAGAAGACTCCTGCGAGTCCCTTGGACTGTAAGGCGATGAAACCGGTCAGTCCTAGAGGAGATCAACCCTGACTACCCTTTAGAAGGTCAGATCCTAAAGATGAAACTCAAATACTTTGTCCACCTAATGAGAAGGGAAGACTCACTGGAGAAGAGCCTAATGCTGGGAAAGATTGAGGGCAAAAGAAGAAGGGGACAACAGAGAATGAGGTGGCTGGATGGAGTCACTGAAGCAGTAGGCATGGGCTTAAATGGACTCCAGAGGATGGTAGAGGACAGGAAGGCCTGGAGGAATGTTGTCCATGGGGTCGCAATGGGTCGGACACTTTGCAACTAACAACAATTAATCTATGTTCAAAGTGACAATGTTTTCTTTATTGTCAAACTCCCCCCCCCCCAAAGCAGGAGACCCTATACAATTTGAGACAAGTGGCTGTCCAGTCCCTTCTTTAATTGATTAGCATCCAAACTGAGACTGGAGTTGTAATAGCCAGTGTGGGGTGAAGGTTGGCTCAATATCAGATGTGCAAAAGTTTGAAAGTATGTAAAATGAAAATAGGCAAGGTGGAAACACCTCCCCCCCTTGCAACTTCTTGGAAAATAAGGCTTAAACTGGTGTTTCTCAACTTGGCACCTTGAAGATGCGTGGACTTTAGGTCTCAGAATTCTCCAGCCAGCTACATCTTCAATTTGTCAGGGTTGAGAAACGTTGGCTTAAGCTTTCCTCCTGACCAAGAACCACATCCCCTCCTTTTCTGTTCTGCTTTCTAGAGACAGAAATGGCTTTTCTTTGCTCCATCTTTAGAGCTCTGAGTGAAAGAGAAAGCGTAGGAAGTAATAATAGCTGGTACTCCCAATTCTGTGGGAAAGGTACTCCTGTCAGCCATATACCCACTGATCAATGTCCTTGCAGGAGACAGTATCTCAATGTAGGAAAACAGTGAAGGAGGTGGGGGAAGAACCCAAACTGGACTTTCATGTGTGGCAGAATAGAACATGGGGGCTTTGAGCCTTTCCACAATATAGCAGTGCTGAAAACTTCCCTTCTCGGCAGGTGACACCAGCTTTGGCGGCTTTTTAGCAGATACAAAGAACACTCTCTCAAAATCTTGGGGAGTATGAGCATGGGATAAAGACAGGTCAGCTAGCCAGACAACAGAAGCCAGAAACCAAAGCAAATAGGCAACTTTGCAGAAGAGATTCCAGGAGAGAGACCAGAAAGAATGCTCTGACAGCCTCAGGAAAAATAAACTAAGGAATCAAATGCTGAATGTTAGAGAAAAATAGCTGCAAGGAAAGTCCTAGATTGGCGTGAGCTGACATAGTGGCCCAGACCTGGGTCGTTTTGACTGGTCCTGATTTCTGTGCAGGGCATAGCAATTCCATTAAGCTTTCCCCAGAGCTAAATAATAATATGGCAAGAGGAGACCAAAGCTCTTCATAGAGAATGTTAGAGTTTGTTGCAGCAATCACAACTAGAAAGCACACACAGATTTTCAGCAATACTGAAATATATTTCAATATATGTGTAGCACTTTCTGCTGCTTGAATATCTGAATCTAAGAGAAAGACTCTCATTTGAATCTTAGCTCTACCACATTTAATCAAAGTATCAGTAGCAGGATTCATTAACTTCTCTATATATAATATAACACATGAAGTAAATATACAATACAAAAAACAGGTTTTTCAACATGGTACTAAATACAAGCAAAAGACAAGCAGCGGAAGGGAGTTTTAGTTCAGAGCAGCAGACTAGTTTAGACTCAGAGCTACAGGGGTAAGCCACACCCATCTGTGTCCAGAAAATACTGTTTCAGTTTCCAAACAGCTCTCATTGACTGACTCAGTTGCCGTATATATTCATTGGCTGACCTTGTTGCGAAGTCTCTGCCAAGTCATGAACTCTCATACACACTGGCAGAGAATTTGTCATTTCACTTCCAAAAGCCCATCCAGGGGTTCTGATTGACTTCCATCATCTGCCTATTTGGAGTCAGGAACCAAAGGAGTGAAAAAATATGGCAGGTTCTTTTGAAGGAACCAAAGGGGAGTGAAAAAGCACTGCAATTTCATTTTTATTTTCAGTGGAGAAGGTTCTCTATTTCTATTATCTGTCCACAGTCTAGGAATGCTTGGAAAATATTTTCCAGCTATCCTCCTCTTCAGATCGGAGACTTGTTTTTTTTAAGAGAAGCTGTTCAGAGAGGTAATCAGACCAGACTGGAAGTCTTACCTATAGCACCCAGGAAGAAGGAAAGAAGGCATTAGGAAAACACTGACTCATCTTTTAATAACAAAGGGAAGCATACATACAATGGGGCTCCCAAGCTCAATAGCTGAAACACCCAGCTGTAACCAGACAGAGGAGACAAAAACTGAAGTAAATTTCCCTCATTGTGACCTCGATCAAGTAGACATTTTGCCACACTGGAAAATACACTTTCCAGAGCAGGTGGTTGCTGATGAGTTTGGCTTTGCAAGAATGTAGAACTCAGGGAAAAAAGCAGATTTATGCCCTCTCTTCAAGTTCATCTTAGAATGAAAGGTAAATAAAGCATTTATGGGACTCTACCATAACAGAATACATAAACTTGGAATTGTGGTGCCCATTGTCTGAATAAAGTAGATAATAGAACTATTTTGAACTTTGGATCTCAGAATAGTTTCAATAGATAGCAGAGCTTTTAAGAAGGAAAATATGACAGTCAATGAATTGAAGTCATTCTGCTGGATGACACTAGTTAATTTTGCCTACTCATATCCCAGTCAGTTTACATGTTATGTTCAATTAAACCATGGCAACATCTAATGTTTGTGTAGTATTATTTTCAGCAGACTGTGTTTTTCTATTGTTGTGACTTAGATGAAGTTCAGAGCACATTTTATGACCACTTTATGCAAAACTCCACCTAATCCCAAGGGGTTCACATACTTTTTTCTTCCAACTGTCTATGAGCCACAGTGGTGCAGTGGTTAGAGTGCAGTACTGCAAGCTATTTCTGCTGCCTGCCGGCTGCCTGCAGTTTCGCAATTCAAATCCCACCAGGCCCAAGGTTGACTCAGCCTTCCATCCTTCCGAAGTGGTTAAAATGAGGACCCGGATTGTTGGGGAAAATATGCTGACTCTGTAAACCACTTAGAGAGGGTTGTAAAGCACTGTGAAGCGGTATATAAGTCTAAGTGCTATTGCTATATGGCTGACTCTTATAAAGCTGTCAAACATGATTGCCGTACTGGGCTTATTTCAATGTGCCAGCCTCCCACTTACAGGGGCTTCCTCTTCTATTTCAGGATCAGATCAGAAGACCATAGGCACAGAATAATACCAAATAAGGCAATTTAATATTTGCATTGGATGGCTAGTCTCGGCCATCTTGATACAGAATGGCTAATTATGGATTGTTGTACAAACTGAATGGGGAGTCCACTTCCAAACCAAGCCAGAAGTTGGAACACGATCATTACTAACAATCAATTCACTGGAACAGAGGGCACTGACTGATGCCAAAAAGCACATTCAGATGACATTATAACTACCGTGTTTCCCCGAAAATAAGTCAGGGTCTTATTTTCTTTTGACCCCCAAAATAAGCTTTATTTTCGAGTAGGTGTTATTTTTGAGGCATGATTACCTCATGGCTGCTGCTGTGTTTAATATTTTCGGGGAAGGCTTATTTTCGGAGGAGGGCTTATTTTAGCCCATACGCTCAAAAGCCCAATTGGGCCGGGAGGACTTATTTTCAGGGAAACAGGGTAAATTTCATTTAAATGTTTAGGATGGATCATTAAAGCCATCAAAGCCATCAGACAGTTTACCAGTAACGTTCTTTCCTAAAAGTCAGTCTTTGGTAGTATCAACCTTAGCTTGTGGGGATAGCGAACCAGGACAATGTCAGGCAGACACCTGGTTAGAGATGGGGGGAAAATAGGCAGGTGGGGTGTGTTGAGGCTCAGGATGGTTGCCCAGCACCTCAATGTTAATCATGTGACTGCAGGGACAATTGCCATAACTCTGAGGATCAACTACCTTTAATGATCATTTGTTCAGCACTGTCATAAATTTGAACAGTCACTAAACAAATGGTCATTAAGCAAGGACTGTTTGTACAATCATATATTGTTCTATTGCCACATATCTTACCAGCTGAAAGTTGGTGGTTTCTGAAAGATAAAAGAGGAGCTAATAGTAACATTTAGCTAAGATCAGTACATAAAATTGAATGGAACAGAATTTCTCCTTGTGAAAAAATCTTAAGCTGTGCCTTCATGCATTTAAAAGCATTTAAAATGCTCTTAAATGCTAGAAGAGCATTTAAGTATCAGATCCATCTTCTAATGACTAGAAATGTAAAACACTTCCCAACTGTGGTTTTTCTGATGGGAAAGTGAAGAATTCATTCCACTTGGAATATAGATATTATTCTTAATAACATGACTGTTTATAACCAGCTGCCATTTTGTTTTTATATAATGTCCCGGAGTGGAAGACTTCCACAAGATTCCATATTTTGGTTTACAGTTTATGGGCACTGAGAAGTTGTGGACATACATATTGAATTTACCGTATTTTTCGGAGTATAAGACGCACCCTTTTCCCTCAAAAAATCTGAGTGGGTCTTATACACTGAATACAGCATTTTTTTGCCTCCTGAAGCCCCACCCCCTTCACCAAAATGGCCATGTAGAGCCTGTAAAAGGCTTTCAGGGAGCTCCTGGGGGCTGGGGAGGGCAGAAATGAGTAAAAAACAACCTGTTTTTTGCTCAATCCCCCCCCCCCAGCCCCTAGGAGTACTCTATAAGCCTTCTAAAGGCTATGCATACAATTTTTTTGACAAAAAATGAGCCAGTTTTCATGCAAAATGGGCCGTTTTGGGGGTGGCATCCCCCTAGGAGCACTTTGCAAGCCCCCTAAAGGCTAGTCATGCCTTTTGGGGGTGGGGGAAAACAGGCCTGTTTTTGCAAAAAACCAGGCTGTTTTGGGGACGTTTGCAGAGAGCAAAAACCTTTTTTTTAATTTGCTTCTTCAAAACCTTAGTGTGTCTTATACTCCGAAAAATGAGGTAATATAAAAAGAAAGTGGGGAGTCGCCAACTACTTTACAGTTCTGGAAAGAGACATCAGCCTAAATGATATCAATGAACGCATCCGGCCATGCCTTTTTTCTGGTATTATTATTGGGCACTGCCAGGGTTTTCTCACAAACTTGGTGAACTACCAATGAATGTTTTGGCCGCAATTCAGTTGAACTTAGAGATAACTTTTTAACTTGTTTGATTAATAATCTCTGCTGTCATCATTTAAAAGTGTAGCGTTGAATGCTGGCTGAAAGCATTTTGGAAAAGATTCGGATACATTCGTGTTGGAGGAAATTGTGCTGATGGATTTTGGCCACAGCAACTCAGTAAATTTCTGTTTGGATGGTGGGTTCTTTGAAAAACAGTTGCTGAAAATAAGCAGAGGGTAAGGGGCTAGTAACGTTACTGCATTTTTTGTGTGGCCTGCCTAAGAAACTCGATAGCTCCTTCTTTAAATTTCATGGATGAATGGCAAGATATGGCCAGCACAAGTTAAAATGCAATTGGCTGCTGTTGGATACAGAATCATAGACTAGGAGTTGATAATTTGGTTTCTGACAAGTGTTTTTGATGAAATGCCCAGAATTTTAAAACATTGGCTGTGTGGTTGGATTTTAGAGAAAACATCTGGAAGGCACCTGCCTGTTCCTTGACTCTAATCAAGCAGAAGTTTTATAGTCCTTCATTTGATAGTGTGGAGCATAGCACAATGATAGAAAACATGATTTGTATAAAGGTGAGCTGCATAAAGGAGCTCTATACAGTCCCCTTAATTTTTCATAAGACTTTTTAAAAATCTTGTTTTCTTCTAAGCCTATTTACTTTTCTGATTTCAGGCATAACTTGTGACTAATGGTCACAGCTTCAAATAGGTCTATCTGTCTTTCTGTCATGTTCTTGATGCCATGACATATAGGTAGTCCTTGATTTGCAACTGCAATTGCGTCCAGGTTTTTGGTTTAAATTGAGGCACCTACATGACCGGACCCAAGTTTATGATCGTTTTTACAGCGGATATGAAGTGAATAAGATAGTTGTAAGTGTGAATCATGTTGTTGCTAAGCAGATTACTCAGTTGTAAGTGTAAACCCATTCTCTCAAATGGGTGGTTCTCTCCCCCCCCCCCCCCGGAAAACAGACTTATTTATTAAATGTTGCAAATCGCAGGATTCTACCCCCGTCGTAAAAATGAGCTGGTTGCCTAAAATGGGGTCATATGTCAGGGAAGGGGAGCCAACCTTTTATGATGGACAGAAGTGCATTATGGGCCATAAAGTATCCTTGGGAGTCCTCCTGGACCCACAGCTGACTTTTGAACACCATCTGTCAGCTGTGACCAGGGGGGCATTTGCCCAGGTTCGCCTGGTGCACCAGTTGCGCCCCTACCTGAACCAGGAGGCTCTCACAACAGTCACTCGTGCCCTTGTGACCTCTAGGCTGGAGTACTGCAATGTGCTCTACATGGGGCTGCCCTTGAAGAGTATTCGGCGACTTCAGCTAGTCCAGAATGCGGCCGCGCGAGCGATTGTGGGTGCACCTCACTTCACCCACATAACACCTATCCTCCGCGAGCTGCACTGGCTACCGGTCGATCTCTGGGTACGCTTCAAGGTGCTACTTGTCACCTACAAAGCCCTTCATGGTAGTGGATCTGGGTACTTGAGAGACTGCCTACTGCCAATTACCTCCACCCGACCAATTAGATCCCATAGATTAGGCCTCCTCCGAGTCCCATCTGCCAGTCAATGTCGACTGGCAACTACACGGAGGAGAGCCTTCTCGGTGGCAGCTCCGACCCTATGGAACGATCTCCCTGTGGAGATTCGTACCCTCACCACCCTCCAGACCTTCCGCACAGCCCTTAAAATCTGGCTATCCCGTCAGGCCTGGGATTAAAGACTGTAACCCACCCGAATGGTATGAATGTTGTGCTTTTAATGATGTACTGTCTTATGTGTTAATTGTTTGTTTCCCTCCCTTTTCGAGTTGTAAGCCGCCCTGAGTCCCCCCAGGGAAAAGGGCGGCATATAAATAAATTACTCAATACTCAATACTTTCTGAGGCTGTTGTAACGCTGAACTGCGTTAAGCAGCCTATCAAGTGGGGGACTATCTGTATGTTCAATTTCACAATAGGCTTTTAGAATGTGCAGTTACTCAAGGAACTGAATTGTGATTCAGCTTCTATAAGGGAAAGGAAAATTTGAGGACACCTACATAGAAACATGTGCTGGGACATAGAGAAGCTAAGACAGAAAGAACCTTACAAAATTGAAGGAATAAGAAGGAAAGGCCAGAGGCCCAAGAAGTGAAGAAAGAACAATTAATTGCATACTACTGTAGGTGTCAACCCTGAAGCTGACCTATTGCCATACTGGAGCCGAGGGAGAGGGGATTAGAGATAGCTGCGGTTGTGTAGCCAAAATAAAATACTTTCTCCAAGAACATTCTTAAATCTGGACCGTGAAAGGAGAAGTAGGTAACCAGACAACCAGACAGTATCTTCATTGGACCATATGACTGACTGATTGCGGTTAAGGGAAAAACTATTACTTTTAATTAGGTGAAACCGCAGGAACCTTCAGAGTCTGTTTTCACCAGATCTGTGCCAATATGATATTTTCAATAAAGCTATTATTTGTGGAATTCACCTGCCTCGGAGTTTTGCTTGCTATCGAACTATTACTTGCAACCATGAAACTAGGCAGATACAGCTAGTCCTTGATTTACGCCCACAATTGAGCCCAAAATTTCTGTTGCTAAGTGAGACATTTGTTAAGCCCCATGTTATGACCTTTCTTGCCACAGTTGTTAAGTGAATCAGCTGCTATCGATAAGTTAGTAACCCGGTTGTTAAGTGAATCTGGCTTCCCCATTTGCTTGTCAGAAGGTCGCAAAAGGTGGTCACATGGCTTTGGGACACAGCAATGGTCATAAGTATGAGCCAGTTGCCAAGCATCTGAATTTTGGTCGCATGATCATGGGGATGTTACAAAGCTTGCAACTGTGAAAAATGGTCCTAGATCACTTTTTTAGTGTCGTCGTAACTTTGGACAGTCATTAAATGAACTGTTGTAAGTCGAGGACTACCTGTACTTTGTATTAAGCAAGTGAAGGAAAGAGGAGGGGGGTGTCAATGCCCATTTCAAACTATGCAGGAAAGAAAATATGAATCCTAGGAAGTGCGTCAAGAGACTCATTGACTAGCGGAAAGGTTCATAATATGAAATAATCTTGGGATATGAAGAAAACGAAAACTAAAGCCAAGTGATGGGTCTAATTTTTTTGTATCAAGTGATAAAGTATAGTTTATAAATCTTCACTGTTGTCACGGCTCCTTCACTTAATAACCAAGAAAGAAACCACTCAATTCCATTTTGCAGAATTAAGAGTACTTTTACTGATTATAAGTAATTAGAAGCTAAGCAAAGCTGGATCTGAGCAAAAGGCGCGAAAGCATGATCAATACATCAATACACGATTCATTCCCCTTCCCTTGGTACCCCAGTCCATAGTCCAATCATATATCTCCACAGCTGTCAGGTGGGAGACATCTTCAAAAATCATCATCAGGTTGGTATGCCGGACAGTTGGCCTTGGCGGGAAACTCCCCTCCTTCCACATGTGCAAACGAATGGTGAGAACAACTCCCAATTAACAGTCCTCCTGCACAGATTATTTCCTTCACCCAATTACCATGCCCTCCCTCCCCGTTTCAATGGCAGCCGAAAAGCAAGCAGCAAAACAGAGGCTGACATCTGTAGTGTTACACAGACTGAATCAATGAAGTTAAAGAAGTTTAAGAGGTATAACTAGGGCAGGGGTCAGCAACCCTAAAAACTCAAAGAGCCATAAAGGTCCTAACTGGAAGCCCCCCATTCAATTCTGCGGCCGACCAGAAGTCCAGTTTCCCCACCATAGCGTGGTGTCCTTTTTCTTCTTCCCGTCCTAACCAAAAGCCCTATCAATTGTGGAGCTGAGCGGAAACCCCCCCTCCTTGCCATAGAGTCCCCTCCTGGCGCGCCCTGCTCCACCCTCAAAAAACCAGAAACTCCTCTCAAAAGTGTGGTGTCAACTAGAAGAGAGTCCAAATAAATGAGCCAAAACACTATACTGTAATTGTTCAGTTATTTATTGAGGAAAGTGACCATTACCTCTTTGAGTAGAGATGCTACGATGGTCATAAGTCATTTTTTTCAGTGCCATTGTAACATTGAACGGTCGCTAAACAAATATTTGTAAATCAAGTATTCTTTATTCATTTCAGTGTGAGCCATTTCTGAAGGCACACGAGATGTTGCCCTGTCAGCTCCAACGTGCATGCGCATGCTGGCCAGCTGATTTTCTGCCTTGATTTTTTGCCCCCCTGGAAGCTTCAGGGAAAGACCGCCCAACCGGAAGTTTGGGAATGGAAGCCTCCTAGAAAGCCTCTGACGCCTGGGGGGGGGGTGAAAAATGAACCCACCAGTAGGAAAATGGGCCATTTCTGGCCTCTGGAGAATCTCCGGGGAGGGGGGGAGACCATTTTTGCCTTCCCCAGGCTTCTAGAAAGCCTCTGGAGCCTGGGAAGGGCAAAAAACGGATCTACCGGGCCCACTGGAAGTCGGAAAATGAACCGTTTCCAGCCTCCAGAGGGCCTCTAGGGAGGCGGGGAAAGCCGTTTTCGCCTTCCCCAGGCTCCAAGGAAGTCATGCATGCATGCGCGAGGCAGTGGGTGGGGGGTCACGCAAGCATGCACAGGGGTCACAGTGCAGGTGGGGGCATTAAATTATGGGGGTGGGCACGCGAGCGCGCATGAGCTTTTGGCACCCAAGGCAAAAAAGGTTTGTCATTACTTGGTTATAGGCTTTGAACTATTCTGTTATAGACCAGACAATGAGGAATTGCAGTAGGAAGAGATAATTGGTGCATCTGAAGGGTTGACTTTTCTTGTGGTCTGTTGAAGAGTAGAGACTAGACTTGTCAAATTTGCTGTTCTGCATTATTTGGAGTGAGAAACTACTCCCTATTCTGCAGTAGAACTGTATTTAAAACCTATCTTTGTTTTTGTGTTTTGGTACCTTTGTGCACTATGCAGATTGTATTAGTTTAAAATCTAATACATTTTTTCTTCATTTTTTTCTTTAGTTAACTTGTTCAAATATAGGTGGCCCTCGTCTTACAATCACCATCGAGCCCAAAATTTGTCTTATTAAGTGAGACATTTGTTAAGTGATTTTTACCCCGTCTTATGACCTTTCTTGCCTCATTTGTTAAGTGAATCCCTGAAGTTGTTAACTTAGTAACCCTGTTGTTAAGTGAATCTGGCTTCCACATTGATTTTGGTTGTCAGAAGGTCACAAAAGGTGATCATGTGACCTTGGGACACAGCAATGGTCATAGGTATGAACCAGTTGCCAAACTGGTTCTCAGTTTTGAATACTTGATCGTGGGGATGCTGGAAATGGTCATAAAAATGGTCATAATTCACTTTTTTCAGTGCCGTTGTAACTTTGAACAATCACTGAATGAACTGTTGTAAGTTGAGGAATATCTGTGCTGACTGTAAATGACTAAATACATCATCATTATTGAACTAGGCATACAACTTAGCATTGTTTCCTTTTTAAATGATTGTTCTTAACTGAAATTTGTCATCTTATTTTTCACTGTTAGTTTCATTCTGATAAAAATAAGTAAATAGATATACATATGAGCCAGCCATGTGCAGCAGCTGCCAAAAAAGCCAACACAGTTCTAAGCTGCATAAACAGAGGGATAGAATCAAGATCACCTGAAGTGCTAATACCACTTTATAATGCCTTGGAAAGGCCACACTTGGAATACCACATTCAGTTTTGGTCACCACGATGTACAAAAGATGTGGAGACTCTAGAAAGAGTGCAGAGAAGAGCAACAAAGATGATTAGTGGACTGGAGACTAAAACATATGAAGAACGGTTGCAGGAACTAAGTATGTTTAGTTCAATGAAAAGAAGGACTAGGGGAGACATGATAGCAGTATTCCAATATCTCAGAGGCTGCCACAAAGAAGAGGGAGTCAAGCTATTCTCCAAAGCACCTGAGGGCAGGACAAGAAGCAATGGGTGGAAACTAATCAAGGAGAGAAGCAACCTAGAACTAAGGAGAAATTTTCTGACAGTTAGAACAATTAATCAGTGGAACAGAAGTTGCCTCCAGAAGTTATGAATGCCCCAACACTGGAAGTCTTTAAGAAGATGTTGGATAGCCATTTGTCTGAAATGGTATAGGGTTTCCTGCCTAGGCAGGGGGTTGGACTAGAAGACCTCCAAGGTCCCTTCCAACTCTGCTATTGTATTATTGTATTATACAGGGGGTCCTCTACTTAACGACAACAATTGTACACAACATTTCTGTTGTATGCATGGCAGATGTTAAAGTGTCTTTTGCCCCATTTTACAACCCTTTTTTCTACCATGTGATGTAAATTACTGCAGTTGTTAAGTGTTGTGACCTTCCCAGATGGCTTCCCCAGTTGACTTGGCTTACCAGAAGCCTGCTGGGAAGGTTACAAATGCAGGACAGTGCAACTGTCATGAGTACATGCCAGTTTACAAACACTCAGACTTTGATCATGTGATCATGGGGATACTGCAACGGTCATAAGTGTGAAAACTGATCATAAATCTCTTTTTTTAAGTGCTGTGATAACTTTGAATAGTCACTAAATGAATGGCTGTAAGTCAAGGACTACCTTTATTGCAATTTGTTATCGTAGTTTGCTTTCGTGGATTTGTTTTTTGAAAGTCATAGAATGAGGTCAAAAGAGTGGTGCAGTGGCCTAAAGGTGAAGCTCTCGCCTCACTATCAGGAGGCTGTGAGTTCAATCCTAGGTAGCGGCAGATATTTCTCTCTCTGGATACAATGAATAATTATCTACTGCGAACTCTCTATTGGTGACAGGAAGGGCATCTGGCCAGTAAACACTGCTCCATTCAGTTGACCCTTACTGCATCCCGAAGTAAGGGATTACGGACGGGATCATTAACAGACAAAAAGGATAGAATGAAGTCTGTCAATAAGTTGTGAAATATTTATGAATGTGGGATATCCTTTTCAACTTTTAGTTGCCTATTCTCTCAGTTTGTTTGAAATGTTCTTTAAACATTGCCCCAGAGAACAGTGGTGGGATTCAGCCAGTTCGCACCTATTCGGGAGAACCGGTTGTTAACTTTCTAAGCAGTTCGAAGAACCGATTGTTGGAAGAAATCTCACACACACACACACACACACACACACACACACACTTTACAGGGCTAATCCTGTAAGGAAGGCAGGAAGGAAACGTTCTGTTGCTGTTTCTAGCCTAATCTTTATTGCCCTGCTTACCGAAACAGCCTCTCCGGTTAGCCCTTATTACACTGTAACATCTAAGGGGAAGCGCCCATCGACGTGAGTGGTGTTGAGTTGGTCACGCCCACCCAGTCACATGACTACCGAGCCACGCCTACCCAGCTGGTCATTAGGGCAGAGAACCGGTTGTTAAATTATTTGAATCCCAGCACTGCTGAGATATATTTCTAAAAATTGAGAAAGATTATTTATGGGATTATAGTGAAACAGAATTTAATTCAGGGGCTGAATCTTACCCAAAAAAAAAAAAAGATAAGTGTTTAAAGTGTTAGGGGCATTTAACACAGGAGCACAAGTATAAAATGATGGCAAATGATGATTGTGAATGATTCTCAGGTGAGAGGGAAGTCATTCCAAAGGAGTAAAAGACAGTGAAGTATAGATAGCTTGCATTGAAGAAAGAGAATGAAGATAACCCCTCCTTGTTGTTTCCCAGAGTATATGTTTTATGGTTCAGATTCCTTTTTTAGAATGTCTAGCAAAAATGAAGGAAGGAGGGAGGGAAGGAAGGAGAGTAGGAGAGAAGAAACGAGGGAAGGAAAGAGGGAGGGAGGGAAGAAGAAGTAGGACCGTTGTAAGATAAGATGGATCTATGGGATGGTAAGAAAGCAATCTTCAAGTATATTGTCAACTGTAGGAAAAAATTGTTATAAATACATATTATTAATAACAGTTATGAGATCATATAATTGTGAATGTATATATGAAATTGATAAAATATTTTTTTTTTAAAAAAAAATGAAGTGTTTAGCAGAGGATTGAATTGGCTGGCTCAGGAATTCTGGGAGTTAATGTCCACAGGTCGTAAAAGGGGACATCAACTCCAGGGTGGATTTGTTTTAAATCACAATTTAAATCACCAGTAAAAAGGCTTGATTTAAATCAACTCCATTTAAGTCATAATTTTTAACGAGCAACTGTCATCTCTGTCCCCCAGCGGCTCCTCCTCTGACCCGCTGTTGACTCACCGACAGTCACAATATTGCACAATATACAGCCTCATGCTACATAATTAAGTTCCATTTTATGTCGAATAAACTAAATTGTTAATGTATCTTAAATAGAAAACTATCTTTAGATAGATTTACTCCAAAAGTATTTTATTAAAATATTTTTTAAAAAAATGAAAAAAATCCAATTTAAATTTTTAAAAAATCTGTTTTTTTTTAATCATCAATTTTTATTCACCCTGATCAACTATAATAAAATGGTAGTCAGAGAAGGTATATTCTATTTTTCTTCTCAACTGAGCTTGGTGATGGCCTCTATATATTTTTTCAGCTTTATACACATTATGGAGGACATGTGAAGAAATCTTTTTTCCAGTACCAATCTTCATCGTCATTTATTCTTTGTTCCAGTTTGTATTATCAACTTGAATCTCTAGGCTGATTGTAGCTACCTAAATGACAAATAGTGTTGTTCAGTTGTGTATTTTCCTTTTTTTTTTTTCCTGGCAGATGTGGTCCTTGTTTGAGGGTAGCTCCTGTTTTCAATGCTCTGAGCAATAAATATCCCCAAGCAACATTTTTGGAAGTTGATGTACATCAGTGCCAGGTATGTAATGCTATGTATGTATATTTGGCTGATTATGAATGAACAACTGTCACAGATTTAGAAATGGCAAATAAATTTCATTTAGGAACCCACTGACTTCAATAAACATAATTACCATAATGGAAGACTATAGATTTGTATATCAAGAAGTCAATCATGGCTTATTATTGATAAAACACTTAAAACTATATTAACTATTGATTTGTCCATGTTTTCTTCGGTAAAATTTCTACGATAAATTGTCTTAACTCATCCTTGCTGCCACAATAGGCTTGCAAGCACCTGTTCTTTTTCTACTTATACTATGCATTGAATATCAGCCTAAGGAAGAATTTGAAAATGTTGTCTTTGCTTTAGCTACGTCATTAACTGTGGTGTGGAATCTCTTAGTTATGTTTAAATAGGCCAGCTTGACAAAACCTAGTTAAGGGTAATTGGTTAATCACATTTAAGAAGCACAACAGTTTGCAGTCAGAAATTAATGTATTCGGTCTTTTAACTTCTGTAGTAGAGTACTGTGCTCAAATAATGGAATTATATTCCAGAAAGAAGCAATTTCCTTATATGGGTATTGCAACCACAACATTTTGCTAGTGATACTTAACCACCCCACCTTTCTGTTGATGGGGACCATCAACAGATGGTGGTAGCATGTGCACAGGACAAGTTAGGCAAGTCTCTCCATGTGGAGAAGATGATCCTGTTAAGTTTTTTTTTAGGAACCCTGGTGGCACAACGGTTAAAATGCAGTATTGCAGGCTAACTCTGCCCACTGCAAGGAGTTTGATCCTGACTGGCTGAAGGTTGACTCAACCCTTCCATACTTCCAAGGTTGCTAATTGATGGTCGCAATATGCTGACATTTATAAACTGCTCAGACTGTTGTAAAGCAACATGGAGCGGTATATAAATCTAACAGCTATTGCTAAGTTCCTGTGTCAGGCCCTATTGGGCTTTACAGGTTACAGTCAGCACTTTGAACTGTATCTGGAAACATGGGAAGTAATTGGTAACCAGTGCAGCAAATGTGAGATAAGTGCTATAAGAAGCCACTTTGGTCTAGTGCTTAAGCACCATGCTAGAAACCAGAAGACTGTGAGTTCTAGTTCCACCATATGCATGAGAGTTGGTTGGGTAACCTTGGGCCAATCTCTCTCTCTCTCTCAGCTTGTTTTCTGGGGAAAATAAGAGGAAGGAAGAGCATCAGATATCTTTACCATCTTGCAACGTATATTTAAAAAAAGCACACTTTGACTTCCTAATGCGCCAGCCAGTTTATTTTGTACCAATTACTGTTTCCAAGTGCTCTTCAAAGTCGGTCCTTGTAGAGCACATTGTACTCAACCAAGAGAGTAATAAGTGTGCAAATGAGTGCCTCCCGCTGCAGGTAGGGTCACAATTGGTACACTAGCTGCAGCTGAGCCAAGCTGCCCACCCACCCCCCCTCCTCCAGCCTCCAGCTGCCTTTTAAAATGTTTCTATGCCGTGCTAATTACTGGTTTTCTCAATGTTAGGGGACAGCTGCCACTAACAATATATCAGCAACCCCGACATTTCTTTTCTTCCGGAACAAAGTGCGAATTGATCAGTATCAAGGTGCGGATGCGGTGGGATTAGAAGATAAAATCAAACAGCATCTAGAAAACGATCCTGGAATCAATGAGGATGCCGATATTCCAAAGGGATACGTATGTGCATCTTATTTCAACATTATTGTAATCGGCTAATATGGTACACTACATAACAAGAATGTTTCTTCGGGGTGCAATGTTTGTGCATAAACGAGTTGTTTTTTCCAGTTTCAGAGGTTGCCGAGGTTTTTCTCTCCATTGCTAAAAACAGTTTCAGAATATTAGAACATTTTTCAAAGTGGTCTCCAATCTCAGTCACAAATACAGTTTGTGTGTGTCTAAATCGGGTGCCGATTTAGAGCCAAGGTGGTGCAGTGGTTAAATGCAGCACTGCAGGCTACTGCTAGATCAGCAGTTCAGCGGTTCAAATCTCACCGGCTCAGGGTTGACTCAGCCTTCCATCCTTCCGAGGTGGGTAAAATGAGGACCCGGATTGTTGGGGGCAATATGCTGACTCTCTGTAAACCGCTTAGAGAGGGCTGAAAGCCCTATGAAGCGGTATATAAGTCTACTGCTATTGCTATTGCCAAACTGGCGGCCCACGGGCCAGATGTGTTATGCACAGGCCATGCCCACACCAGCTCCGCGAAGGTGGAAAATGTCACATGACAGCCACATGATGCCTCGAATTTGACAGCCGTGGTCTGTCTGTCTGTCTGTCTGTCTGTCTGTCTGTCTGTCTATCTATCTATCTGTCTATCTATCTATCTATCTATCTATCTATCTATCTATCTATTAATCTCATCTCTTATGAGCCATGGTGGTACAATGGTTAGAATGCAGTACTGCAGACTACTTCTGGTGACTGCAAACTACCTGCAATTTGGCAGTTCAAATCTCACCAGGCTCAAGGTTGACTCAGCCTTCCATCTTTCCGGTGGGGTTTGGATAAAATGAGGACCCAAATTGTTGTAAAAACCACTTAGAAATGCTGTAAAGCACTGTAAAGCGGTATATGTCTTAAGTGCTATTGCTATCTCTTCCCATCAGTCCATCTCTCTATCTAAAGCCCTGATCTCTGTGCCATTCTTCGGTAGTTATTTCTTTCAGTGATTTTCTCTGAATATACAACCTTTGTTTTTATGGCCTGCAAGACTGATGGGTAATAATCCCATTTTATTGGGAGTTTGGATCTATTGAAATTCTTGTGAAAGATTCATTCACCCTAAAATCTGTTTGGTAGCCTTAACCCTTAAATATTTACAGGGTTAGATTGTTCTTTTTTGGAGAGGTTATTTTTTGTTGAAACTGGGGCACGGTCCACTTGAAGTATCTTGCTTGGGCAGGCCTCCTGAAAGCAGTTAGCACTCCCTTTTTAATCCTGTTGAAAATCCAGAAAGGAATTTATTTCTAGAGGAGTATCTCTTTTGAGAATGTGGTTCTTTTTGAGGTACCTAATTCAGTATCTTTTGCTGTTATTATGATTTGTAGTAGTTACAAATGATAGTGGAAGAAGTTTAAAGTTTACACCAACTCAGGTTGAATGGAAATATTATTTATTTATCAAGTTTATATGCTGCTCGTCTCACAATACGAAGTAAGCAGACGAATGTGGCAGTGGAAATCAGCAACCTGTTTTTTTTATAATTCTTGACATTAAAACTGTCAGAATATGCACTGTATACACACGCACGGACACACACACACCTACATATGTAGTATTAGGCAAATACCAGGCAATCAATCAGTCTTCAGAGCCAAGGTGGCGCAGTGGTTAAATGCAGCACTGCAGGCTACTGCTAGATCAGCAGTTCAGCGGTTCAAATCTCACTGGCTCAGGGTTGACTCAGTCTTCCATCCTTCCGAGGTGGGTAAAATGAGGACCCAGATTGTTGGGGGCAATATGCTGACTCTCTGTAAACCGCTTAGAGAGGGCTGAAAGTCCTATGAAGCGGTATATAAGTCTACTGCTATTGCTATTCAACTATAACAGGGAGGCATACCCAGAGAACTAGGACACGAGGAGAGACGCCCACCTATCCCCAGGGCCTCTCCTATATAGACAGTCTCTTAAAGTGATAACCCTGCTGACCCATTCTCATTGCATCATCTCAGTTTACAGCCTTACAGCAGCTGGTCAGCTGTTACGTCATCACTACCTTAACAAAAACTATTGAATAGCAAAATTTAAAATAATGTAGAAGCAAAGCCATATAGAATACAGGTAGTCCTCAAGTTGTGACCACAATTGAGCTCAAAATCTATGTTGCGAAATGAGAAAATTGTGAAGTGAGTTTTGCCCCATTTTACAACTCTTCTCGCCACATTTGTTAAGTGAATCACTGCAGCTGTTAAATTAGTCACAGGGATTCTTAAGTGAATCTGGTTTCCCCATTGGCTTTGCTCGCCAGAAGGTCGCCAAGGGAGAATCACATGACCCCGGGACACTGTAACCGTCATAAATGTGAGTCAGTTGTCAGGCATCCGGATGTAAATCATCATGGCCGTAGAGACACTGCAATGGCCATAAGTGTGAAAAAACGGTACTAAGTTACTTTTTGTCAGTGCCGTTGTAACGTCAGCCACTAAACAAGCTATTGTAAGTCAAAGACTACCTTTGCTATAGAAACAAAGCATGAGCCAGAATCCTCATTGGGATTCTTGATTTTATCTAGTTTGCTTTTTTTTAAAAAGAGTTTTAATATCAAGGGACGTTTGAAAGCTACATCATGCTTTCCCTCCAAGTGCCAGTTGTCTGAAGTGGGACAGCTCTTTCCCTCATTCAGCTGCAGACATCATAACCACATTGAAGTGAGCAATGCTGAAATGCGTGCTTTATTTTTATAAACAGCGTTCCGACCGTTCAGGATACATTACTATAAACTGAACAGATGGTGGCTTAACCAAACTCTTATTCATAAAAGAATGGAAGGGATATGACTACCACATAAATCTCCTGAAGGAAATTCCCTGGAGAAGGTTGACTATCCTTACAACAGAAGAAGAGGGAAATTTCTTTTTTTTTGGTATATAAGTAGTTCTCGACTTACAATCATTCCTTTAGTGACTGAATTGCATTAATGCAATATCGGGTTTTCAATTTCAATTCTATAGCATGTGAAGGATGTGTTTTTGTGTTATTTTTTTAAATAGTTATAATGTACACTGAAGATGGGATTTAATTTCATTGTACGATGTGCAATGATAATAAAGTAAACTAAGATATTTTTCGGAGTATAAGACATACCAGAGTATAATATGCACCAAGATTTTGAAGAGGCAGTTTTTTATTTAAAAAAAAGTTTTTGTACTCTGCAGACCTCCCAAAAACGGCCCATTTTTTGCGAAAACAGGCCTGGTTTTTTTTTCCCAAAAAAAAGTGATGCATTGCCTTTAGGAGGCTTTTAGAGTGCACCTGGGGTTTGAGTGGGCAAGAACTAGCAAAAAACGGCCCATTTTCTGGTCATTTCTGCCCTCCCCAGCCCCCAGGAGCCCTCTGAAAGCCGCCTATATGCTATGCATGGCCATTTTTGCAAAGGGGGCGGGATTTAGGGAGGCCAAAAATGCTGTATTCAGTGTGTAAGACACACCCAGATTTTCACCTTTTTTGAGGGAAAAATGTGTGTCTTATACTCCGAAAAATACGGTAAACTAAACTTCGAAGTTACAATGAAACTTGAAAAAGTTTCACACTTAACAATTGTTGCAGCATCTCCATGGTCGCATGGTCAAAATGCAGCTGCCTGGCAACTGGCATGTACGTACTTACGACTTACGACGTTGCAGTGTCCCAGGGTCATGATAACCTTTTGCAATCTTCTGACAAGCAAAGTCAGTAGAGAAGCAAGATTCATTTAACAACCGATATTACTTACTTAACTGCAGTGATTCACTTATCAAGTGTGGCAAGAGAGGTCATAAATGAGACAAAGCCCCTTTAACAACTGCTTAATAACCAAATATTGGGCTCAATTGTGTTTGTAAGTCAAGGGCTACCTATGATCTGGTGTTTGGCTTGTCCGGAAGAGAGCAAATCTGAATTCTGTACAAAGTACCATATTTTTTGGAGTATAACGCAGTGGAGTATAAGACGCACCAAGATTTTGAAAAGGCAAATTTAAAAAAAAAAGTTTTTGCACTCTGCAGACATCCCAAAAATGGCCCCGTTTTTGGGGAAAATTGGCCTATTTTTTAATCAAAAAAAGGGCATGAATAGCCTTTAGGAGGGGGAGGGGAACAAAAACAAGCAAAAAGCAGCCCATTTTTCGCTCATTTCTGCCCTCCGCAGCCTCCAGGACCACTCTGAAAGCCTCCTAAAGGCTATGCACAGCCATTTGGTGAAAGTGGCAAAAAATGCTGCATTCAGTATGTAAGACACACCCAGATTTTCACCCTCTTTTTTGAGGGAAAAAGGTGTGTCTTATACTCTGAAAAATACGGTAATCTACAGGATCAAGATCAATACATCTTAAGAGAATCTATTATTCAATTTACATTCTTCAATTATTCAATTTATACAGTGGCCAAAAAACCTCAGCAATTATGATATATATGTACACCATTTATCATTTGTTCTTATACCAAAACCAAAGCAAGTAAACCATATTAGGCCTTATTGTTGTGAGCCATGTAGCACTTCGTTGTTTTTTTTTTTTTTCATTTTATTAAGCATTTATAGGCCGCCCTTTTCCCTGAGGGGACTCAAGGTGGCTTACAATAATAGAGGGGGGGGGGAGTGCAGGACAAAACACAAAAAGAAAATGTGAGTAAAAAAATAATTGGCAGTAAAAACCCAACATTCATTCAACATTCGGGAGGGGCGAGAGTAAAGTCTTATCCCCAGGCCTGACGGGATAGCCAGATCTTGAGGGCTGTGCGGAAGGCCTGGACGGTGGTGAGGGTGCGGATCTCCACGGGGAGATTGTTCCATAGCGTCGGGGCTGCAACTGAGAAGGCTCTCCTCCGCTTAGTCGCCAGTCGACACTGACTGGCGGATGGAATTCGGAGGAGGCCTACTCTATGCGATCTGATGGGACGGAGGGAGGTAATCGGCAGAAGGCGGTCTCTCAAATAGCCAGATCCACTACCATGGAGCGCTTTATGGATGGTAAGTAGGACCTTGAAGTGCACCCGGAGATCTTAAATGGAACATAACCTCATTCTGATTTTTAAAAGATGTAAATCTTTTGTGGGTTTTCTGAAAAAGGAAAGAGCCATCATAGCTTGGCAGAAACGTCAGTGCAGATACAATCCTGATCAGGGAGAGGGGCAGCATCTGTACCGTACTTGAAGAAATCCTTACTCCATTGTAATTCTTACCCATCAGTCCCATGGATCCAGAAATGAAGAATTTATACAGGGTTTTTATGTTCTCTTTTGTCAAACTCCGTATTTGGAATTGGCTCCAGGGCTGAGAGGTAATCACTCCCAGCAAATGCTTATCACCATTTCCTTATTCAAGTCTTACCTCTGGGTTCCTGAATGTTGCAAATCACGATCTTGTTTGACAGCAAGAATGACACACGTGTGTAAATGAGAACCTTAATGTGACAAAACACTCAACTGGAGCTGTCACTTTCCTTGCAATTTCTAAGCCGCGTTTGATATTCTGTTCCCTTTAAAAGGGCTCAGTTTTTGCCTCTTGGTCCAAATACAAATCGAGTTACTGGCTGGGCAGGAGGTCAGTAGGTGGCTCTTTGCAACTACAGTGCCTCGTGGGTTTGTTTTTCCCTATTAGCAAATGCAATCCATTACACTTTGCTGAAGGCTGGTATTTGCTGAAACCTAGAATTACATTAAATGCAAAAAAAACAACCTCTTTTGAGATGTTAAGTACTTGAAATTCACAGCTAAATGGAGACAAATCCTGTAATGTAAATATATCCCAGATTACCTTTCCAAATGAATCTTTCTTATGTAAATAACTGCCATGAATATAGACCACTTGAATTTGCACCAGTTCAATTTGCAAATGTTGCCTGTACCACACTCCACTTGCATCTAGTGTGAATAAAAATAAGTCATGCTAATAGTTTACAGAATGTGCTGTTTAGCAGCTTTGATGTGACACCAGGCAACTACTTTCACCTATTAACAAGATAAAGGTAAAAGTTCCCCTCCCACATGTGTTCTAGTTATTCCCGACTCTAGCCAGTGCTTGTTCGAAGTTGCTATGGTCATGTGGCCGGCATGACTAAATGCCCAAAGTACATAGAATGATGTTACCTTACCACCAGAGGTGGTTCCTATTTTTCTATCTGCATTTTTTACGTGCTTTCGAACTGTTAGGTTGGCAGAGGCTGGGACAAGTAACAGGAGCTCACTCCGTTACACAGCACTTGGGATTCGAACCGCCGAACTGCCTACCTTTTTGATCAACAAGCTCAGCATCTTAGTCACTGAGCCACCACGACTCATTAACAAAGATAATTTGTTTTGAAACTGCCTGCCACAAATGGACAGCTCCAGAATAGCAGACATTTGTGTGGTCAGCCAAATAAATAGGGGTTTCCCCCACTCTCTGTTGCCTCTTATTTTACATTTTGCAAAAATTCAAATTCATTTACAACTTCATTAATCAGGCATTGTTTTAAGAACATCTAGGTCTCTTTTTCTCAACTTTGGCCCCTTGAAGATGGGCTGGGGGATTCTGGGAGTTGAAGTCCACACATCTTCAAGGGTCTAAGGTTGAGAAACACTGTTCCAGGTAGTCCCTTATGCAGAACAGCCAAGTAATGAAAGCTGCTGTCTTTTCCTTCCAGATGGACTTGATGCCATTTGTTAATAAAGCTGGATGTGAGTGTCTTAATGAAAGTGATGAACATGGATTTGATAATTGTTTACGCAAAGACTCTACCTTCTTGGAATCAGACTGTGATGAGCAGGTATTAACAACTTTCAAAAAATTGTCTGGAGAATAATTGTTTATTTTTCAATAGAACAAGTGTTTTCTTTTGTGCATTTATTCAAATCACCTACTCTGATTTGGATGTAGACACAAGGGAACAAGTAACCCAAAACTTGTGCAGCAATGTGTTGTCTACCATGTATTTGGACTTTCTGTTCTCAATCTTTTTTTTCCCTTTCCTCCACAGCTGCTTATAACGGTAGCTTTTAATCAACCGGTCAAGCTTTATTCTATGAAATGTCAAGGGCCTGATAATGGTAAGTTTTTAAAAAAGAGAGACAGATTATTCCTCAAAGAGAAGTTCCATTGGTACTCTTTTTAATTCCATGTTGATTTTAATAATACAAAGATCAGCTACAGTTTTCTGTTCTTCTGGTTTCTGTTCTCCACATTGCAGGACAGAGTTAGAACAAATTAATTGAAAATATAATCCGTGCAATCAGAGCTTGGCAAAGCAAACTATCCAGCATTTCTTAAATAATTCCGTTCGAAAATCACATACATTTGTCTTGTAATGGAACCATATCATTTTTCATGTTACTTTGCCTTTGAGTACACAACATACGTAATAATATACAGGTCTCATTAAATAATTAAACCGTAAGCACAATCGTAAATAAAACCAGATTTTACCTTGATAGTGGCATTTATCTTTCATGTTTAGGTTGAGCTTAGTGGTTTGTCGGTAGAGTTATGCAAAAGTTTGATATTTTTTTTAAAAAAAAACTTTTCAGTATAAAATTTCCCAAAATATCCTATTTCAAACACAAAAGCGTCTGAACTTAAAAACCATTTTAAACTCAGACACACTCTGGCTCACGTGTGACGCTCAGAACAGTCTCCTCATGTTCAGTGCAGGAAATTTCTTGATGTGTTATGCTTTTCTGTTAAGATACCGTATTTTTTGGAGTATAAGATGCACCAAGATTTTAAAGAGGAAATTTTTTTAAAAAAAGTTTTTGCACTCTGCAAACCTCCCAAAAACAGCCCGTTTTTCGTGAAAACGCCCCCCTCCCTTTTTAAAAAAGAGCATGAATAACCTTTAGGAGGCTTGTACAGTGTTGGCGGGGGGGGGGGAATTGAACAAAAAAACAACCCATTTTTTGCTCATTTTTGCCCTCCCCAGCCCCCAGGAGTTCTCTGAAAGCCTCCTAAAAGCTATGCACAGCCATTTTGGTGAAGGGGCGGGGTTTTGGGAGTCCAAAAATACTGTATTCAGTGTATAAGACACACCCAGATTTTCAGTCTCTTCTTTGAGGGAAAAAGGTGCATCTTATACTCTGAAAAATATGGTAATTTGAATTAGTCTAGGTTTCGGAAAAGGATTGATTATGTTTTTATTATAGGTCAAGGTCCAAAATACGTAAAAATATTTATCAACCTTCCTCGATCAATGGATTTTGAAGAAGCAGAAAGAAGCGAACCCACTCAAGCTCTGGAACTAACACCAGATGATATTAAAGAAGAAAGCATAATTCAGCTCCGCTATGTAAAATTTCAGAATGTTAACAGTGTAACTGTGAGTACAAAGTCTTGACTGCCTTCCCAGTAATGCAATTGTGCCAACTTGAACAAAACTGTAGTTTAAAACATGTACCGGCATCCTAGAATTCACGTTCAAGACTTAAAATTGAGTTATTTTATTATTCCATGGGTTTAACTTGCTTTCTTTGAACTTGGCTCTTTCATTGTTGACACTTTTACATGTATAATTCAGTGCTTGTCTCTTCCCTTTTAGTTATTTGTCCAGTCTAATCAAGGTGATGAAGAAACAACAAGAATTACATATTTCACATTTATTGGAACACCAGTTCAAGCAACAAACATGAATGATTTCAAGCGGGTAAGTTCAAATTTGGCTTCAAAACAAGAAACAATTATATCTTGAATAAGGTGTGAATCTTGTACATACATTCAAAAATAGCTGGCAATGCTTTGAAAAAGAAAAGTTGAGTTTGTTTCTTTGGAGTCTTTATTCCGTAAAGAGCCAAATAATGCATGGTTGCTCTGAAAAGCTTATAAGGACTGCTTAAGCCAGAGATTTCCATGAGTGGCTACTTACCCCTAAAAGCTCAAAGTGAAATTGAGGAAAGAATGTAAGAAACCAGGAAAACCATTGAAGAAATAATATAATATGAGCATATTCTTTATTCACAATGATTCTTTGCTCCTGCTTGGGTAAAGGTAAAGGTTCCCCTTGCACATATGTGCTAGTCGTTCCTGAAACTAGGGGGCAGTAGTCATCTCCGTTTCAAAGCCAAAGAGCCAGCGCTGTCCAAAGACGTCTCCGTGGTCATGTGGCCAGCATGACTAAATGCCGAAGGCGCACGGAATGCTGTTACATATCCACCAAAGTCGTCCCTATTTTTCTACTTGCATTTTTACATGCTTTCGAACTGTTAGGTTGGCAGAAGCTGGGACGAGTAACGGGAGCTTGCTCGGTTATGTGTGTGCTAGGGATTCGAACCGCTGAACTGCCGACCTTTCTGATCGACAAGCTCAGCCTCTTAGCCACTGAGCCACCGTGTCCCTGCTCCTGCTTAACCACTCTTAATTTCTCAGCCTTCAATGCATACTTTTTAAATTCTCTCTGATTACAAAAAGTTTTTAAAATATTCTTCTGTAAAGTGAATAAAACGAACCTGACCTTTTTGGGATAGCAAAACTGGCTTTGATAGTGGATTCTTAGTTGTACAGTGTAGCCACTATTTGTTTGTTTATTTAAACAATTTGTTAAGGCCTCCCCTTTTCCAAAAGTGACTTTGGGCCAAATGCAGAGGTCAAAACCACAACAATAATAATTAAGAAAACTAAATACCCAAGTCTCTAAACACAATCCAACTCATGATATAACCATATTAACCAGCAGAGCTCACCTAACCGCATGGCCCAAGTTTTAGAAGGAATCAGCAAAATCATCATCTAGCAATAACCCTGTTTTTAAAATAATAATAATAAATAATAATAATAATTCTGGATTAACACAGTACAGAAGAAATCAGTGTTTGTTGATTATGTAATTAAAGTGCCTTAAACAATAAGCTTTCTGAAGTTGAAAGCAGACAACGGGAGTAGTCAATCATTCTTTTGGGAATCCTGACTTAAGAAATATATTTAAACCTTACAAATATGCATGGTGTGTGATGACGTTATTCTGAAGTGTTTGAGGCTTACATAAACATTGTTTCTTATTTCATAGGCTAAGTTTGATTGTACATGTTTATCTACAAATGTCAAGAGTTGTTATGACAATGATTTTTCTCTTGAATTGTTTCCTTCTCCAGTCAATACCCTTTAGCCCCCCCCCTTTAAAAAAAAACAGGTAGTTCTCTTTGATCATCATCATAATTTAATGACTCCATAATCCCTTGCAGAGGGGAGTCTGAATGGAGCTAGCAGAGCATTTAATGGCCAGATGCTCTTCCTGTCACCAATACGGAGCTTTGTTCATCAGATATATTCTCATTGTGCCCGGAGAGAGAAATATCTGCCTCTACCTAGGATCGAACTCACAGCCTCCTGATTGTGAGGGGAGAGCTCCACCTCTAGGCCACCGCACCACTCTAGATAGCTCTCTTTGATCCACATTAGAAAGGTAGAGGGACTGGAAGTGATAGGATGCTTCCTCTGTCGAAAGTGCCTTGCTTAGAATTTGCTTTACTTTGTGAATAGCAACAACCGCAGTTGACAGAGCTACCTGGAGTGATGATTACATAGCCTGTAGGCCTCTCCTTAGCAGAGGCAGCTCTGGAGCTGAAGCTTTAAGGCTATTGCTTTGAAAAAGAAAGGTAGAAGGAGCTGAGAATTCTACCAAAGCCCCTTTAATGATGTGAAGGAGGGTATAATTAAAGATGCCTCTTAATTTGTACATAATAAACAGCAGGAAAGACGCTGGAAACAAAGAGTAATTGAGAAATTCCTGGGGCTAAACTGGATCCCCAGCTTAGCTTTGTCCTTCTGTAATTCTGAGGTACAGAATACCAAGTAGAGCTAACATGAATGCAAGATGAGGATTGCATTCATAGTTGCAGTTCAAAATACCTTGGCTGCGTGGCAACATGCCATTCATTTACTTTGGTCTGTTAGTTCCACAGACTTGTATGAAATCTCAGGATGAGGGGCCTTAGAAAATCCCCTATTACTGAATAATTATAGGTTGTAGGAATGAAATTCTCAAGTTTTTAGAAGGGGAGAAAAAGCGTCCAGCTTTCATTTTCCTTTTGCCCTTTAGATCCCTGTTAGTAAATTCTACATCTACCCCTTTTCAGGACTATTAACTTGCCAGAATAACTTCACTTATTAAACTCTAAACATGAGCAAAACCCCACAATCTGGGAATGAACCACTCAGAGGGACTTGAGAATCTTCCATTTCCCTTTGGACCAGGGCAAAGTACCTCTGGATTGTACTACTCAGGGACAATTGGGGCAAAGGGGTTTCCTTGAACTAAATCTTCTGAAATGTCCTAATGGTATACTAACCCTGAAACAGGTTCATTTTTGTCCAGAACGTTATGTATAACATCTCAACGTATAACATCTCAAACTGCACCTCCAGAACTGCATGCTTCAGAGATGGGTTTGGCACGGTCCAAGAGGGAAACAGAACATTCTGCAGTATTTTGAAATACAGTAGTTCAGTGGTCTCCAACCTTGGCAACTTTAAGACCTGTGGACTTCAACTCCCAGAGTTCCTCAGCCAGCAAAGCTTTGCTGGCTGAGGAACTCTGGGAGTTGAAGTCCACAAGTCTTAAAGTTGCCAAGGTTGGAGACCACTGCAGTAGTTGATTCTGTCATCAACTAATTTGTACCTTTCTACTACCTGTCATACTTAACCTTCTAGGGCAGGGGTCAGCAACCTGCGGCTCTGGAGCCGCATGTGGCTCTTTCATCCCTCTGTTGCGGCTCCCTGACGCTGGTTGGCTCCACAATTGATAGGGCTTTCGGTTAGGACAGGTAGAGGAAAAAGGATGCTGCTCTAGGAGGAGACTCTATGGTGGTGGAACCGGACTTCTGGTCGGCTTCAGAATTGAATGAGGGGATTCCGGTTAGGACCTTTGTGGCTCTTTGAGTGTTTAAGGTTGCCGATCCCTGTTCTAGGGGCTTCCCCTCTTAATTTGAAATGCTAGCCAAACCCCAAGCTACCATATAACAAAATTCTGCATGGAAAATATAACTCTGGCTTTTTGAGGTGATTATACTAATTCAGCAGTTTCTGGATCTACTTTTAAATACCCATTTTCTTATTGGAATATGTGACCTGCAAAGCAGATAGGAAAAAGTTGTCTGTGTATCACAGTCACTTTTTCCTGGGAATCCAAATATATGGAGATTCTTCTTAACTCCTTGCTGTGTAACTAATTGATGAAAACTTAATCCAAAATCTCTCCAGTAAATCCGGCTTCGTTTTAAAGACTTGCAGCATGAACGGGTCCATATCCAAGGGAGATTTCTTCCATTCTCTCTAACCCTGGGCATTGGTGGATCAGTCACTACAATCTATAGTGCTTGTTGTGCATGTTCCAGTAATCCAGAAGCACTTGGAAGACAAATCAGATACCATATCTTGAGATTTAATTCACTCCTCATCTCTTGCATGCAGAGTTAGGAATTGTTGTTCATTGCATGTTTTTTTTTTACTCATTGTATGCAAGTTTAATTTTTTTGGGAGGGATGAGATGGGGGGGCAGAGAGATTTTCTCTTTTATGCTAAGTGATATATGGCATGTCCTGCCTCCCTTTTTTGTTACTTTCTTTTAGCTTTGGCTTTTTAAATTAATAAGTATTAAAAAATTAAAAATTAAAATGAATTGGTTAAATGAATATTAATACCATTTTAATTTTTAAACGAATCAAATTTTACCATGAATTTGATAATTAATATATTAAAATAATGTAATTAATAATCTCCATATAAGGAAGGATGATAAAACTCCTGCCACTCTCTTGGGAGTGAAAGGTGTTTGAGGGGGCTAATGTATGTGAAATCCATGTAGCTCTCCTTGGCATGGCATTTCCATTTCCCCCTGTTCATTGGCTACTTATTTTCTCTGCTTCATTGTTAACACTCTATTTTATTATTTTTCAGCATTTCCCTGGCCCAAAGAAATAAAAATGCAGAAGAATTTTGTTCTTAAATGAGCTTTCTTTCCACCGCCCCTTTCTGCCTGCTCCCTCTGCTCCTCATTTGCACAGTTCCACTGCTTTTGGTACCATCAATTCCTGCTCGCCATCTTCTGGGACAGCTTTCCTTCCTCATTCTTTCCTCATGGACTTGTCTTTGTTTTTACCATGCGGTTTTTAAATTCTTCTTTTAATGCGCTGTTTTGGTTTTGAAATGCCTTCCTCTTCTGTTAAATGCTTCAACATTTCACCATGTTGGCATTTTTTTTTTTTGTGCCAGTCCTCACAGGAAGTTGAAGGGCGCAACCATGTTCTCCATTCAGACTAAGTGAACTCTAGCTAAGTCTTTCCTGACAGGATTTCCAAGTTCTTACAGATCCCCCTCAGGGCAGGGATCTTTCAACTTCTCAAGGGTTAAACTGATATCATAGCATTTTTCTGGTCCAGAACATATATGAAGCTGCCTTAAATTGAGCTACATTATCCAGTTTTGTTAGATCTGGCTGGCCAATGCTCTGAGCTGCTTTGGAGAACGAGACATTGACATTGAGAGTGTCTTGGGCTGTGACTTTGAGTTATGGGTCTCTCAAGACGTCGTCTGGATTGAGACCCTGTAACTCCGACTGTAATTTTTTCTGATAATCAATTTACTTTTATCCGTATTGTTACTTTCTGTGGAAAAATATTTCATACAGTGTTTTAACTTACAGTACAGCATGGTGGTTCTTTCAGAAGGTAACTGAATAGGAAACCATCAGATATGTTTCCCATCAGATATGCCATCAAACATGTTTTCTGTTTTCATATATGATTAGGACCATACCTATTAAATTGCAGCCTGATGGCTTTGCCAGCTGGATATTCTGAAAATTGTAGTCCTAAAATGTCTGGAAATTTGAGAGGGCTTTCCGTCTTGGTAGATAGATTCAAACAAGATAAATAAAATTTTAAAAAATGTACTTCAGCAATTGCTGCCTAAATAAGGAACCTTCTTTCTTCCTTCCCCAGCAAAATGAATATCACTTGGGAGTTTCCACTTGTGTCAATTTTCATTATTCATTTAGAAATCCAGCCTGCTCTGTGGTGCTTAATGACAATGTACCATCATGGAATGGAGTCTGTCAAAAAAAGCTGCAGGTTGAGAGAAAATTTTAATTCCTAAAAACGATCAGATTAAGAATTTCCCACCTAGAACTTTAGAAGTGGGAAATGTTTGAATGATTACTGTATTTTTGGTGTATAAAACGCACCCACCCCCCCAAAAAAAAATAACAGAAGTAGGTGGAAATGTCTGTGCGTCTTATAGAGTGAATGTTGTCGAAGCCCTGACCACACCCACCCTTGGGCCTCTGCCTCCCAGCAGTTTGCCTCCTTGAAGCAAACAGCCTGGTCAGCATCAGCACAGCCTGATTTAGCATGAGCAGCTGATTGGCGATTGGATCTTCCTCCTGGAATACCGCCTATCAGTTGTTCCAGGCTGTGGGAATCACCACCGCCCATTGGCATCGTCATCGCCCATTGATGCCTCCTATCCCACCACCTGGAACGGACCGAAAATGGGATGTGCGGATGCAGTGATCCCCGCAGCCTGGAACAACTGATAAGGCGGTATTACAGGAGGCAGATCTAACCGCCAATCAGCTGTTGGTGCTAAATCAGGCTGTTCTGAATGAAGCTGACCAGGCTGTTTGCAACAGCAATAGTTCAGAGCGTCTCTCATACTCCGAAAAATATGATAATTCATACATATTGAATGGGTTGTGCCCAATTCATAAACATAAATGTGCCCAAATAATGAGGCATTCGAAATAAAAAAATAATGCAGTTATTTTTCCTTTATCATTATCAATATGAGTTATTGTGGTTAAGAATTCTTCAGGTAGGTCTAACTGTGTTGATAAACATCAATGTTGAAATGTTTAATTTTTCAGATAATACACATGGGCCACCTGAGCATTTCCCCCTACTGAATGGTATAGATTATTTTTATGCGGGGGAGGGGTGATTGATGCACCTCTGCTAACATCATAATTGTCTAATTTGTGGTTGTAACTGTCTAATCTAAACCAGAGTACCGTGCTTTAATCAAAGCCAAGGAATAAACGTTTGTTTCACATTTCTGTCCAGTTTAATTTGGCTTTTTATATAACATGCTTAATTAAATCTTAACTTGTTTATTGTTTTCCTTCTGTACTGTTACATGACATTTTAATTCTTTGTTAGCCTGAGTATTTTTGAGCACCAGTGTCTGCATGCCATTATATCTCTTCTAAAGATTAGACCTTTTTTTTAATGGCTTATATAGTGAATGATGATTGATTATTTTTATGTATGCTGGTTCCAGTTACCAGTCATTTGAGCATTCGCTCTTGCTCATAGAAAGACTTCAGCCCATCCAGTCAAATGACTCACTGAATAAATGACCCATCAAAAAATATTTCAAACTTTCCCACTGCTGGCAATTCAGTGTAATCCCCTTGGATTCGCTGAAAAGGCCATACAGCCAAATCTCTTTCCCCAGTTACTTATTGCCACATAATCCTTTCATTTATCTATACACAATGTATACATTTCCCTACTACTTACATTGCTATACCCCTGCAAATGTATTTCCTTTTTACCAAATCAATCAAAGCTTTGTCTTTCCCAATGAGTTCCCTCATGCACTCTTTCTGTTATGTTTCTCGTGATTGGCTTATTTACTATTTGTAACCCGTTTCGTGTCATCCATCTTCAACCATTTATCTTCTCAGCCCCCTCTTCAACCATTTGTTTCTCACTTCTGCTCTTACCAGTTATTATTTTGAGAATTCAGTATTGTGTTATACAAAGTTGTGGCTGTTTGAAACTGCCTCATTAAATGAGTCGAACAGATTCATCATCAGTGCTGCTGATGTGACCTAGTTTGTTGATGTCACTGATGATGTCACCTAGTTTGGGTAATGAAATGTTTCCAAGAAAACAACCAAGCTCGGAGACCACCAAGCACCCCTCTAAAGAAAAGCCATTTCTCACACAGTTTTTGGAGATTTTTGAGCCCATGTGACAGCACACTCCATTTTAAGGTAGCCTCCATAAATCAAGAATGAGGTGTGCTCTCAAGAATAGTTGTTAGGTATTAATGAATTCCAGTGTGTCACGCAAAACTTCACGACATGTTAACCATCACTAGTGTAGATACATTACAAACTAACATTTTATTGAGTGCACACTGACATATCAAAGGTTTAAGATGCCTTTTTCCTCATGAGCATCTCATGGAAGTTGCAGATCCCTACTGTAAAATTCAATCTTAATGTGAAATGTTGTGGAGTCATTGGAGAAAAATAGTTATGCTGTGTTATAACAGGTTTCTATGCTATTTCATAGTAATAAATTAGGTGATGCACATTGAACTGTACTTCATACCAAGCTCAGGAGGACAGTGTTTTGATCTGATTGTCATCCCTGTCATCATTTGAACAGACCCACTCTTTCTTAGCTAAAAATTAAAAGTTCTTCCATTTAATAATCCTCCGCCACTTTCACCTTAATATGCCTGTTGGAAAAGACATTGCAGTTCCTTCTCAGTAGAATGAGAGGCTCTATTCTATCTGCCATTTCTTCAAGGGGTAACTTTTTCTTTCTCTTTCACAGGTGGTAGGAAAAAAAGGAGAAAGCCACTAAGATGCAACCAAGATGCTGGAAGGCCTTATCACACACTCAACGTGGGATTTCACATTAGCTTCAGCTCATGGAAGGTCACCCAGCCATAACCAGAGACTATCAGTCTGTTCCATTTTACTGCCATTACAAATAAATCAGTGGATTTTGTTAATATGAGATTTCACTAAACGTGTTTTCTGTTGTAATCTTGGAGCAAAAAAAAATGTAAATAAAATCCATTAATTTTGTCAAAATTGCAGAGTGGAAGAATTGCTGTCTCACTTCGGTGATAAAAACTGGAATCGTACCTCCTGATTCATATAAGCTCTGTGTGTGTAAGTTTAATAATATAGCATATTTTTCGCTCCATAAGACACACTTTTTTGTCTCCCAAAAGTGGGTGGAAATGTCTGTGCGTCTTACGGAGCAAATATTACTTAAGCCCCACCCATCCACTGACCCCACTTGCCACCCCTTTTCAGCCTCCACGCACCCTATTTTTGGCCTCCGTGCCCCATTTTTGGCCTCCTTATGTCCCGTTTTCGGAGTGTCTTATGGTGCAAAATATATGGTAATTGTGGGTGTTAATGCCAATTTAATATATCTTCATATATTCATGGTTTTAGAGATCAGATTTTTCCAGTTAAAGTGATAAATGGTGATTCTTCTGAAATCACAGCTTATTCCTGAAGGATCAGCATGTTAACTTGCTAGTCAAAGTTTTGTCTAAATTGACAGTTTCAGAAATGTTGAACTGGATGGACTGGGAATTCTGAAAGTTACGGAGCTAACTTACCTGGAAGGATGTGTTAAGTCCCACAAGGAACTGCAGGCTCTCATCTCTCAGTTTCTAAATTGGCTTGCTGAAAAACCTTGCTGAAACATTTCCTCATTTGCATCTGTTTTTGTTTTTTCCCCTAATCTGGTGAAAGTAATTAGTGAGCCAGAAAGCATTATTTGGAGGGAGATTTGAATTAAGGGCTGCTAGTTGCTGACTCTTCCCCATTTTAGACACATTTTAGAGGTCATATTGAACAAAACACACCCATTGAAAGAGCAGAAAAATGTGACATCCAAAAAAATGTGGCTATTACCTGAGTGATAGTGAAAAGAATGAAATCAGTCTTTTAAGTCCGCTAATTTAAAAAAGAGGTTTTTTTGGCTCTTGCTTTCCACCAGCATTTTTCTAACTAAGCTGTTGTGGCCCGCCAGCAGCCAGAGGAGCTGGTGGCAGATTCGGACAGTGAGGAGGTTGGGGAGGAACATGGGCCAGTCCTATAGTCTGGGGAAGGCTCATGATGAGGGCTCTGCGTAAGAGGCAGAGATGGGGCCAGGGCCACCTGACAGTTATCAGTTGCCTTCTGAGTTGGAGATCAGTGGGGCAGAAGGACAGCTGGAGCCTGTTCCTGATGTGACATGTGCAGAACTGCCAGGAGAAGAGAACAGCTAACAAACAAGGATTGACTCGGGAGTAAAGCAGCAATAGCAATAGCAGTTAGGCTTATATACCGCTTCATAGGGCTTTCAGCCCTCTCTAAGCGGTTTACAGAGTCAGCATATTGCCCCCAACAACAATCCGGGTCCTCATTTTACCCACCTCGGAAGGATGGAAGGCTGAGTCAACCCTGAGCCGGTGAGATTTGAACAGCCGAACTGCAGTCAGCTGAAGTAGCCTGCAGTGCTGCATTTAACCACTGAGCCATCTCGGCTCTTTTAACTGGACAGTGAATGGCCCCTCCCATAGGGAATAAAGAGGAGTGAAAGGAGAGGGGAGTTTGCAGGAAACAATTAGTTCATTTCATTAGGGTGAAGATCTGTTCCTGACTTCTTGCCAAGAAATTGCTGCTACAGCGTGGCGTTTGGAAGATATCGGCCTGGCAGCTCTCCAAACCTGATACAGGTCTGTAGTTGTGAAATCTCATGAAAGACTATTTGCCGGGACTTTGCTGGAGAGGAATTCACTTTAAACTAAATAAAAAGAGGTTTTATTGGGATGAGGAGTCGGCTTCATGATTTTGGAAAGCCTAGGACAGAACATAAGCCATGAATAGAATTGCATTATTTCTTGAACTTCTAGCAACCCTTTGAGTTCACAACCTGTACTCAACTCTACTTACCACCACAATTGAACTCCAAAATTTCATTGCTAAGCAGTTAAGTGGGTTTTACCCCATTTTATGACTTTTCCTGCCACAGTTGTTAAGCGAATCACTGCAGTTGTTAAGTAACATGGTCGTTAAGTGAATCTGGCTTCCCCATTGACTTTGCTTGGCAGAAGGTTGCAAAAGCTGATCCCATGACTCTGGGACACTGCAACCGTCATAAATCCATGCCAGTTGCCAAGCGTCAGAATATTGATCCCATGGTCATGGGGATGCTGCAGTGGTCATAAAGTGTGAAAAATGGTCTTAAGTCATTTTTTTTCAGTGCCATTGAATGGTCATTAAGCAAACAATTATAAGTCAAGGACTTCCAGTAATAATTTATTAAATTTCTATGCTGCCGAACTTCCAATAATTTGAAGGGGGTGGGGTTACAATTGGTAAAAAATACAGAAACACATAGACTGAAAAACAACGATGGCAAAGAAAATGAACTCGGAAGGGAGAAAGGGCATCAGTCTTCTTCAAAGGCCTAGGCAAATAAATTGTCAAGTGGTAGGTAGTTGGGATGTGGTGCTCAGTGGCTAAGACATTGAGCTTGACAATCAGAAACGTCGGCAGTGCAGCGGTTCAAATCCCTAGTGCCATGTAACGGAGTGAGCTCCCGTTACTTATCCCAGATTCTGCCAACGTAGCATTTCGAAAGAATGTAAAAATGCAAGTGGAAAAATAGGAACCACCTTTGGTGGGAAGGTAACAGCGTTCCATGCACCTTCGGCGTTTAGTCATGCTGGCCACGTGGCCATGGAGATGTCTTTGGACAGCACTGGCTCTTTGACTTGGAAATGGAGATGCACACCGCCCCCTAGAGTCGGGAACGACTAGCACATATATGTGAGGGGAACCTTTACCTTTAGGTTTGTCACTATCCCAGATATTTCTGCAAGTACCTGTACAGTATTTGTGCACAGTATTTACATAACATACATGCAGACGTTTCAGTAAGGTTTGCCGCATCCGGTTTAATAATATTTGAAATCAGAGGAGAGACAAGATTCACTGAGCTTAATTTGTGCTCCAGATATATGTGTCAATCAAGTCATTGGAATCAAGACGGGTTTTGCCTTATGCTGTTTTGAGTTTGAACTAGCAGGCAGAAGTCTGGATGCCAAAATAAATAAGTAAATGTGTAATACTCATGTATTTGCATCAGAGGTGGTATTCAGCAGGTTCTGACCAGTTCCGGAGAACCGGTAGCAGAAATTTGGAGTAGTTGGAGAACCGATAAATACCACCTCTGACTGCCCCTGCCTCCATCTATTCTCTGCCCCCCGAGTTCCAGCTGATTGGGAGGAAATGGGGATTTAGCAGTAACCTTCCCCTGGAGAGGGGAGGGAATGGAGATTTTACAATATCCTTCCCCTGCCACGCCCACCAAGCCACGCCCACAGAACCGGTAGTAAAATATTTTGAGTCCCACCTCTGATTTGCATCCCAAAAATCTTTGTAATCTAATAAATGGCAGGAAGACTGAATGGCAAGGTGGGTTTGATTCCCTTTCCACAGAAGTTTAAAACGGGTAAGTATGTTGTGTCATTTAATGCCATTTTAAATGTGAAAATTAAAAACCTTTTCTTCTAGCCCTGTCTTTATTTTGTAATATGCCCTACTGCTCAGTACCCCAACCCAGTTATGCATCCCTGAAGCAGTAGCAATAGCCCTTAGACTTACATGCCCCTTCACAGTGCTTTACAACCATCTAAGCGGTTTACAAAGTCAGCATGTTGCCCACAACAATCTGGGTCCTCATTTTACAAAACTCAGAAGGATGGAAGGTTGAGTCAAATTTGAGCCGATCAGAATCAAACTGCGGGCAATCAGCAGAATTAGTCTGCAATACTGCATTCTCACCACTGCACAACCACAGCTCTCAAACTAAACTAAATACTGTATGAACCAGAGGTGTATTGCTGCTTAAAAGAAAAACTATATTCATTTTTTTAAAATTTTGCTTTATTCCACCTAAATCAGAACAAAGAGAAGGTTATTATCCACTTTCAGACAGTAATGTTCAGGAGTGGGCTGCTGGGGGTTCGCACAGGTTCGGGCGATTCTCTAGCTAGAGAATTCCCGAACCCCCAAATGCCACTCCTGGCTAGCCATGCCCCCCCCCCCCTGGTCCATCCCAGGATTCTCCACGCAGCCCGTTCATCATGCCAGGTATGTTCAGGGCCTGCGCAGAGGCGTTTTCAAGGGAGGGAAACAGAGGTTCCGGACGTCCAGAAATGGGCCTGCTTCCGGCCTCCAGAGCCTGGGGAAAGCATTTTTCCCCCTCCTGGAGGATCGAAAAAAGCCTCCGGAGCCTCAGGAGGGTGAAAAACCAGCCTACCGGAAGTCCGGAAACAGGCCTGTTTCCAGCCTCCAGATCCCGGGGAAAGCAGTTTTTGCCCTCCCAGATGCTCAAGGAAATCCTCCGGAGCCTAGAGTGTCGAAACACACACACGTACCCCCGCCGTGGTGCAGGAGGCCAACTAGGCCACGCCCACCATGGCCATACACACCCAGCAATGGGGCAGCGAACCCGTTGCTGCAATTTTTGAAGGTAATATTATATATGTTGAGCTGTATTTGAGTTCTGATGAGGACAATATCACGTCAGCCGAACTAGGATGGTGGTACGGCCTATAATAGCTAGCTTCTGTGAAGAACAATTCAAAGGATGTAGGTTTATTTCACTTGGAGTGGAGAAGACCAAGAGACACATTGAATGAATAAATAAATACACATGACTAGTAGTAAACATCGGGAGTTGTTTCTTAACCAGTCGAACAGACTGCTGCTAAAATAGTTGAACTGCCCTCATTTCACAGATGTTTGTTCAAATGAGATGCTAAAGCACCACTGAGCATTTGAGCTAAATAAACACCATGGTCCTCTTCTGACTCTGCTCCTATTTTATCATTAAGGGTTTGGGGGATTAACCATTTCTTTGTGCTGTTCCTTTATATAGATAGGTATCTTTCTAAAGGATGAGTTCCTAAGCATTAGTCTTTTAAGCCTCTTCTGTAAATCTTCTTGGCTTCGTGCTCTACAAAGAATTTTTTTTATACATTGTCCGTTAACCAGCACTATGTCTAATTGAGGTTGCCTTTTAAATCACTGTACATTTTTTACAAAAGAGGTTTTAATTGGAATAATTAGTTTTCTGGCTTAAATTTGTTCTGTTTCTAAGTATAATAAATCCTAGAATTTAAATCCTAGCTCAATTAGTATTGTTTTGTTTTGTTTTGGGGTTCCCCCCCCCCTTCCTCTTGTAAAATACTGCAGGCATTTTTGTCCCACTTTGGCAGATTTAGGCATTAATACTAAACAATTGTGGTACATAAAGAGTTGGACATAATCCACCGGAATGGTTTTCAGCATCAGCCTCCTTGAAAAGTGGATGGAAGAGGACTATTTTTAATTAGTTCCAGCCCATTTCAACAAATGATGTGTCAAAAATATTGCAACGTTCAATGCTTCTGTTTAGGATTCAAGCCAGCCATGGGTTGTTGTTATTGTGTTGTTGTTGTTTTTTAAAAAAAACCTGAATATTTTGGTAGCCTCATAGAATCCTAAAATTGGAAAGGGATTTTAAGGATATCAGGCCCACCTCCCTGCTTAATGCAAAAGTCCATTATTTATATCCCTTTGAACATTTATGCCCATCATATCTGCTCTGTTTAGGCTTTGTTTTATGGGAAAAGGAAATGGTTTTAAAGAGTATTAAAGAGTAGATCTAGGCATCTTTTCCCCCTTAATTCTGCAAATGCTCTATTTTTCAGTGTGTTCAAATCAAGCCTCACTAAACCTTCACACTTCACATGTGCAATTTGGTTTCTATGGAGAACCAAGAGTTCATGCCTCACTCACTTTATTGGTACTTCTAGTAATAGCAATAGTAATAGCAATAGCAGTTAGACTTATATACCGCTTCATAGGGCTTTCAGCCCTCTCTAAGCGGTTTACGGAGTCAGCATATTGCCCCCAACAACAATCTGGGTCCTCATTTTACTCACCTCGGAAGGATAGAAGGCTGAGTCAACCCTGAGCCGGTGAGATTTGAACAGCCGAATTGCAGAACTGCAGTCAGCTGAATTAGCCTGCAGTGCTGCATTTAACCACTGCGCCACCTCGGCTCTTAGAAGGAGCCTTTGGGTCCCACTCTTTCTTGGGAGATAATTTAATATTAAACTTGAAGAAATGGATGACTCAGCCTCGGTGCTGATTAAAAAAAAGTCTTTTAAGCCCAAGTGCTCAAAATGCAAAATACAATTACAACACTGATTCTAACGCCTCTACTATTGACTATATTGGACGCTATTATGCTCTTTCAATCCCAACAACTGTTCCCTTTCGTTACCTATTTCTATTTATTAATGAGAAGCATCGGCCTGTCCTGTTTTCCTGAGTATCCTGCCCATTTGGACTGGTAACAAATGTTTTCACCCTTATTGCAAAGCCTCTCAACTATCAAACGACAACCCGGCCTTCACGTGGTGCCCCCCGTTCCCACCAATCGGGCTCTGTCGACCCTTGGGACTGGCGTCCCCTTGGGTATATCCAGCCGAAACAGCTTCCATGGATCGCCGTACCCACAGTGACGTCAAATTTCCATGGAAGTCGCCTATACCCACGATGGGTGAAGAGGCGTCAAGTACAAGTACAAGTACACCCTTTTTTTCAGTTTCTGTTGAATCATGGACATTGTTGTGGCCCGCCAGCGACCAGCAGAGTTGGCAGCAGATTCGGACAATGAAGAGGTTGGGGAGGAACCTTGGCCACTCCTGGAGGCTGGGGAAGGCTCTGATGAGGGCTCTGTGTTAGAGGCAGAGATGGGGCCAGAGCCATCTGACAGTTCTCAGCTGCCTTCAGAATCAGTCATCAGTGAAGCAGAGGAACAGCTGGAGCCTGTTCCCAGTGTGTGCATGCACAGAGTTGCCAGATAAAGGGAACAGCTAAGGAACAAGAGTCAACTTGGGAGTAAGACCACAGGTGGATGGTAAATGGCCCCTCCCATAGGAAATAAAAGAGGAGCAAAAGGGGAGTGGGCTTTTGCAGGAAACAATTCGTTTGTTTGTTCATTTGTTTCAGGAACGTGAAGATCTGTCCATGAATCTCAGAGACTCTGTGCCAAGTCTTTCCTTTAAAGCACTGTGTTTGGAAAATATTTACATGGCAGCTTTCCAAGTTAGATAAGGTCTGTGGCCATAAATTCACCTTTGAAAGACTGTTTACTAGGCCTTTACTGAATGTAAATGAGAGGAACCCATTGATACTTTTCTGAAAAACAGAATCCAGGCTCAAAGAACAAAATACGATTTGAATTTGAGTAGGTTTACACATAGCACCTGAAACTGTACATGTCACTGCTTGCAATTGTGTGTTCCAGCTGCAGAAAGCAGCTGCACAACTCGAGGAAAAGATCCAGTTGATTTCAGGTGTTTCTCATGTATATTACAGCTATGCTTTCTGGACCATATTTTTATTTTTGAGTTCGGAATTCTATGGCAGAACGTAGAATTATAGACATGATTAGACAATATGCCTAACACACCAGCCAACATTTTGGTGTGGCACCACAGGTGGGTTCCTACCAGTTCGGACCAGTTCAGCCAAGTAGGTAGCAACTCGGCCTGCCACGCCCCTGAAGTGGTTCTCTCGGTGGCACCATAGGCGCCATCATCTTGTATTTTGCTTCTGCACATGCGCAGAAGCATTTTTTAAATAATGTGCATGTGCCTGCAGCACGTCCCTGAGCAAACCGGCAGTAGCAGCAACTGGAACCCACCTCTGTGTGACACCAATTATAGAGAAGGTGAGAGAAAGTTGGCTCTGCTGGTATGGATTTATCCAGAGAGCAGCACTTTTCACTGTGGCCAAGATTGCCTACCAACTAGAAATCAGTGGCCGGGGACCTCACGGGTGTCCAAATCAGAGATGGCAAGACACCAACAAAACAAAGATATGCAAGCTCACAAGCCTGCGCCCTGGAGATGCAGCTGACCATGCAAAGTGGCGTTCTATGATCCGAAAAGCGGACCCTGCACTTGCAGGAATACGCTAGGAAGAAGAAGAAGAAGATTAGACCATATGCCATTGAAGTAATGACTGGTTTATCTGCACCACTGGTCATACCCTCTGAACAACCCTATCACTGGCCATTGTATGCAGTTATACACAAATATCAGGTGTGTTAGGTAAGCTCCCCATTGGGAGAGTGAGTGCGTTCAGAGAAGTGTTGTGAGAGTTGTGTTGGAGCACACAGAAAACCAGCATACAGAGACACTGCAGTTTAAATAGGCTTTTACTTTCGTAGAATTAGAGGTATCAGAGTCCATCAAACAGTCCAAGTCATACACGGATAAGACAGTCAGTCATCAACGTCTTTCAGTTAAGGGATAATCCAAATAACATAGTCCATAATCATACAAACAGTCTGGGACTCAAAGTTTGCTAGCAGTTGCAAAACTTACAATAGCTCACAGCACTTTCTAACAGCCAGCTTCCAAAAACACTCAGATCAGATCAGCCCAGCATCTAATAAACAGAGAGCTAACAGTCATTCTGGCTCCCTCTTATGGCCGATTGAGGAAACAGCAACCAATCACATTTTACAGTATGATTTAAAGAAACAGATATAGCATTGTTACATGATTTATATATTGCCAACCCAACCGTTAGATTATATTCCTAACAAGGTGCCTGAAAAGTACAGCTTGTCTTTGATTTGCAACAGTTCGTTTAGTGCAGGGATGTCAAACTCAATTTCATTGAGAGCCGCATCAGGGTTGCTCTTTGACCTTGGGGCCTGAGTGGGTGTGGCCAGAGTGGGCATGGCCAGCTCAACATCACTCATGTCGGCACCTGTGGTGGCCCAAGCACTCTGCCAGCGAAAATGGAGCTCCGTTTTCACTGGCAGAGGGTTGCATGAGGTTGTCGCAGCCAAAAACAGAGCGTGCAACCCTCCCGAGCTCTGTTTTTACTGGCAGAGGCACCACGGGCTGGTATATCGCTGTTTCCAGGGCAGCCCTGCAGGCCAGATCTAAGCACCCTGCAGGCTGGATTCAGCCAACGGGCCTTGAGTTTGACACTCCTGATTTAGTGACCAAAGTTACAAGGGCATTGAAAAAAAAGTGACTTATGACTATTTTTCACACTTACGACCTTTCCCCATGATCATGACCATCACCCAACAGTTGGATCCATCATCATTGTAACAGAGTCCCTTCCCCAGGCTGATGGTCATTGTCATCTTCTCTTTCCATCCGACTGTTCCCAGCATTACAGACTTCTCAAGAGAGCTAAGGTAAAGGTAAAGGTTCCCCTCGCACACATGTGCTAGTCATTCCTAGTCAAAGCTAAAGAGCCAGTGTTGTCCAAAAGTCATCTCTGTGGTCATGTGGCCAGCATGATTAAATGCCAAAGATGCTGTTACCTTCCCACCAAAGGTGGTTTCTATTTTTTCAACTTGCATTTTTACATGCTTTCAAACTGCTAGGTTGGCAGAAGCTGGGACAAGTAATGGGAGCTCACTCTGTTACGCGGCGCTAGGGATTCGAACCACCGAACTGCTGACCTTTCTGATTGACAAGCTCAGCGTCTTAGCCACTGAGCCGTCGCGACCCTATAAGAGAGCTAGGTCTTTGTATAATGTATCCAGAGAATCATACTCCGTATTGCTGAATTTCTAGGAACATCTTGCAATACCATTTTTAATAACCAAAGTCTGAATACTCATCTTTTAAATTAACAAGCAAGCTGTTAACATAATTTCTAATCAATGCAAAACTGAAAATCCCAGGCTTTCTGTACCCCTGAGTATCTTTCTCCCTACCAAAAAGAATTTCTTTGCTGTTTCAAAGAGCTGGAATCCAGTCTACCAACACTTAGATCACAATCTGCTAATCTCCTTGTTTAAGAGGGCCCAAGACTATTGCTGATGTTCAAAGAGGCACACACATGGACAGAACCGTCATAAAGAAACAGCCCTTTAATCCACTCTGATTAAGGAAAATCTTATTTTTCTTGTTTTCAGAGCCTCTGTTCAGCTTTTTTTTTTTTAAAAAAAAAGGTTAGATGTTTACTTTAACATTGGACATTTTGGGCTTATGTTTCCGTATATATTTCTGCATTGCGTTTTTCATGTTGGCTTTACATGTAGAATTTTTATAAAGTTTGCATTTTTTTTTAAAAACCCTAAACCCTATAATGCTGAAAATGAAGGATCAATAATTAAATCACGAAGCATTTTATTTCATTGTTTCCGGCTTTGATCCTTTATTAATATGATAAAACAAAAGTAAAGCAGAAACAATGAACTGACAAACTGTATATGTTTTAAATACTAACCCAAAGCCGAGAGGTTTATTTCTAACCTAACCCTAATCTTTATCCTTTCAGGGGTGGGGGAGAGAATGGGGAGGGGAAAAGGGTGATTTATCCATCTCTTCATTTATTTAATATCGTAATTAATTCTTTATTTCACCACTAGATGTCGCTAAGTGCACAGAGCATTGGGAAATTGCTCTCTCTCATACACACAATTTCTTTTTGTTCCTTTCTGTACTACCACAACTAGAATTAAATTAAATTGAAATAAAATAAATAAAATAATAAATAATAAAATAAAATAAAAACTGGGCATTCCAGTGCTATATTTCGGATAAGAATTTGGAGACTACAATATCTTTAACAGGGCGTCACCATTTGGTTCTGAAATGGAAACTAAGAAACTTCTGATTGCCTTTAATTTGAGATTTTTTATCTCCCCCCCCAAAAAAAAATCTGAGTACAAAAAATAAAGTCTATGTTATCTAAAAGCTTCTGAAGAGGGTTTTTTTAAAATAGAAGCAGCTGTCAGAGCCCTTAAGTACAACCCAGGTTGTAGCTTTACTACTCCAAATGGCTACAGAAAGGAAGAGCAGATTCTGCCACCTAGTTTATAAATCATCTAATTTTATGCACAGTGAAAACAGTAGCCCTCTTTAAGCAACAAACCAGTGCAAGAATATAAAATGACAGGGTGTAAAATTGTTATATATGTATAAAATATAAAGAAGGAGTCTGTATGCGCAGCCCTGTCTGTATTTTTGTTGGTCAAACCTTTGGAAGCAGAAGAAAATCTGTATCAACACTGTTTCTACCCATTTACGTTATGCATTTTACGGATAATGAATATGGTTTATGAACCCAGGGACGCTGTTCGATAAACTTGATCAACTTTCACAGGGCAGGGCAGGCTCTTATTTCCACTTCTACCCTCATGTCCAACTTGTCATCCCCTTTCGCCCCGATGGATTGAATGTTCAAAGAACTTCCTTTTGAGCAAGCTTGATTCTTGTTTTCTTTCTTTTTGCGGGGTGGGGGGAAGATAACATCCTTGCAGGAGAACAAGATAAAGTAGGAAAAGTGGCAAGAATTTGGGTTAAGAGAAAGAAAGAAAGAAAGAAAGAAAGAAAGAAAGAAAGAAAGAAAGAAAGAAAGAAAGAAAGAGGAAAGAAAGGTAAGAAAGATAGAAAAAAAGAAAGGAAAGAAAGAAGGAAGGAAGGAAGAGAAAGGTAAGAAAGATAGATAGGTAGGTAGGTAGGTAGGTAGGTAGGTAGGTAGGTAGGTAGGTAGATAGATAGATAGATAGATAGATAGATAGATAGATAGATAGATAGATAGATAGATAGATAGATAGATAGATGAGATGGATGGATGATAGATAGAAAGGAAGGAAAGAAGGAAGGAAGGGAAGGGAAGGGAAGGGAAGGGAAGGGAAAGGAAGAGAAGAGAAAGGAAAGGAAAGGAAAGGAAAGGAAAGGAAAGGAAAGGAAAGGAAAGGAAAGGAAAGGAAAGGAAAGGAAAGGAAAGGAAAGGAAAGGAAAGGAAAGGAAACCTAGTTCATCATTCTGCTCCAAAGACCAGAAACAGAATCTGAGGTCTACAGCACTGTTCATCTATAATCAAATTTAAAATAATTCTTTCCTAAATTCTTCTTCCATTGTCTCTCTCTTTGTGTCTCTTTCTCTTCTCCTGCAAACCGTTTTTTTTTTCCTCCCACTTTATTATTAGAAGACTTGAGCATGTCTTTAGAATTTCTCTTGTTTGCATTTTGGACATTATTATGGAGTCGGTGGATAGAATTTCAGCTGGGACTGTTTTTCTGTGCCATGCTTCCCAGACTTCTGAAATTTTCCTGGCTGTCTGTATTTTTCACAATAGGAAAAAAAAATGATAACATCTACTCTGATCCTGCAGGACACACATGGAGACATTACTGTGTCCATTTCTAAACAGCATATTTTAAGAAACCAGAAACAATAACCCAGAGAAGAATGCCAGGGCCTCTTAGTTCTTCCAGCACAAGGCAAAAAAATGTACTGACATTGGCTGCTCTTAAAAAACTAAATCAATCAGGTTGGTATTCAGATGGGTGGCCGTTAAAATATCCATGGGCTATAGCAGAGGTGGTGGTACAGGTACTCAGCAGGTTCTGACCAGTTCTGGAGAACCAATAGCAGAAATTTTGAGTAGTTTGGAGAACCAGTAAATACCACCTCTCACTGGCCACGCCCCCATCTATCCTCTTCCTCCCAAGTCCCAACTGATCAGGAGAAAATTTGGATTTTACAGTATTCTTCCCCTGCCACACCCACCAAGCTATGCCACACCCACAGAACCGGTAATTTAAAAAAATGAATCCCACCACTGGGCTATAGGCTAACCTAGAGCTCTCTCAACTTGGCAACTGTACGACTTGTATCTATGGAGATTCTCAGTCATCCAAGTCGTGGTTGTCCCAAGGGTGCTTTTTCAAGAGGCAGCTGGATTTTCTTAGTGAACTCCAGAAAGTCCAGTTGCCTCCTGAAAAAGCACCTTTGGGACATGTAGGACTTGGGGACGTCAACTCCCAGAATTTCCCAGCTTACATGGATGGCTGAGGAATTCTGGGAGTTGAAATCCGCAAGTGTGCAAGTAGCCAGCTTGGAGACCCCAGGGATAAACTCCCAATTTAAAAGAAAATATCCTGGTAGAAGCCAATGGCAAGTTACTGTCATTGGACATAAACATATCCATTAAATCACTAGGACTGAACTTGAGCTGAAGAAGAAGTTACTTTTAGATTCTGTTTAAATGTTAGAAACCAGTTTGGTCTAGTGGTTAAGGCACCAGGCTAGAAACAAAGAGATTGTGATTTCTAGTCCCAACTTAAGCATGAAAACCAGATGAGTGAGTTTCGCCTGTCCCTCTCTCTCAGCCCACCTCACGGGGTTATTATTGAAGGGAAAATAGGAGAAAGAAAGTACATGGATATGATCACTATCTTGAGTTATTTGCAAAAGGAAGAAAGGAAGGGAGGGAGGGAGGGAGGGAGGGAGGAAGGAAGGAAGGAAGGAAGGAAGGAAGGAAGGAAGGAAGGAAGGAAGGAAAGAAGGGAAGGCCGGGAGGGAGGGAGGGAGGGAGGGAGGGAGGGAGGGAGGAAGGAAGGAAGGAAGGAAGGAAGGAAGGAAAGAAGGGAAGGCCAGGAGGGAGGGAGAGAGGGAGGGAGGGAGGAAGGAAGAAGGAAGGAAGCCAGGAAGAGGAAAGAAGGAAGGAAGAAAAAGTAAGAAAGGGAGAAAGGGGGAAAGAAGAAAAAAAGAAGAAAAAAAGAAGGTTTAAGGTTTAAGGTTTAAGGTTTAATTTTATTTATAGGCCGCCCAATCCCGGAGGACTCCAGGCGGCTTACAGAAGGGGAAAGCAAGGAAATTAAAAAAAATAAGATAAGACAAGTTAAAAACAACACAAATACATTCATTTCAGTCGGGGCTGGACCTCAACAATGAGGTCAACAGCCCCAGGCTTGCCGGAAAAGCCAGGTCTTGACAGCTTTTCTGAAGGCCATGAGAGTGGGTGAGGTCCGGATTTCTGGGGGTAGTTCGTTCCAAAGGGTCGGGGCAGCCACAGAGAAGGCTCTCCTCCGGGGAGCCGCCAGCTGACATTGTCTGGCTGACGGCATCTGAAGGAGGCCCACCCTGTGGGATCTTACCGGCCGTTGGGAGGAATGTGGCAGTAGGAGGTCTCACAGGTATGCTGGTCCTAAGCCAAAAAGGGAGGAAGGAAGGAAGAAAAGAAGAAGGAAGGAAGAAAAGAAGAAGGAAGGACAGAAGGAAAGAAGAAAGAAAGAAAGAAAGAAAGAAAGAAAGAAAGAAAGAAAGAAAAAAAGAAAAAAAAAGAATCTTAACAATAAAATAGTTGTTGAGGGAGATAATGAATTCTCCTTCTCTGGATATCCAGACCTGGATATCTTAATTTGGACTCCTACACTACAATTTGGGCACTGTAGTCCTAGAAACTCTATAATTCTAATGTGATGACTAGCCATGGAGATCCTTAGGCGATGTCCTCAGTTGTTTAAACTTCCTCTTCAAAATGCATAAATTGGTGGCCATAAGTGCAACTAGTAATAGTAGCAAATTATGCAGTTTAAATAGATAATGTGAAGAACTATATTCTCCTTCTGTTCAGTTTGGGTGGTTGAACCTAGATCTGTTATTGCAAGGCACCGAGGAAAGTGTGTGTGTGGGGGGGAATCTTTCCATCTCTTTCTTCACACTGCATATGCAGTACTTTTATAGGATGATTGTGGCTGGCTTTTATTCCTAAACAAACAAACCAAAAGCCACAAATACTGTAGCTAGGACCAAATTGATACAATTTCCATGGCCAATCTTTTTCTGCTTATTTAGCTGTATAATGGTCAAAGTTGTACGTAGTATTCCAAAAAATGGATGACTCAGATTTGGGGAGGGGGGAGAGACTTTAGGATATTGATTCTTATATTTTCCCTTTCCTAATGATTTCTCTTGCATCGAATTTATCTTTCTCACCACAACTGCACACAGGATCAATATTTTTATTGAGTTATCCAGGAACAGAAGACAGTGGTACATAAGTGAAAGCTCTTTTTTTATTTTGCTGCTTTTTTTTTTAGCTCAAAAATAAAGATGGATAGCGAGTGCTGGGGAAAATAAATAAATGACATGGACAAGATCATGAAGGATAAAGATAATTCCATGATAATAAAAGTCAGCATAATTAAAGCAAGGGTCTTTCCGATGGAAATG